>NC_037348.1:58943851-59292718 GCF_002263795.3 Bos taurus | reverse complement strand
CAGGGCATTGGTCCTAGAACATGGAAGCTAGGAATGTCACCATTCCAGCACTGCCTCCAGAAGGACAATGACATCCAGTGTTTGCAAAATGCTTTATTGTTATTGCTGACACTAAAATCCACGGTTAGTCATTAGGGTCTTCAAATGACACTCTAGTATTCGCGTCAGGCCTCCATTCTTCCACACCTAGCCAAGCCCACGAGGTTGTAACTTAACCCACAGGACAGGTACAATCCCGGGTTGGCCATGTCTACCCGGCTGTCCACCTGCTTTTCTTAAAAGATGAGTGGCACTTAAATGCATTGAAATCAACAGTGATTGGTGGGGAACATTCTAGCCTTTTTATATGATTTCAAGGATTCTTCAGTCCCTCACCTGACATGGGGAAACTGAAGTCCAGAGAGAGATAGTATTACCCCAAAGTCACACAGCTGGGACAGAAGCCCGATTTCATACTCCCATCCCAGCATTTTTTTTTCCAAGCCATGATGAACTGATAGCTGGTACTGCCAAAAGGTGGGAAGCTAGGCTTAGAGATACACTTCCTGTTGGAAATATCTACTGGAACAATGCTCCTACAGAAACTGGTGGTGTTGGGCTGGGTAACAGGTGCTTAGATTCTGGGCTTCTCTCTGCACTAACATGCTGTGTGGCCTTGGGCAAGTCAACCAACCTCTCTGGGCCTCAGGGCTAATCTCCACTGATGAAAGGCAAGGGCAAAACCAAATGTTCTCCAAGGCACCCATGTCTTGCAATCATGTGAAAAAAAGCAGTCATCAGTGTTTTGATGATGTTCTTAATATTATGATTTGTGGGAGTCTCATTAGTCAACCAAACCTGTGTAAATCAGCAACTCCCAGCAGACAGACAGCCATCGTGCACATTCATCTTCCACTATGGAGGCCCCTTGAGAAATCCTCATCTCAAGGGCGAGTCACTTTGCCTAAGAAAAGGATGTGTTTGCTGTCTTCACAATGAGCACCAGAAAAGGCCTGTTGAAGACTATCCTTTGAGAGCCCAATCGGGCAGATTTGAACGTGATGACCATCCCCGTGGCTGCAGCCGCTTGGGTTCCAGACTCATCCACCTCCACCACAGCTTTGTGCACCATCTACAGGGGAGACATCAGGCGTCACGGAGACATCAGGTGTCACGGAGCCACCAGGGGCAGGGAGATGCCAATCGGGGGAAACAGCCAAGCTTCTGCCAATGGCACCACTATCTGAACTTCTGTGCTCCTGAGCCATGAAGCAGACAGGAGATGAGGTGACTGAACAATTACTGTGCCCCCAGGGCTTAGGGGTGAGTGCTCACATGTTTTTCATTGAATTCTCACTGCCTCTCACAGCAAAGGGTGTGACTCTCTGAGTTTATAGAGAGAAAGGAGGCTCAGAGAGGTCTAGTAAATGCTGGAGGTCACGCAGTAAGTGAAGGAGTCAGCCTCTGATTCTTAGGTTTGATTTGCTTAAGACAAGACACCTGCAAGACACGGCGCTGGATACAGCTTCCCACTGCTCAGAGGACAAGAGGCAAAGTGAAACCTTTGCTTCTTGAGGGAAAAGAGGAGAGAGAGAGAGAGAGAAAGAATATGGAATGAGGGATGGGGTGAATAGAATGGAATAGAATATAACAGAAAAGGATAGAAGTTTCTAGAAGCAGGTGCTCAGGAGCTTCTGGGGCTCACCTCAGAGACCCGGATGCTGGAGTGGTTGGAGATGCCGGTCAGGTCGGCGTCGGAGGTGAAGATGTCTCTGATCCCCAGCTTGGGGAGGACTTCCTCCAGCTTGATAGGAGCCCTCAATAGAGAACTTGGGAAGATAAAGCTCAAGCCGCCTGGAAAGAGAAGAGGACCTTTTCTTAGACTCTCTGAGAGCACTGGCTCATATTACTGCTATCTCTAGGTTTCCTAATGCTCCTCCAACCTGTTGTCTAGAAAGGAACCCATCCAACTCTGGACTTGGACCTGAGCTGTCCCCAGTGGTCACTGCCCACTCAGATGTCCCACCAGAAAACCCAGCTTCCAGCCCTGCTCCCTCCAGCTAGGGGACTCAGGCCCCAGAGCTGGGACATCACATGATGCTTCTGGGCTTGGAGGCAGGTCCTGGCCAGGTGAGTGCTCCCACCACTGCCGTGTGGCCCTGTGGGTGTGCCACAGCAGGCTGGCCCAGAGTAGTGTGAAGAATACCTCTTCATGGGCATCCTGAGCCACTTCTTGAGTGTTTTTTCCTTCAGGCCATTTTCCACCTGCTCCATTTCCCCTCGCGGGGGAGAATGAAGAAGGCAGTGGCGTTCCCTTGGTAGGGGACCCCCACCACCTTGCAGGAGAGGTTTCGGTCCAGGAGGTAGTTAAAACTGGTCCTGTTGTTTCATCATGGGGACCCGCACCACCGTCTCTGGGGTCACGTAGAAGTCCTGCTCGTGGGTGCTTTTGAGGTTGAAGCTTGTCTCCCACTTAGCTACAGATTGAAATGGAAAAGGAATTAGAAATTGTCAGCTACCAATGAAAAGTGTGCTCACAGTAAACCTACCAGAGAGCATCCTCTTTAGAGCAGTATCGTTGGGAGAAGTGACAGCAAAGCCTCTTCAATATAAAGACAAGCCCCTTCTTAATTCAGGGGACAGACTAGAACTTTGTGGGGCTATGCTCCCACATTTGCAAAACAAGGAGGTTGGTTTTCATGTCTTCGGGCACCCTTTACCCTAAATGCTGTTTGTCTGGTTCTCTGATGTTGGTACTCAAGCTCAAATATCCCACTGAGGAGGGTGAGTTCTTCTCTTTTCCATTCTTTTCCCAATATTGAATTTCAATCTAGGTTTGGAGGAAAGGTTCATAAGGGTCCTGAAAAAAACATGATTTTTCCTGCTGGGAAGTCTTTGGTTGTGCTTCTTGCTCAGTCTGTTTCATATGGGTATTTTGTTCAAAGTGATACAAGTAATTGCTTTCATCTTCTTGCTAAGTCGCTTCAGTCGTGTCGGACTCTGTGCAACCCCATAGATGGCAGCCCACCAGGCTCCGCTGTCCCTGGGATTCTCCAGGCAAGAACACTGGAGTGGGTTGCCATTTCCTTCTCCAATGCATGAAAGTGAAAAGTAAAAGTGAAGTCGCTCAGTCGTGTCCGACTCTTAGCGACCCAATGGATTGCAGCCTACCAGGCTCCTCGATCCATGGGATCTGCCAGGTAAGAGTACTGGAGTGGGCTGCCATTGCCTTCTCCATTCATCTTCTTAGTAGTTATCAAATACAGATCCAACTCCCACGGGCCAGTTAGCTTACTTCACAGCTGTCCTCTGAAGCCTAGACCTGGACATGAGGACAAGAACTCTTAGAAGGCAAGCTTGATCCTCACTCTCTGTGACCACAGGAAGGGGGTTTGGGTACCAATTTAACTAGTTTCCTCTTTCCCTTTCTCCCCACTCCCCTCTCTATCTTCAGTCAGGCCCCATATAGGGTGCTCAGGACTCAGCATCTAGAAGGAGAAGCAGGCATACAAGCTGAGATGAGTAGGGATATTTACAAGAAATGCCAGGGAGACAAAGATGGGGAGACTGACTCTCAAGTGGGGGAGAGAAGACAATTCAGAGGAATAGGTTCTTGTCCCAGAATTTCTGGGCTAAGGAACCAGCTCCCAGGAAGGCACAGAGGTGAGGACGTGGGTGCCTCAGAGCAGCTGGCAAAAGCCCTCTAAGGCACGTCTAAGACCCACAGTCCTTCCCTGAGTAGCCATGGTGTCCGTTTCTTTGGCATCGTGGCCTTGACAAACTCATGCTTCAGAGTTTATGTGGATGCTGTGGCTTTAAGTGTTCCTGGGGGCCCAAATAGGAGCTGGCTTTTCCCCAGTGGAGGAAACAGCATCAGGCTCTTTATACCACCTGAAGCATTAAGAGGGGCTTCCCTGGTGGCTCAGCAGTAAAGAATCTGCTTGCAATGCAGGAGATGCAGATTCAACCCCTGGGTTGGGGAGATCCCCTGGAGGAGGGCATGGCAACCCACTCTGGTATTCTTGTCCACAGAATCCCATGAACAGAGGAGCCTGGCAGGCTACACAAAGTCCAACACAACTGAAGCGACTAAACACACACATACGCACCAAGAAGGCTAAGAAGGCATCGTCTCACCTGGCTGACCGTTGACTTCACTCTATCATCAGGGACCAGAGAGTACTAAACCCCCTCCCACTCGTTTATGTGTGTGGGAACTGGTTTTGTTTCGTCTTGGAGGGATTGGGGGTTTTTTGTTTTGTTTGTTTTTGACAAAAAGCATCTGCAAAGAGCAAGTTCAGATTCAAGCCCAAGGGTCTTACCTTTAAAGAAAATGTAATTCACCATGACCATGACCTGGGTGCCATCCAGGCTCTTTATCAAGTCCACAATCTTGCCTTTCGTTTGCTTTGCCACGTAATCATTGATCTTCTTCTTGGCCCCTTCGGGGTCCTCAAAGTTCGTGGGGAAAGTGTCTGCCAGGTACAGAGTCCTCATGGCACCCAGGAAGGCCTCCTGGATGGGCAACCTGGGCTTGGTGAACAGGGCGTTGCCCAGGCTCAGCTGGAGGCTGTCTTGGGGCTGCTGGAGCTCGCGCAGCAGCCTCTGGGAGGCGCTGTGGAGCTCCTCCTCCGAGCCTTCCCCCGGGCCGATGCCCAGGCCTTCCAGGATCTGCGCCTTCGTGTTGGATTGAGCACCCAGGGAGAGCATGGCCAGGCTCACGGTGATGCTCAGAGGGGAGAAGAAGATGTTCTGAGCGGGGGCGGCTGCGGCCAAGGCCCTGTAGAGGTCGAAGACAAAGTCCCTGCTGCCTGGCGGCGCCGTGGTAACCGCTGGCGGCACCTCCTGGATTTTCTTCTTTTGGGAGCGCCGGAGGGTGGCCATCCGCGGCCCGAGGAGCACCAGGCACAGGAAGAGACAGAGACGCATCGCGGCTAACCCCTCGTTCTGAAAGGGAGAGTGGGAAGATGACCTCAGAAAGGATGGGTGGCTAGCGCATCCTCTCCGTGAGAAGATCGGAAGATTAGGGGCAGGGCTGACCTTCCGAAGGGGGCGACCGTGCCCACCAGCAGCCTCAGAGGGCGATGATGAACCCCAGCGGCTGGGAGGGAGTGAGGTTTTAGAGAGCCCCAGAGGGGCGGAAGGACAGAGGCTCGGGGACGTGGGTGTCTATGGCAGGGAGAAGAAGGACAGGCGGAGGAGTGAGACCCCTGTGGGCACTGGGCAAGAAGACGCTTCTCATCCATAGGGAAGTACCCATCACAGAGGACTGAGGATTCTGCCTGCTCAGCAGCTCTGAGGTTACCAGAAGCTGAGCAGCCTGTATCCCTGAATGACCCCTATCCCTCACTTTCTTGCTGGGGCGTAGCATTTGCAATACCTCATTTCCTGCTATGAGCTCAGGGTAGCTACTCCCCGTGGTCTCAGCCACACTGCTGGATTTGTCCCTGTTCATTCGGAGCATCCAGGTGGTGGGCAGAGTGCCAGGCTCCTGTGCTTCATGTGTGAACACAGGATACCATCAGTCTCCCTCTCCTTCCCCAGGGGCTGCTCTAGGACCCCATAAAGCCACCCAGTCCCTCATCAGAGGCACCTTCCTCCCTTAAGGAAATTCTGTCCTCTTACTGTTAGCTCCCAGGGCTTCCCTGGTGGCTCAGTCAGTAAAGAATCTGCCTGCAGTGCAGGACACCCAGGCTCAATCCCTGGGTCGGGAAAATCCCCTGGAGAAGGAAATGGCAACCCACTCCAGTATCCTTGCCTGGAACCTGGTGGGCTGCAGTCCACAGGGTCGCAAAGAGTCAAGCACAACTGAGCAACTAACACACACAGTGTGAGCTCCCAGACTACCCTCTTCTTCTGTGATGGGCTGAATTGTGCCCCCCAAATCCATACACTGATGTCCAGAAACCCAAGACCCCCAAATGTGACTGTGTTTGGAGACAGGGCCTTTAAGAGGCAGTTAAATTAAAATGGGGGCTTCCCTGGTGGCTCAGAGGTTAAAGCGTCTGCCTTCAATGTGGGAGACCTGGGTTCGATCCCTGGGTTGGGAAGATCCCCTGGAGAAGGAAACGGTAACCCACTCCAGTACTCTTGCCTGGAGGATCCCATGGACAGAGAAGCCTGGTAGGCTACAGTGCTCCTGCTGCTGCTGCTAAGTCGCTTCAGTCGTGTCTGACTCTGTGCGACCCCTAGACGGCAGCCCATCAGGCTCCCCCGTCCCTGGGATTCTCCAGGCAAGAACGCTGGAGTGGGTTGCCATTTCCTTCTCCGATGCATGAAAGTAAAAAGTGAAAGTGAAATCGCTCAGTCGTGTCTGACTCTTAGTGACCCCATGGACTGCAGCCTACCAGGTTCCTCCATCCATGGGATTTTCCAGGCAAGAGTACTGGAATGGGGTGCCATTGCCTTCTCCGAGGCTACAGTCCACAGGGTTGCAGAGTCCAACACGACTGAGCGACTTCACTTTCTTAAGTTAAAATGAGGTCTTTGGAGCAGGGCCCTGATCCAGTGCGACTGGTGTCCTTGAAAGAAAAGATTAGAAAACAGACTTATGGACAAGGGCATGCGAGGAAGCAGAGGGTGAGACGAATGGAGAGAACAGCATGGAAGCAGATACACTAACATATGGAAAATAGCCAGTGGAAATTTGCTGTGTGACTCAGGGAACTCAAACTGGGGCTCTGTAACAACCTGGAGGGCTGGAAAAGGGTGGGACGTGGGACGGAGGTTCAAGAAGGAGGGCACATATGTATACCTATGGCTGATTATGTTGATGTATTGATATAAATCAAACCAATATTGTAAAGCAATCATCACTCAATTAAAAATAAATATAATCAAGGATTTAAAAAAGAAAAAAAAAGATTAGGACACAGACACACGCAGACTGAGGGGTGACCATACGAGAAATGTGGGGACACAGGAAGGAGAAGGAGACAATCGCAGACAAGCCAAGCAGCAAGGCCCCAGGAGGAACCCGCCCTGCCAACACCTTGACCTTGGCCTTCCAGCCTCCAGGACTGTGAGACCATGAAGGTGTATTGTTTGACCTTCCTGGCGCTCTTCTTTGCCTCCCCCAGATAGGATGCCCTCACCTCTTGTCTCTCTACAGACTCTCAGGTGGGCTCTGGGGCTCTGCCATCATTCTGGCTTGTCCTCCACCCTCAGTCTCTCCCCTGCCACCTACCTAGACTCCCCCTGTCTACCCAGAAACTGTTCCTGTGCCTGGGCCTCCTAAAGCCCTCCTTCCACCCACTGTGAACAGCACAGACTCTAAAGGCAGCAGTCCGGGTTCAAATCCCAACCTCACTGCTCCTCCAAGTGTGATATGGAGCAAGTGTTGCTGCCTGTAGCCGGAGGTCAGGACAGAACCCACACCAGGAGTGGCTGAGGCTTTAAGGAGTCCACATAAGCAATGGCTTGGAACCGGGCCCTATGCAGACGTGCTGTCCAAGTGTGAGCTGGCAGTGTGGCCACGATGGACCAAAGCCCCACTCGAGACCCCCGCTTCCCCAGCTGTATGCAGGGGCACACGCTTTCACACACACGCTCTCACGGGAGCCCAGTGGCAGCCAGACAACTAATTCCCACGATGGGCCCGGTGTGCATCCCCTTCAGCTGGGTGTGCTCCCCCCATGGACACCATGACATCAGGCCCCCCAGGCTCAGGGCGAGCATGGCCACAGAGTCACAGACCCATGCAAAACCAAAGGGCCCCCCACTGCTGCATTGGATATGGCTGGTGGGAGGACACCAGTGAGCCTGGGGGTCCGTGGACCCTCCTGTCTTTGAATGAAACTGATGGACTCAAGCAAGTCACACTCAGCACTCCTGGCCTCCAAATTGTACCCGAGGGCCTCTCGCCTTCTGAGATGGCCCACACTCTGTGGATTGTTTCTACCAGGGCTGTTCTCATCTTCTGAGACAAACCAGATTCTGTCTATGCAATGTGTGTCAGTTTAAATAAATAAATCTACTTCTCACATTATCAAAAACAAACAAAAAATAAACTACACCTGAGCCCACCAAGGAAGTTCATTTAGGGTGTTCCGTCTGCCGAACCTCCAGTGACCCTGAGCCAAACACAGCGGCTTCAGAGGTCCCGGTGCCCATGGGAGGCCCAGGTGCACTGACAGCACTTGCCACTGCTGGGTGCTGCGATGTCTCAACACACATCAGTCCCTTTAGCCTCACACACACCCGTGGACGCAGGTTCGATTACGGGCTATGAGGCAGGAGGTAGATGGACTCCCAGGGGAAGAGCGATTGGAGATTCATTTTCTGTGGACCGAAACTCCAGGACGAGAATAGCAGGACAAGTAAGGGAGTGGGCTGGACCCTACCCAGAAAACACGTTTCTCTTTCTTGAAGTCAGGAGACCTCCCTGACCACACATGACCAGACAGGCTTCTTGGAGGGCCAAGGAGTGATGTCAAGAAATGCTCTACCCGTGAGCCTCCTCGGTGGGATCCATCTTGGCTAAGAGATGCGTGTGCTCACATGGGAAGACCCTGAGCTATGCCAAACATGGACTGTGAACCAGGAAATCAAAATTGTTGGCCAAAGGAAACCTGGAAGAAATGCCCCATAAAAGTAATTCAAACTGCCATGAGGATGCGAACTCAGTGACTCTCCCTCTGAGTGTGCCTGTGTGTCTATCCACACTTACTGTACTCCTTTTCCTCCTAATACTTCACTCGTTTCACTACTTTCCATTTTGTGAGAATTCTTTTTTGCAAAGCAGAAGGACAGGGACTTGTCACTGACCACTGGTCTAGTGGCTAGGATCTGGTGCTCTCACCGCCGTGACCTGGCCTCAGTCTCTGGCTGGGAACCCAGGCTCTGCTCCAAGACTGTGCAGGCCGAGGCCACGAGATCAGCTCCGTTTTACAGACGGGTCGTCTGAGGCTCCGAGAGTTTGAGTCACTCGCTAGTAGTGGCAGAGCTTGGGCTCAGACCCAGTTCGGACCCTGAAAGCTCATGCTCTGAACTGCCACACCCTTCAGTTCCCCAGATCCCTGGTCCTCCCCTGTCTGTGTCACAGCCTTCCAATTTTGTATTCTCTGCCTCTGCAGAGAATTGAGAAATGGTCTGGGGACTCTGCTGGTGGCCCAGTGGTCATTAATTTGCTTTGCAGTGCAGGGAACATGGGTTCGATCTATGTTCGGGGAACTAAAACCCCACATGCTACAGAAAAACCAAGCCTATGCACCACAACTATTGAGCCTGGGTGCCATACGAGAGGGTGTGTGACCTACATCGAAGGACCCATAGGATGTAACAAAGAGCCTGCTTCCCCAAGGCAGCCAAATAAAAAAATAAACAAGAAGCAGTCCAGGCTTCCCATGCTGACACTCCCTTTTTGTTCCCACTTTGAGAGTGACCTTCACGAAGGTCTTTAAAGAGCATGGGTGGGTGGCGTGATCGTTGTGTCCTTTAGTCTGCAGAGTGTTAGAATCATCAGTGTAGCAGGATGCTGCTTAAGAAGCAACTCAGTTCAACCCTCCCTCTACACCCACACACAGATAACACTGAGCTGATAATTACCATAAAAGAAATGCATTCAAAGAATTGTTACAGGCCACAGAGGAGTTTCCGGCTTGGACAGCAGAGCCCAGGGGCAGCTGGTCAGGGAGCAGGAGTGAGAGTTCCAACCTCCCATCCTCCTGTCCCTGGCAACAGCCTGGTGACCTTGGGCCAGGCCCTTCCCCTCCCAGGCCTGGAGGTCTGGTGCTGTGGCCCCACCACTGGCCACCCCTCTGAAACACCAGCAATCTGATGGACTAAAGCTGCTTCTCTCAGGCTCCTCTGGGCTTCAGGTTTGGGGCCCAGAAAACCTTGCTCCATTTAGCTCTCTCCCTCTTATTGATGCCACTATTTATTAAGGACTGATTAAATGCTCTCTAAATATAACTACATTTCATCTTTACCCAAAGTATTATTAGTTCCATTTTACAGCCAAATAAACTGAGTCTTCTCTGATGGCTCAGTGGTAAAGAATCTGCCTACCAATGCAGGAGATGTGGGTTTAATCCCAGGGTTGGATAGATCCCCTGAAGAAGGAAATGGCAATACACTCCAGTATTCTTGTTTGGTAAATCCCATGGACAGAGGAGCCTGGCGGGCAACAGTCCATGGGGTCACAAAAGAGTTGAACCCGACTTAACTAAACAACAGCAAGAAACTGAGGCTTAGCAAAATGGAATAGCTCGTTCCAGCCAGTGAGTAATAGATCTGGGTTAAAATCCAGACTCTGACTGGTGTACATGCTGCCTCTTGGCTCCGATTTATGAGGATGACATGCTGTTCCCCCTCTTCTGATTCCCAGGTGTCTCCTAACCTGCTCACCTGAAATAGCTCATTCATGTTCCTTGTCTGCCTGCAATGCAGGAGACCCAGGTTGGAGCCCTGGATTGGGGAGATCCCCTGGAGAAGGAAATGGCAATCCACTCCAGTGTTCTTGCCTGGAGAATCCCATGGACAGAGGAACCTGGTGGGCTACAGTCCATGGGGTCACAAAGAGCTGGGCACAACTGAGCAACTAACACTTCACTTCATAGCAACATGGAGTTGGTATCATTGTCACAATTGTCCAGGAGAGGAAACAGAGGGTCAGAGAGGTTACTCTTGAGACAGTAGAGGCCTGGGGGTGCTCATTTCAGGTTTCTGAGTTTCTAAGTCCAGGCTTTGCAATTGCACTCATGGGCCTCTGGGGGCAAATATACAGCTTACAGAGTTTCGTGCCAACCTTGAGCCAGTGGAAAGTCTTCAGGCTCTGTGAACCTGGCTCTCAGGAGACCAGCCCCCACTGAGTGCTGGCAGAGCCTGGCCTGGCTGACGCTCTCCTGGGTGCCTGACGCCAGTGTGTCTGCAGAGATGCTCCCACGTGTCAGAGGGAAGAGAGCAAATTGATTGGGCTGATCTGGCACCCCAGGCCAAAGGGACTTGCGATGACAGAGGCTGGGCATCGGATAGGCACGTCCTTAGAGGTCCTCCCACTGGTGTCCCACCATCCAGCCTGGAAATCTGCTGGTGTTTATTCCAAATGTTAGGCAACAAAGTCCCACCAAGGTCGACTTTGGACTCAGCTGTGGGAGGTGGCCGTGTGGCTCAGGAGGGTCTGTCTACTATCTGCTAATTACACAAAGAGAGATAGGACTTGGAGCCCAGGCAGAGAGGGAGAGATAAAACACAACTTCCCCTAGATCCTGCAGGCCAGGGGGGAAGAGCTTTCTGGAATCAGGGGCCTGGGCCTTTCTTAACCTCCCTCTCTATCTCCAGACCATCAGCAGGGCTTGTCGGTTTCTAGCTCTGAAATCTGCCTGCCTCGCCGCATTTTCCTTGCTATCATCCCAGTGGAAGCCTCTTTTTCCTGGACTCTGCTTATCCTGCCCCTGAGAGCCATTTGACATACATAAGTATATTCTGAAATAATCCCCTTCGATCACAAACACGGGCAGGGCCCTCCCTTGCCTAAAGACACCATTGCTGCCCACTGGCTCGGTAAAACCTAACTGTGATTACACGATAACCCATGAGGCTGCCAGCTCTGTCTGGCTCTCACCAGCCGCACCTGACCAGCTCTGCCTCCCAGGACACACGTCTTGTTTTTCAGTTCCTAACACAGAAGCCCTGTCCTAGTCCTGGGCCCTTGTACACTCCACCCTCCCTCCTGGAAACCTTTCCCCGCCTCTTCACTAACGCCACCTGCTCTCTGGGTCCAGGCTTCCACTTATCCTGATGGCACCCTGTCCACACCTGGCCATACCCTCACCACTGCTATTCTCTATAAGGGCTCCTTTGACTGTTTCTCTCATGGCTCCACCAGTTACAGAAGTGAAATTACATATGCGTGTGCTGCGGGCTTCTTTTGTCCAAGCCTTTCCCCCACTAGAACCTGTGCTTGCAAGAAAGGACCTCCGTCTCTACTGGTTCCCGCCATGACGCGTTCAGTCAAGAGGTGGTGCTCCAGCACTCCTGTGGAATGAATGGATGAGTGGATGGATGACTGGACTCGGGCTCCTTCTCTGTAATTCAGAGGTGTTAGAACATGTGCTGGCCACCGAGTCATGGAAGTGAGCCAGTCTGGGCATCCAGGGCTGAGCCCTGGCATTCCTGGGGCTAACTTGCCAGCTGACCTTGAATAACTTCCGCACTGAAGCTAAGCTTCAGTTTCCTTTCTCTTTCTTTTCTAATACTTTATTGAGGTCGGACTGACCTGCCAAAGGCTGTACATATTTACTGTACACAATTTGATGAGTTTGGAGAGCAGGGAAGTACACACCTGTGAAATCATCACTGCCATCCACCACTTCCCGAAGTTCCCTCCCACCCCCTTTATTCTTCAAGCTGTGGTTTCTTGATCTGTCAATAGGATGTCGGCCCAGAGGAGCAGTTTCCCTTTTATTGTTGTGTTTCATGCGCAAAGCCTTATCTTTAGAAAAACTGAAAATTCCACTCACTGTATGTCTACATTTTCTTACTTAGCAAATGGCCAAATGACCACTCTGGGTGGCAACCTCCTGGCAGGCCAGCCTTATCTTAGGGAAACAGATTGTATTCGATCATTTTTCCTGATTTCTGAAGGTGAAACATTCCAGGCACAGAAAACAATAGAAGCTATGGTTTGTCCAGCATGTTCCGGGGACCAGACGTTGTGTCCGCACCACTTAGTTCAGGGTTTCTCAGGACTATTGGCACTTCGAGCCAGGTCGTTCAGTGGGGGCTGTCCTGTGTAGCGTAGAGTATTCACAGTATCCCTGGCCTGTCCTCTCCTCCTGGAAGCCAACAGCAGCCCCCAATCCAGTTATGACAACTAAAAATGCCTCCAGATGAAGCAGTGCCCAAGAGGCAAATCACACTTGGGTGAGAATCACCACTTTATTTAATCTTCAGGCCCTGGCTTCCTCCCTCCCCACCACTGTCCTGCTCACCCTGGGACACCTCCAGAGTTTTTAAGCCCTCCAAATGCCATAACTCCAGAGGCCATTCCCCCACTCCCCCACCACCACCCTAAGCCCCACAGGTCCTCGGTCCACACTGCCTGTACTTACTCTGTCCGGTGATGAGTGTGCACACAGCAGAGGCGACTGTCCGTAGGGCTTGGTAGAGAACTGGCTGGACTAGAGCCAGGTTCTGTCACTAACCAAGCAGAGCCCTGACTCTGCCTCTCCCCTGGCCCCGCCCCTTCTGGGGCTCCTCCCCTTCCCTGGCTCCTCCCTGTCCAGTCGTTTGCAGGGCTGAGCTCTGACCAGGATCAGCCCCTCACTGCCCTGAAAACCCTACACCAGCCACCACTGCTATGGCACAAACACCTCAGGTGGACCAGGCTGGACAGGTGACCAGCTGTCCAGACACAAAGAGAGACACCCTTCCAAACCCTCTTTAGCTTCGTTTCCTGCAGCCAATTTGCTGCAAATCTGGGGAAATGAGAGCCCAAGCTCTATGCAGGCTGTGCATTTACGAGGTTCATGGACCCCTACAGCCAGCTCCTGGTGGAAATTAGATGTATCAAGAGGGTCTTTGCCTGGAGAATCCCACGGACAGAGAAGCCTCCATGGGATCACAAGAGTCAGACATGACTTAGCAACTAAACCACCACCACCACCACCACCACAGTGGCTGAGATGAGGGATCACTGTCTCCACCCCTTTTATTGTACCAGTAACTGAACTGAGGCTCAGAGAGATGAAAGGACTTTTCAGAGATGTGCATCAGTTAGGGACAGAGTGGGGCTGACTGCTCAGGCCACCAGCTTCAAGGCCACTGTATTTTGCAAAGCAAAAGTCTGTCCCCAGGATTTCTGTGGGCTCAGTTGAACTGTTCTTTTCTACCTTGACATTGGGGCTTCAAAACTCAGCCCCACTCTTTCAAGACTGTTTCCAAGTGGTGGGGTGTTGGCTCAACCCTTGTTTCATTGCCAATGTCCTCATGCCTGGGGCTTCCAAATAACTGGGGTGTACAGTGTGTGGCCATGACCCAGAAGGCTGTGTGAGTAAATGTGGGGTGTGCAGTTGGTAGAGGAAACAGAGGGTCGGGTATTACCCAGAGAACGTGACCTTGCTGCTCAGCAAACAGGGTCCCTCTAGAACCTCTGAGACATCTGCTTTCTTGCCCCATAATTTTGGACCCAGTTTTGGCCCTTTATCTAGTTTAGTACTTCCAGCCACCTTGCAAAGGGGATAATACTGAGCTTTGCCTCAATCTAGAGACAAGCACAGTCACTACCGGGCATCAGGTGCTTGGCGTGTGCTCACGACCTTCGCCATGCACTGGAAGATGGGTGCTGGAACCCCTAAGGAATCAGTGAGAAGATGGAAGTAGAGAGAGGGTAGGTGATCAGCCCAACAGCACACGGCTGCTAGGGAGAGGCCTTAACAAGGGGAGACTAGGTCTCATTTGTTCACGCTCTGTTTTCCATCCATCGTGCCACGTGATGTAAGCAAGAGTCCCTCATCTCATAACCAAGAGCTTCCCAAACTATGCTTTCTAGGAAGGAAATCAGTGTTTGTTACCTTTTGAGTGTCTTTTGCAAGAACAAAGTCCCACACAAGGAGATCAAACCAGTCAATCCTAAAGGAAATCAGTTCTGAATATTCATTGGAAGGACTGATGCTGCAGCTGAAGCTCCAATACTTTGTCCACCTGATGTGAAGAGCCAACTCATTGGAAAAGACCCTGATGCTGGGAAAGACTGAAGGCAGGAGGAGAGGGGACAACAGATGATGAGATGGTTGGACGGCATCACAGACTCAATGGGCGTGTATTTGAGCAAACTCTGGGAGACAGTGGAGGACAGAGAAGCCTGGCAGGCTGCAGTCCATGGAGTGGCAAAGAGTTAGACACAACTTAGCAACTGAAGATGGAGAAGGCAATGGCACCCCACTCCAGTACTCTTGCCTGGAAAATCCCATGGACGGAGGAGCCTGGTAGGCTGCAGTCCATGGGGTTGCTAACAGTCGGACACGACTGAGCAACTTCACTTTGACTTTTCACTTTCATGCATTGGAGAAGGAAATGGCAACCCACTCCAGTGTTCTTGCCTAGAGAATCCCAGGGATGGGGGAGCCTGGAGGGCTGCCATCTATGGGGTCACACAGAGTCGGACACGACTGAAGCGACTTAGCAGCAGCAGCAACCGAAGATGTGTGTAGTATGGATAACAACAGCTTCCCAAAGATATCCATGTCCTAACACCCAAAACCTGTGACAGTGACCTGATAGAACAAAAGGGACTTTGATTGATCTTGAAACGGGATTGGGGAGTACTGTTATGGATTCCCCAGGTGAGTCCTAAGTGTTATCATAAGGGCCCTTCTTTATAAGGGAGAGAAGCAGAATCGGGGGGAAAGAGAGAGCAGAGTCAGAGGAGGCAAGGGAATCAGTGTTTGTTACCTTTTGAGAGTCTCTTGGAAGGAGACATGACCAGGGAAGCAGGAGGAAATAAACAATGGGATGTGGGGCATTGGGCCAAGGAACTCCAGAAGCACACCCTGCTGACACGACATCTTGATGTTGGCCCAGGAAGACCCATTTTGAACTTCTGACCTCCAGAGCCATAAGAGAATAAACTTGTGTTGCTTTACCCTGCCCAGTTGGTCCTAATTGGTTACGGCAGCGATGGGAGACTAGTGTAATACCTTAAAACGGGTTTCTGATGAAAGATGGGGCTAAATAAGATGCTGAAAAGACTTCTCCAGCCCGTGTGTATGTCTGTGGAGGCACCCCACGTACCATGTCCCAGGCTTACAGTCTAGGGACTAGCTTGATAATCTGGGGAACAGGGCAAGCCCTGACTCCCCATTGCCACTCAGGTTCTGAAGGAAGGGGGGCTGGGGACGGGAACACTTGAAAGAGAAAGTTCTGAGGGTGTCTCAGGGCACAGATTAGTCTGCTCTACCCAAACAAAAGACTACAGATGGAGGGGCTCACACAAAAGAAACATGTTTCTCAGTTCTGGCAGCTGGAAGTCTGAGACCAAGGTGATGTTCAGGTTCGTTTCTAGTGAGATCTGTCTTCCTGGCTTGTAGATGGCACCTCCTTGCTGAGTCCTAACACAGTCCCTCCTCTGTGCCTGTGTGGGGACAGAGAAAGAGGGAGAGAGAGAAGAAGCAAGCTCTGGTGTCTCTTCCTCTAATAAGCACACTTAGTGCTATGAGATGAGGATCCTGTCTTTATGACCTCACCGAACTTTAATTACTTCCCTGAAGGCCCATTCACTGGGGGTTCAGGCTTCTATATACAAACTTTTGGAGGACACAATTCAGTCCACAACAACGGGGGTGAGATAGTAGGATGAGTCAGTGGCCAGGATATGGGGATTTTAAGGACTGAGTAAGTCATGCTAGATTTATTTTTCCATTGACATCCAGAGCAAAGAAGAGTACTATTCCCAATAGGTGAGTTTCACCCTGGGCAGAACTGAGTTCTGTCACCCCCAAGTGAGTGTGACAACGTGGAACAGAAATGTCTTTCAATGGGGGCTCTTATTATTCCACCTTCTTGGTCCCCATGGCTGTCAGCCTGCTTTACCTGCTCAGGCCACCTGCCAGCTCTGGCGGGGAGGTGGAGTTGTGACCCTGCCCTAGGGGAGAGTTGTGATAAGAGATAAAATGAAATAACAGTAGGGAGCATTTGTGAAACAGCAAAGCTAGGTGCTTTAGACACAGTGACTCATCCAGAGTCTACTCATGCGTTAGGTGCCTCATCTCCATTTCACAGGCGAGGGAACTGAGGCACAGACGGGGGACCCAAGTCCCGCATCGGGTCAGAGGTTCAAGCACATCTCCCCAAAATTGAAGACTTAACCACCAGCATTTCAGGAGGTGACCTGATTTGGAAATAGGGTCATTGCTGATGTAATTAGTTCGGGTGAAGTCATTCGGAATGAGGCTGGGCCTTTAATCCAGTATGGCTGACGTCCTTGTAAAAGGGGGAAATCTGGGAAGAGACCCCCACACAGGGAGAACACCATGTGAAGACGAAGCGGAGATCTACAAGCCAAGGAAAAATGGCCAGGGAACCCCCAGAAGCCAGGGGAGAGGCCGGGACAGATGCCCCCTCCGAGCCTCAGAAGGAACCAACTCCACCATTCTGCCATCACCTTGATCATGGCATACTGGCCTCCAGAAGGGTGAAATAATACACTTCTGTTGTTAAACCACTCAGCTGTGGTCCTTTGTTAGAGCAAAATTAGTACACTAACCAACTCGTGTACTCCGTCATGGGTCAAGTGCAGGTTCAAGCACAGGCATTCTGCCTCCAAAGTCCAGCTCTGTGCTCAGATGCTCGTGGCCTCTTGGTAACTCCCTGAAAGCACTTGTCACTGTGCCTTGCTCGCTGCAGATGCTCAGGGCTTGGAAACCATTAGGCTTAGATCTGCTCTGGCTCAGAGAAGGACACTTCGCCTTCCCAGGCAGCCAGGGATGGAACAGACACTCTCCTGCCCTTCACATGTCCACACATTCACAGGCTCCATCAGAGCTGGGGGTTCCCAGGCCTGGATCTTCCACTGATCCCATGTCCATCTGATCCCTACCTCTATAGATGCTGCGGGATTATGTACCCACTTACAGGTGCGGAAAGTGAAATCTGGAGAGGTAAGAGCTTGTCCTCGGTGCGGGTAACAGAGACGCTGGGAATGCAGACTTTCTGTCCCAGCCCAAATTTCAAGTGCCTCTTCTCCCATTGAGGAAATCCCCCTGGCTTCCTGGCTAGTGGCCAGTCCACTGTTTGTTGAAGGAGAGAATGAATAACCAAATGAACCCACGATGTTTCTCTCCACACTTGCTTATGAGGGCAGGGCAATTCATCCATCCACTGGCATCCGGGTCCCCCAAGCTCCACCACGACACTCATGACACTCCCTTTCCTCCCTCCGCTCTCCAATTGCAAGGTGAAGAAAGACTGTGCCTTTCCTGCCAGAGGAGAATGACAGAAATCACCAGCATACCCCACCTCCCGACACTGAACTCCATGCCCACAGTGTGCCTCCCAAGTAGCAAAACAAGGGTCACACACAGCCCTGTAGATCTTTTTAATTTTTTTTTTTTAATGCTCCAAAGGACATTTTGAAATCTGAGAAGCTGGACTAAATATTTACCCAATCAATTCCTGGGGTGTGTCGGGGGGTGGTGATACAGAACAAATAACATGGGGACCTTGCTCAGGGTACAGCCTCTTCCATTCATTCATTCAGTCACGAACCATTGGTTGGGCCTGAGTCACGTGCCAGACCAGCTGATCAGCACTGGGGTCAGGTACTAAGGTGAGTGAAGGGAATGCAATGTGAATAGGGTTCTCCCTCTGAGATGTTCCGTCTAGGAGGGGCCAGGGTTGACCCAGTGGGAGGCAGAGATTAATGTCAGCCAGCCATGTTTAATAGTAGGAAGACCGTCTTCCTTAGGGACAGCAGGAGGCACTTGTTGGAAATCCTAATAGATTCTCAGAGATGGGGAAGGGAGCATTCTGGGTGATAGGGATCTGAAGGGACAGAAGCCCAAAGGTGGGAAGCTATGGGTAGCCTGGGAAGACATCAGACTTTCCATGAGTGCAGTCACTGGGTGAGTGAAGGCAAGAGAGGAGTCAGGGGCGGGAGAGGCAGGCAGGGACAAGATTGGGATGGGGGCCTTGACTACAGTTGGAAGAATATGAACTTTATCCTGGAGGCAATAGGGAGCCATTGAGTGCTTTTGAGCAGAGGAGGGAATGAGATGAGCTTAATCAGAACAAGAAGGCATCACTCTCAAGGGGACTGCACCCCTCTCCTCCCCTTCCTCACACCAGAGCTTCTCTTCCTCACCTCACTCCAGCAGTGTCATCGCCATGGTAACCCCAGGCCTGCATTTCTTCCAGGCTTGTCTGGGACTCAAATCCACCCACCCCCTGCTGCTGTAGGGGCAGACAGGGAAGTGAGTCAGCCTGCGCTTAACTATCTCTTGCCTGGCTGTTGAAAAATAGAATCCAACATCCCAGCAGGTGCAGGGGGAAATGGACCAATTAAACCAGGGTTGGCAAGAAAAGAGTGAGGTCCTTGGGGCCTTGGAGGACTTGGTGCTGAGCCCTGGCAGGCTCCTGACCTTGTAGCCCAGAGCTGGTGTGGTTAGCGCTGGGCTGGCATTGCTGAGATATTTCCTCCTATAGGATCTTCTCTCTGTCGGTGACACCTGAGGCCATCAGCTGTGTTACAGAGAAAATGGGGGAGACCCCAGAATCTTCCACTCCTCAGTTTGTTCCCCATGGCTTTTTCCATCAAAAAAGTTGTCTGTTTCCTGCTCCAGATACTGGCTTCCTAGCTTCCTGACATGATTCTATTCTGCCATCGTGGCATTATTTGGGCCAAGGACCAGGACCAAGTCACACAGTCCCTGGAATATTTTGATTCTTGAATAATTGTCAGCTCTGTAGATGGTGCTCAGTCTACTTTTCCTTGTCACCAATGTAAACTCTGATTTTGTGGCTGTGAAACCTCCTGCTGCCTCTGACACTCACCTTCAAAACAGACAAATGAACAAAACCCACTAGACCTTGCATTTGCTGGAAATTACTGAGGTTTAGGACAAACACAGCCAGGTCCTGTCAGCCTGCCTCCTCCCATGGGAGGGGGAGAGGTTTATTCTCACAGACTCTGAGTGGTCCCTCCTCAGAGGTTTCACCCCACAAACTCAAAGACGGTCCGAGCTGGGCCACCTGTTGTTATTCAGTTGCTAAGTCGTGTCTGACTCTTTGTAATCCCATGGACTGCAGCACGCCAGGCTCCCCTGTCCTTCACTATCTCCCTGAGTTTACTCAAACTCATGTCCATCAAGTCAGTGATGCCATCCAACCATCTCATCCTCTGTCGTCCCCTTCTCCTCCTGCCTTCAGTCTTTCCCAGGGTCAGGATCTTTTCCAATGAGTCATCTCTACACATCAGGTGGACAAAGTATTGAAGTTTCAGCTTCAGCACCAGTCCTTCCAATGAATATTCAGGGCTGATTTCCTTTAGGATTGACTGGTTTGATCTCCTTGCTGTCCAGGGAACTCTCAAGCGTCTTCTCCAGCACCACAGTTCAACAGCATCAACTCTTCAGCACTCAGACTTCTTTATAGTCCAACTTTTACATCCAACCATAACTGAAAAACCATAGCTTTAACTAGATGGACCTTTGTCAGCAAAGTGATGTCTCTGCTTTTTAATACTGGGCCAGCTAACATTACTGAGGTGGGGACACTGAAGTCCAGAGGGGGAAGGACCACAAAAGTCTCAGAGCACCTCGATGGCACAGCAGGGATGGGAAGATAGGCCTCTAGACTCCTACATCTCACACTTCTCCTTGTGAAGCTCAGTCCGTGGCCATGGCAATCTGCTCTGAGAGGGATACTGGCCACATCCCCGTGACCACAGGTGGGGCAGGGCCTGAGCTCCCTTGCAATAGCTTGCCTCCCTGAGCCTCCATCTCCAGTCTCGGTAGCAGATGCCTTGGTGGACACTCTCCCTGCCAAGGCCTTCTGAACCCTGGCTCTGAAACGGCACCTGCCCTGTCCACTGGCTGCCCACACCACGACTGCCTACCACACACACACACACACCTCGTGAACTTACTGAAATTTGGAACATCTCACCACTGCATCCTGGACCAGGTGTGCCAGGGGACCACAGGCAAACCCCAGAGGGATAGGAAAGGGATGCATTGATTGAGTATCCACTATGTGGGAAGCGCTGAGCCAGGCTCCCCGTAGCCATCATTTTGTTTAATCTGTATAACTACCCTGGGCAGTGCGGCTGGTGGTGGACATTTCTCCCACTTTCCAGGGTAGACCTGCTCAAAGAGGTTAGATGGTCTGTCTGGGGTGACACAGCCCTGAGGAGCTGGGTGTCCAGTCCACACCCTTCAGATACCACCCGCATCCTTCACCAACAACTTCTGCCCCAGATCCTCAGCATCTTCTGTATCCTCCACTCCAAGCCCAGAGCTGCTCATGCCTCTCCCTCCAGGCTACGTCCTCCTGCTTGTAACAGACAAGCCAGCCCTGGGAGGGCTATGGTTTTGTGGGGTTGACCACTTTTCCCAGAAAGAAGATGCTCTGGGCATTGGTGGAAAAGATCACAAGGAAGAACTGGTTAAACCAAAGGGCTTAGCAATTGTCCTGGGGGCCAAAAGGTGGCAAAACTGCCGGGGGCCACTGCAGCCTGGGTGCCAACTTCACCCACCTCCAGGATGGCCTTGCGGAAACTCTGAAAGGGAAATGGCTAGTGTTAGCGCCGAGAGAGCGTGTGTATGTTAGTCGCTCAGCTGTGTCCAACACTTTGCGAGCCCATGGACTGTAGCCTGCCAGGCTCCCTCTGTCCATGGGACTTTCCAGGCAAGAACACTGGAGTGGGTAGCCATGCCCTCCTCCAGGGGATCTTCCTGACCCAGGGCATTGTAGGCAGCTTCTTTACCATCTGAGCCACCAGAGAGCATGAGTCAGGGCTTAGGGAAGCCTGGAGAGACCAGAAACCACTGAAGACCAAAGCCATTTGTTGAGAAAACACAGCAGGAATTTCTGCACCGTGGGGAGGGTCATTGAGCTAAAGATCCCTTATTTATACAATGGTGATTGTGATCATTTATTGAGCACACACTGTGTGCCTACACTCTTTTAAATCTTCTTAACCATCCTATGATGTCAATGTCTTATGTCTGTTTTACAGATGAGGAAGGTAAATCCAGAGGCTGGGTAACATTGCAGACGGCTGACCGTGGAGTCAAAGGAGGGTCCTAAGATGCAGAACTTCTAACGTCATAAGAGGCGGAACTGAAACTTGAACTCTCAAGCCCAAGACTCTACCCTCTAGCACAACTTTGTCTTACATAACTGAGGTCACAGGTCCCTTTTTTTCACCTAAGAAATGCATGAAACAACCCAGCCTCGTCTGCGTCCTCCCTCTGTTTCTGTCTCTGCATTTGTCACTCTTGTTGCCACCATCTGTGACTTGACTGGGACAGCTCTCTGAGGGCAGGGGCCTGGTGGCCCCTGGATTCCCAGCATCGAGCACCACACCCAGCACACGGTGGGTTACTTCTTGGCTCCCTACACCCAGGGATTATTGAGTAAAACTCGGGCTCTGAGACTTCACATGGTGGCCGGGAGAGCACCCAGCACCCAGCACCTTCCAAGAGGTAGAAGTTCCCCTCCAAGGTCTCCAGGGGTTGATACCCAGGTCTGTGATGCCCAGCTTGGGCAAAATCTGATCTAATCTATAGGCGCCAGAAATGGAGAACTTGGGGAGATACAACTTGAGCTTCCCATAAAAATGGCTGAAAGAGGCAGTGGGTTAAAACACTGGACTCTTGAACTAGCCAGGGGTCCCATCTAGGCTGGGCTCTTCTCAAGGGCACTCGCTCCCTGCCCTCACTCCATCAGAGTTCTGTGCCATGCCCTCAGTGAGTGCTCCCAGTGACTTAAAGCCAGGCTCCTTTGACCCCGGGGTCAGCCATCTGCAAGGTCTCCTTCCTTTGGCAGCTCTTCTAAACAGAGGTGGTTTTCTGCACACGTGTCAGGAGATACAGGTCTCCTCATGCGGCAGTTTTACCTTTGTCTCTGATGGGGCCAAAATCAGTCCTGAATATTCGTTAGAAGGTCTGATGCTGAAGCTGAAACTCCAGTACTTTGGCCACCTGATGCGAAGAGCTAACTCATTGGAAAAGACCCTGATGCTGGGAAAGATTGAAGGCAGGAAGAAGAGGGGATGACAGAGAATGAGGTGGTTAGATGGCATCACTGACTCGATGGACATGAGTGTGAGCAGGCTCCAGGAATTGGTGATAGATAGGGAGGTCTGGTGTGCTGCAGTCCATGGAATCACAAACAGCTGGACACAACCGAGCAACTGAACTGATGGGGCCCCATGGTTTTCACTTGTTTGCAACCGGTGATTTCTTTGGATAGAATTCCTCTACCACATGAGTTGTGTGAATTGCCCACCCCCATATGGCCTTGACCTGAGGTCCTTTTCTCAAGTGTGTTTGAAGACTTTTCCTCCTCATAGCCTCAGGGTGATGTGAAAGCTTCCTTGGTACTTGCTGGGGTGGGTGGGTGGGGTTTTGCTAAATACCTCTATAGCATAATGGTCAGCATCTTGACCAGAAATCTACTCATTCATTGCACAAGGTGGACCCTCAGAGAGCTGGTGTCTCTTCACCCCGGACTTGTGCAGTACAAGTTGTTGTTGTTTAGTCGTATCCGACTCTTATGCAACCCCATGGACTGCAGCCCACCAGGCTCTTCCATCCATGGGATTTCCCAGGCAAGGATCCTGGAGTGGGTAGTATAAGTGCTACATCTAAACCCAGGATTCCTAACTCCTAGTCTGGTTCTCTCTTCACTAATGAGGGCAAAATTTAGATACAGTATTGGCAATCCTTATTTAAGGAAACCCATGGAAAGTCGGAGAAGGCCCTGGCACCCCACTCCAGTACTCTTGCCTGGAAAATCCCATGGACGGAGGAGCCTGGTGGGTTGCAGTCCATGGGGTCGCTAAGAGTCGGACACGACTGAGCGACTTCACTTTCACTTTTCACTTTCATGTATCGGAGAAGGAAATGGCAACCCACTCCAGTGTTCTTGCCTGGAGAATCCCAGGGACGGTGGGTCCCGGTGGGCTGCCATCTCTGGTGTCCCACAGAGTTGGACACGACTGAAGCGACTAAGCAGCAGCATGGAAAGTCTTGGAGAAAGTAAGACTTCTTCCAAAATTTGGTGATCCCCTTTCCAATTTGGGACACTGGCTCTGGTTGGAAGGGTTCACAGTGAAGACACAGCCTGCACCATGCCCTGATGGATTACCTCTTCCGGAACAAGTTGCTCCATCTTGTTGGCATCTTGGGAGTCAAAACCTCTTCCACCTGCTCCATCTTCCCTTCATTAGGAAGGATAAAGAGGGTTGTTATGTTTCCTTGGCAATACATCCACAGCACCAAGCAGGGCAAGTACCTGTTGTGAGGATACCAGTGGTGCTGGGTATCCTGTGGCATCATAGGCACCTTGACTGTGGTGTCCTCATCAACATAGAAGTTGTGGGAAGCAGTCAAGGAAGGGATGAATGGTTTCTCCCACAGAGCTGGAGGGAAGAAGGGAAGAGGGTAGCAGGCATTTGTGGACAAATAAGCCCATCCTCCATCCAAGAAACACACCCCCCCAACCATCACTCCAGACCCTTACCTTACCATCCCATCAGTTCAACACCAGACCTGCCTGGGGCATGGACCTGGGGGTTCAGAAAGATTCTAAAGTAAGAGACCCAAGAGGATACCCAGCAAGATCTTTTCATGTCTTCACCAGTTACTTGAAATTGTTGGACTTCATTTTGTCAACCTGGTGTTTGTGTAGTGGTAGCTCATTGTGCTTCAGACATGCCCTTTCTCAGTTTAAAGTAAGATCGAGTACTCTTCTGTGTTTATGGATCAACTGGTGGCGCTAGTGGTAAAGAACCCCCTGCCAATGCAGGTAGATGTAAGAGATACGGGTTCGATCCCTGGATCAGGAAGATGCCCTGGAGGAGGACGTGGCAACCCACTCCAGTATTCTTGCCTGGAGAATCCCATGGACAGAGGAGCCTGGCAGGCTACAGTCCATAGGGCTGCACAGGGTCAGACATGACTAAAGTGACTTAGCACGAGCACACGGGAGTTTTTTATTAGTTTTGGTAGCGGGTTGTTTGTTTGATTTTGGCTCAGTGCCAGGCGACGTTTTTGACCCGTATTTCTATAGGGCTGTTTCTTAGTGACTTGCAGCTCTCTGAACACTAGTTGTTTATCAATTCTGTATGTTGTCAGTGAGTTTTCTTCCTCCCTGGCTTGTCTTTTCACTTTCATAATGGTGTGCTTTGGTGACTGAAATTCTCCACTGTAATGCAGCGAGCATATCAGTTTTTTCCTTTATGGTTAGATCTCTGTGTCCTACCCAGGGACATTTTCCCACCTCCAGGTCCTGAAGATACTTCCCTCCATCATCTACAAGCTTTGCTCTTACCTTTTGCATTTAGGGCTTTATGTCACCTGGAATGAATGCTTATTATCAGTAGGAGGGAGGCGTACAAAATCATTTTTCCCCCCATGAGGGTACTGTCCCTACACCACTTAAAAAAAAAAAAATCTATCCTTTTTCTCAACATTCTATCATGCAGGTTTTGTCAAATATCAGATGTTTGTATATCCAAGGGGCCACTTCTGGGTTCTATTCCAGCCTTTCTATTCTGTCCCCTTGGTCTACCACACAGTCTAAATTAATATAGATTTATAACCGGTCTTGCTCCCCAGCAGGCAGGTTCTCCCTTTTTAGCTATTCTTGGCCCTTTGCTCTCTCGCATACATTTTAGAATCAGCTTGTTAACTGGCACCAAAAATAATCTTTTAAAAAGCTGTTAGGAGGGACTTCCCTAGCAGTCCACTGGTTAAGAATCCATCAGCCAATGCAGGGAACACAGATTCAATCTGTAGTCCAGGAAGATCCCATGTGCTATAGAGCAGCTCAGCCCATGGGTCACAACTACTGAGCCCTCGCACACTACCATCCATGCTCAGCAACAGAGAGAAGCCTGCACACCACAGCCAGAGAGTAACCCTCACCTATGGCAACTAAAGGAAGCCTGTGCACAGCAGTGACGACCCAGTGCAGCCAAAAATAAACAAAAATTTCCCCCCAAAACTGTTGGGATTACATTAAAAAATTTAGATCAATTGCTGGGGGGCTGACATATTTAGCGCATTAAGTCTCCCTATTCATAAATTCAGTATACTATTTTTTTTTGTTTGTTTGCCCACTTCAGTATCTCTCAATATAATTTTATCTAGAAAGATGCTGCACATCTTTGGTTTGTTTTCTTCTAGGTACTTTTCATTTTTAAAGATAAACCACAGTCATTCCACTCTTCACACCATGTGACCTAGATTGAGGGCTTGAGGCTACATTTATATCCCCAAGGTGACAGGCAAATGTGTCAGAGGGCAGGCTATTTCTCTTCTATTTCTGGAGAGCCTTTTGCCTGTGCCACGAGCACTAACCCAATTGGAAAGAAGGTTACAGGAAGAGAGCACCAAAAACTTCATTATTTCTGGCCAGAGATTTGGGTGTGGTGAGAGTGTATATTATACCTGTAAATTATATTATTTTTTCCAGTTGAATGGAGTTAATAGAATATTGTACAGCCACTAAAATGAGATCTAAATAAATTTTTCAAGAGCGTAAAACTACACACACACATGAGTGCATGTGAAAACTGATAACATCTGAATAAAGTTTGTTTATTTTTATAAATAAAATAAAATTTTATAAATAAATTCCTGGTTTGCAACTGTATACAATTATGTAAGATGTTCCCTGGGTGGCTCAGTGGTAAAGAATCTGCCTGCAATGCAGGAGATGTGGGTTCGACACCTGGATCGGGAACATCCCCTGGAGAAGGGAATGGCAACCCACTCTAGTATTCTTGCCTGAGAAATTCCACGGACAGAGGAGACAGACATGTCTAATGCTCTTTGCGTGGGATCGCAAAGAGTCAGACACAGCTGAGCAACTAAACAACAGCAGCAAATGTAAGACATTATCCAGGGGAACCTGAGTGAAAGGTACATGGGACCTCTCCACACAACTCTGCAACTTCCTGTGAATGTATAGTTATTGCAGAATTTATTTTTTTTTTAATTTTCTATGGTGTAAAAATCCTACATGTAAATTTTTTTTTAATTTTCAATGGTGTGTAAAAATTCTAAGTGTAAAAATTCTACATGTAAAATGCAAGCAATGACCAGTGTGGCTGAATTGTTAGTCTGGGGCTGTTTCCCAGAATGTGTTTCCTGTAGATTCAAGGTGGTCACAGCAGGAGACTGGGAGTCAGATGTGAAACAGCCATCGCCCGTTGAAGGCAGATGAGATGATGGACAGACGAGGTGATGGACAGACCAGAGGAGGTGTGTGCTGCAGATACCCATGCTGTCCTCCACGTTCAACGTCCAGCTCCTCCATGGTGCCCAACTGTGTCCCCAGACTACGGCCTGGGCCTCTTCCCAGGCTCCCCCTATGTAGAACCAATCTGGTGGCTGGATGTGCCCAGCTGGCATACAGACTTCCAGAGAAGTTCCAACTTGTCTACCAGCTCCAGTGCCTTTTTCTCTGTCCCTCCAAATTCTTCCTCCAGACCTTCACTTCCCCAGTCCCTCCCACAAATACACCAAGTCTAATTCCTAGGACAATCCTCTTTCTCTTAACACTTACGGTGACTCTGCTCCCTGGATGGCACCCTACGTGATACACACTATACAAAAACGTCCCCACCTGTGATTTCAACTCTATCAACATATGTGTATAAATAGAAGACTGGAAGGAATTAGGCTAAATAATGCTGGTTCACTCAGGAAGGTAAGATTATGGACAACTTCTATTTTTTCTTTTATACTTCCATGTATTTTTTATACTTTTATGTATTTTTAAAGGTCTTCAAAATTGTTGTCATTAGAGTAATTGCAAATGCTCTATTTATTGAGCATGTCTAATGCTCAGAGATCTGCAATCTTCTTCTGCAACGGGTCAGAAAGTAAATATTTTATGCTTTACAGGTCATTCTGTCTCAGTAGCAACAGTTAATCTCTGTCTTGCAAAGGCTGTCAGAGATAATACATAAATGAGTGGGTGTGGCTGTGTGCCAATAAAACTTTATTTACAAAAACAGGTGGTCTGTTGGATTTGGCTGGGACCTAAAGCTTGCCAATCCCTTCAGGCCCTCCTCTAAGGAACATATAAATATGTGACATCATTTGATCCTTAGAAATAAAACTTGAAGCAGGGACTCATATCCTCACTTCAAGCAAACAGCCTGCTGGATTTGCACTCTTGGTAAGGGGTAAAGCTTTGATATGAATTCATAAGATTTTTGTCACACATGCATTGCTGTTATTAAAAAAATAAATAAGAAAACCTGTCTAGAAGTATGAAGGGATGGAAATCAATATTATACAAACTTAAATATCTGATGCTCTAACATTAAATTTCCTGAAGTCTGCTCAATGTATCAGACTCAATCCATCCACTTTCTGTTTTGAGGGGTTTCTCTTTGACACGTGAGCCTTCAGTAAGTTAGGGGGAAAGGGAAGAGTGGGATTCACCAACACACTGACCTTTGAAGTACACGTAATTTACCAGCATCATCGTAGTATCGGCATTGAGCTTGCTGACCAAATTCACGATCTTCCCCAAGTTTCCTACCTAAGGTGGTGGTTGATTAGCTGGGTCATGCTCACAGAGTCTTTGAAGTTGGTGCAGAAGAGTCTAGACTCACAGAAGCTTGCGGAGTCCTTGAGGATTCTCAGAAGAAGCAGCTGCTCAGGGCTCAGGAACAAGACGTTGCCCATGCATACCTCCAGCCTGTTGCCTGGGAGGTAGAGAGTGTGCAGAAGGTTCTGGAAGCCTTGGTGGCTGTCAAACTCTGATACCTGTGTGAGGTTGAAGCCCAGACCCTCCAGGATCTGAGTCCTGCTGTGCAAGCTGACCTCCAGGGACAGCATAGCTAGTCTGTGGAGATGCTTAGAGGGGAGAAGATACTGCCCCCGGGGGCTTGGGAAGCCAACAGGTGGTGGAAGTGGAGGGCAAAGGTGGTGTTGCCTGGGTTGATCTTGAGGCTGGAGAAGCCCTCACCTGTGCCGGGAGCCTGACGGGGGAGGTGGGCATGACCCTGGCCGTAGTGCTTGGGATGCAACTGACCTTGAGAAAGGACCAGTCGTCCAGCCAGAAGGAGGAGCAGGAAGCCAGCCAGATGCATCTTCTGTGGTCTCAGGTTTGTAGGAGAAAAAAACATGCCCAGGAAGCTCCCCAGTGGAACATTCCACCCCTCGGAGAAGGCTGGCAGAGGGCAGGGCCCCAGGATGAAAGTGGTCCCTCAGCTCCTGCACATGAGCTTGAGGGGGACGAGCGAACACCCAGCACCTCCACATGTGAGGTGCCCTGGCATGCTATAGCCAGACTTCAGATTTACAAAGCACAGGGCTCCCTGTCCACCGGCTCATTTCCTTTCCCATCTCTGTGAGCTCTGCATGGTACTAGACTCCATTCTCATTGCAGAGACGGGGTAACAGACTCCCAAAGTGTCTTGTCTACAGCCATACCACTCTGAATGCACCTGATCTCGGCCCAAAGTGTCTCAACCAAGTCATCAAACTAGTTAATATCTTAGCTAGAACAGAGGGCTCTGGACTCAGCCCGGGTTGTCTTGTACCATATGAGTTTATTTCCTTAACCCAGTGACGCATCACAGCAAAGCCGCTAAACAACGGCTATGCTAGCATTGACTCCACAAACATCTGTGGTTTTCTTTACAGTTTGCAAAATCGCTTTTATGCTATTTTGTTTGACCCTCTTATCCACATAGAGGTAAATAGAACTGGTATTCTTATCATCCCTGTACAGATGAAATCGCTGATGCTCAGAACATGATTTGTCCAAAGTCTCAGGAATAAAATTGGTCCCTTTTCCTAATGAACTTCAGTTCAGTTCAGTTCAGTCACTCAGTCGTGTCCGACTCTTTTGGACCCCATGAATCGCAGCACGCCAGGCCTCCCTGTCCATCACCAACTCCCGGAGTTCACTCAGACTCAGGTCCATCGAGTCAGTGATGCCATCCAGCCATCTCATCCTCTGTCGTCCCCTTCTCCTCCTGCCCCCAATCCCTCTCAGCATCAGTCTTTTCCAATTAGTCAACTCTTTGCATGAGGTGGCCAAAGTATTGGAGTTTCAGCTTCAGCATCATTCTCTCCAAAGAAATCCCAGGGCTGATCTCCTTCAGAATAGACTGGTTGGATCTCCTTGCAGTCCAGGGACTCTCAAGAGTCTTCTCCAACACCACAGTTCAAAAGCATCAATTCTTCGGCGCTCAGCCTTCTTCACAGTCCAACTCTCACATCCATACATGACCACAGGAAAAACCATAGCCTTAACTAGACTGACTTAACCTGCCCCAAACAGGATGCTAGATTTTCTCCACCAAATCTTCTCTGCTCCATCACACGTCCCTACCATTACCTAGTTATCAGGCTCCAAACCCGGTTGTCACCCTTTACTATCTGTCTGGCCTTCCCTCCACTCCCACCCCATTCAGCCCCTCTACTGCTATGACCCTTATTCAAATCTCTGTCATCTTTTTCTGAGACCAGAGGTCAGAAAACTTTTTTTTTAAAGAGCCAAATAGTAAATATCTTTGGCTGTGGGGACCGCACAGTCACTGGCTCATCTATTCAGTTTGCTGTGCTCACTAGGGAACACCCCTCGCTTCCTCTCACACATTCTCTCCAGCTTCGCGGTGAGATTACACATAATTCCCCTCTGGCAGGAGCTTTTCAAAAGCACCTGGAGCCGGAAGACTTGAGTCCCCAGCTGTGTGTGGCTGGAGAAGGCTGTTCTGGGTATGAACACAAGTCCCCCCACCCAGGGCCACAAGGAGGTGGGTGCAATCATATGTAAGGGACTCTCTAGCCTTTGTCACCCTAATGAGGGTGACCGGTGGTCCCAGTTCACCCAGGACTGTCCTAGTTTTGCCCCAGACACTGAAAGTTTTGTTCCAGAACATTCAGTCCTGGTCAATCCAGGACGATTCGTCATCTTCTCTTTATCGTCTCCATCGCCGCCCTTATAGGGTTACTCACAGCACAGTCAGTCCTGGAGTGGCCCCCCAGGCAGCTGTCTCAGCTCTAAAGGTCACCCAGGGATGTGGCTTGGGTTTATCAAGCCCAGGAAGATTGGATAAGCCTCTTTGCCCCCACCTACCACTTCCCCTATCAGGTAATTATTAATGAACAGACCCATGGGTACAGCGTGGAATCTCAAAACAGAGAGACCTCATTGCCAGTTGGCTCACCTTCCCCCAGGAGAACCCGCCGTCCTTGCTGGGGCCCCAAGAGAGTTCACCCTCCAAGTTTGTGTTACATGTTGAGATTTGCCTGATACAAGCTTTTCCCTGCAGGTCAGGGGAACCCCTTAGTGGGCCTAGTCTTCATTCTGCCTCTCAGTTGCCTTGTGAGCTTAAATCTAACCATCCCCTTCTCCGGGTGTCTGTTGCCCTGTACTACCACTTCAGTCTGATCCCCACCCCCTACAAATGAAGAGCTGGGCCAGAGGCAACAAACTCCAGGGCCTTCTCAAACCCGGGAAGGCAGTTTCCAGGGTGACAAGGTGGGGAATAGTGGACATGAGGAACTGGAGTCATCCCTCTGCAGCCAGGTGAGACCCATCTGGAGGCTAGACCCTGCCCACAGCCTCCAAAGTGCAATCCTGGACTAGGAGATTTCCAGAGGAGCCTGCTAGCCTCCCTGGAGGCTCAGACAGTAAAGCGTCTGCCTGCAATGCAGGAGACCTGGGTTTGATCCCTGGGTCGGGAAGATCCCTTGGAGGAAGAAATGGCAACCCACTTCAGTACTCTTGCCTGGATAATCCCATGGACAGAGGAGCCTGGGAGGCTACAGTCCATGGGATCACAAAGAGTCGGACATGACTGAGCAACTTCACTCACTTCACTGCCAACTTTATAGCTGCATGTTTTTGCAATGTAACCCACCAAGATATCACACAGTATAGATGGCAAGGACATTGCATCCCAGGAGCAAGGGTGAGAACAGACACCTCCTTGACCCAGGAATCCAGTCTCACACTTCCTCTCTAATCATGGAAATGAAGCTGCTGTCTCTCCAGTAAACAGGGAGCAGTAAAAAGGGAGCCCCAGCAGCCTTGAATCATTCTGGGATAGCTGTAGGTAGGGGTGATGTCTGGCTGTTCTTCAGACCATTTGGGGAGTGATGTGGCCCTCGGAGTCCTGAATGAGATGCCCTAGACCACGCAGGCTTCCTCCAATAGGCTTTCCTGAATAGGTCTCCAGGTACTTGGTGGAACTGAGTGGACTGTACACCAGTATAGAGCAGTGAAACAGGGCCGGGAGCCCCAGGCTGGGCAGGACAGGTCCCAGCACGGGCCTGGACTCAGCTGGCCCAGGGCCCAAGTCCCAGCTCTGCTGTGGAGCTCAGAAGGTTCAGGGACATGCCCAAATTACCAACACAATAAGGCATCAACACCAGGATGAGAGAGGAACCTGATGTGCCAGGTAAGACAGAGAATTCTGATGTCACTTCATTCTCTCTCTCTCTCTCTCTCACACACACACACACACACACAATACTATCCCATAAAAAAACTTGCCCAGAGAAGTTGCTAGCTCAGATTCCAAGGTAGGATTTGCACTCTGAACTATTCTTTCTCTACGTGGACAGACTGTCACTCTGCTGGAACATCAGCTCCAGTTTTGTTCACGGCTCTAACCCAAGTGCCAGGACAGGGTATAGCATACCGCAGGGGTGCCAGCAGTATTCACCGAGGGAATGAATGAAGGAAAGATGCTTATTGATATTTGGTCTCATGCATGTGAAAACAAATGATTTGTTCTTCACCAGTCCACAATTTGGGTTTCTGCTACTTGGTCTGCCTTCTGCAATGAGTTAGAGGTTGATGCAACGGCTTCCAGGGGTCAGCACATGCTTGGCTACAGCTGGAGGGACAGGTAGCCTGACCCCACTGCACCCAGTGACTGCCCTTTGCCCTGGCACCTGCCCCTGTGATGCTCTAGACAGAGGTTGGGTTTGGGTGTTAGACACACTCTGCTACCACTGCGCTGTGTGACCTTGGGCAGATCACTCCACCTCTCTGAACCTCACTTTCCTCATCTGACAAATTAGGAGTGCTTACCGTTGGGAAGGCTCATAGGAGGGAAACAGATGGCATCCTAAAGTGTGCCCAGATCCGTGTCAGTTTCCCTCTTCCCCTTCTGCAGCACTGGGGTGGAGCGGAGGCCCAGAGAGGTTACCTGTCTTGCTCGAGGTCACACAGCTAGTAAATGGGAGAGCTGGGATCTGAACTCTGGCATCTCTGGCTCCAAAGCCCAAATGACAACTTCCACTTCTAACTATTGACATCAGAAAGGAGGTGGTTGCCTTTTTCCAAAGACCAACATTGTTCAAACGTGGCCCTGAGGTCCTCCACAAGAGGGACACTTGTTAAAAGCAGAGAATCACAGATGTTCCCCAAGTTTCTTGAATCAGAATCATGAGGGTGGTGTAGAGTGGATCCAGACATCTGCCTTTTTAATCAACTCCCAGATGTGTGTGGAGAAGGAAATGGCAACCCACTCCAGTATTCTTGCCTGGAAAATCCCATGGACAGAGGAGCCTGGTGGGCTACAGTCCATGGGGTCAGTGTGTGACTTCCCTGCAGTTTAATATTTCACCACCAGAGGGCTAACTACTATTTCTTTTTCTTTTTCTTTTTCTTTTTTTTTTTTTAACTACTATTTCTTAACGGCACAGGCATCTCCTCTAACGTCAGGTATTCCCAAAACCCTCACCCTGGGAGTTTGGGTGAAAAAAAAGGTGGCTTTTGTGGTTGGGAAAACACACCCTCTGCTATTTTAAAAGAATGTTAAATCTAGCTCATCTAGCCAAACATTTCCTCTTATAGAGGGGGATAGAACTTGCTCAAGGCAAGTAAATTGTACTCTTGCCTGGAAAATCCCATGGACGGAGGAGCCTGGTAGGCTGCAGTCCATGGGGTCGCTAAGAGTCGGACACGACTAAGCGACTTCACTTTCACTTTTCACTTTCATGCATTGGAGGAGGAAATGGCAACCCACTCCAGCGTTCTTGCCTGGAGAATCCCAGGGACGGCGGGTCCTGCTGGGCTGCCGTCTATGGGGTCGCACAGAGTCAGACACGACTGAAGCGACATAGCAGCAGCAGCAGCAGCTCAGAAAATTATACACACAGCACTGTCCATACCACCACATACCCTCTCCTGAGCTCAGACTTGACTACAGGTTGGAGGGGAAATAGAAACTCTCAGGGGCTCAAGGGGGAGATTTCAGCCTGTCTCTGAATTCATTCATTCATTCATCCAGCTGCTTACTGAGCTCCTGCCATCAGGAGCAACACTGTTACATTCTCACTGGCTGGATCCATGCACTGTAGCATATAGTTGTGAAGGGTAAGTTCAGGAGTTAGGACTGATAGTACAGGGACTTACTTACTGGCCGCAGGTGGAGATGAGGGTTAGGAAGGGATTCCCAGGGAAGGGACATGAGAGCTGATATGAATGAGGAGTTACCAAGTTAAAGGAGAGGGGTGGGGCAGGGAACAGTGTTCCAGACAGGTGAACAGTATGAAAAAAAGTTCTGTAGAAGAATGAATCATGGAATGATGATGGGTACAAAGACCCCACTGTGCCCAAGGATCAGCGTGTGAATGATGGGGATGGGGGAGGGTGGGAGAACTGGCATGGGGGACACACAGGTGCCCAAGGCACCACCTTGACCTTCGGGGAGCAGGAGACAAGGTTTGACCACAAGCAGCAACAGCGTGAGGCAGCCCTAGGCAAGTCCATAGCCACAGAGCAAAGGATTGGAAAGGAGAGACAGGGCAGGCTTCACGGAGGAGGAGGCATTTAGGTTGATCCTGGTTTGGTTTGATTCAAAGGCATTAGGCTCTTCTCTCTGACTGGGCAGAGCATGTATCATCTTAGCCATGAGGCTTTTCTATCTGATCCTGAGCAGGTAATTTCAGGTCAAAGTCATTCTGGACAAGAAGGAAAGGAGGAGATAGGGATTTCTGCTCTTGAAGGGCCAACTCAGTCCTTCAGACTCTGTCTCCCTCCCTCCTGTCTGTGAGCCCTGCTGGCTCTGCACAGCTCTAACCAAAAGCAGGTGGGACACACAGTCTTGACTTTAGGCCCCTTTGCACTCCTTAGCTCACAACCAGCTGGGTCTCAGCATTTAGGGCTGTTAAGGATTGTGAGGTAAAGGAGGACAGGCTTTTATGAGTGATTGTGCAGACGTGGCCGCAAAGTCTGTGCTGCATCAAAAGGTAGAGTCTATTTTCCTTCCCTCCACCAGAATCAGGGCTTCCCCTGTGACTTGTCTTAATAATTTGGAGCAGAAGTGATGTTGTGTGAACTTCTGAGGCTGAGCCTTGCAATCAGCAGCTTCTGCTTTCACATGCTGGTAGATTCCTTCTTGGAAGCCAGCTGCTGGGTAAGGAGGCTGACCTGGGGCGGCCATGCTGGGAGGAAGCCCAATGGAACCAAATAGGGAGGAGGGAGAGAGGGGAAGGGAGGTCACAGGGAGGAGCACGGGGCACCGGAAATGCCAGTGAAGCCTCCGGGACCTCTCAGCCCCGCACAGCCGCACTGTGCACGCAGCTGAGTGAATGACTGCAACCAGCACCATATAGAGCAGAAAAACTGCCTGGCAAGACTCTGCCTGAATGTCCCACCACTAACCTTCAAGTAAGTGAGAGAGTGATCGCTGCTTTCAATGACTGAGATTCTGGGTGGTTCATTATGTAACTGTGAATCTTCCGAACAGTCCAGACTTAGGGTTTTTTAAGAGCAGATTTTTTTTGCTTTTTTTTAAAGAAGGACTCTAAAGCACAGATCACCTGACAGACGCTAAGTAGCAAGACAGCACACAGGACAGGGGCTGTTCTCAAGAGTGAGGAAGGCAGAGGCTGGAGAGGAGGCACAAGTCCATTCATCAGGTCATCAGTCATTTACTGAGCACCTACTGTATGCCAGTGCTGTGCAAGGCTCTGGGAGTTGGGCTTTGAGGAGGACAAAGTCTCCATTCTCATGGAACACATGCCGTAGTCCAGATGATGGACGAGGCATAAATAAACACATAATTAATAGACTATCAGATCATGGTCAGTGTTGGAAGGAACATGTTGCGGGGAGATACAGACTGATTGGGAGGTGGCTGGTCAGGGCAGTCCACCCTGAGGAGGTAACATTTGAACCAAGACATGGGTGAGGAGAAGGGACAAGCATGCAGACAAGCATGGCTGGGAGCTAAGGCCAAGGGGAGAGGGCTTAGCCCAAGTCACTCAGGACGTCACTGATGAGGCAGGCGATGGGGCATCTGAGACACCCCAGGGGGATCTGCATCCACTGCTCCCGTTGCCACAGACACCTTCTGGAGAAGAAAGTGGTGTCCCTCTTCCTCACTCCTCACTCACCATAGAAACCAAGCAGAGGGAGCCGGGGCAGCGGGAGGAGAACCAGCCGGTGAGGGCACCAACCTCCCGCAGGTTCATGGGCAGAACCAAACGCACGAGAGACAGCTAACTGACAATGAACTCTGCGTCAGTTCTAACGACTGCTTTCAGTGCAGGCATGGATGGATTGGGTGTACATGATGCTTGGATCACAGTGAGTTAAAAAAAAAAAAGGCAAGAACCCGAAGGAGGCTGCAGAGTCACTCAGATGGAAGTCTTCATGGGTTCTGATTCGTCAGTTGCCTTCGAGACCTGGGCAGTGAGAGCCGCTGGTGCTGCTGAGAACATGCTGATAATAGGAACTGGAGCAGGGAGGTGTGGAAGTAATAGGCTCCCCCAGCTAGAGGCCGAGAGGAGAGCTATGTAGCTGGGAATGGATACTGGAGACCTGGGTGCCGGTTCTTCGATGGTCAGTGGTCTCTGGGTGGCATTTAGCAGGTTTCTTTCCTTCTATGGCCTCAGTTTCCCCCTCTGTAAATGAAGGTGGCCAGATCAGTAAGGGCTGCACATTGAACCGTCTCAAGGACCAGGCTGTTAACAGGACAATGAAGTAAGTTTCAGAAGCACTGTGAGAAATTCTCAGTGCCCAGGGCCGCGTCTACCATGTAGTAGATTTTTATTCAGTCACTCAGTCATGTTCAACTATTTGCAACCCCATGGACTGCAGCACAGCAGGCTTCCCTGTCCTTCACCATCTCCCGGAGTTTGCTCAGACTCATGTCCGTAGAATCAGTGATGCTATGTAACCATCTCATCCTCTGTCATCCCCTTCTCCTCCTGCCTTCAATCTTTCCCAGCATCAGGATCTTTTCCAATGAGTTGGCTCTTAGCATCAGGTGGCCAAAATATTGGAGCTTTAACTTCACCACCAGTCCTTCCAATGAATATTCAGGGTTGATTTCCTTTAGGATTGACTGGTTTGATCTCCTAGCAGTCCAAGGGATGCTCAAGAGTCTTCTCCAACACCACAGTTTGAAAGCATCAGTTCTTCAGCATTCAGCCTCCTTTATGGTCTAACTCTCCATAAGAGTTAGGCTTCAACATTTGTTGAAGGTCTAGATGAACCTGGTGTCTGATCTTCTGACAGCCCCAGTGAACCTTCTGATTGTCCCAAGGGAGTTGTAAATCTGGATTTCTTTTCTTTTTTTTAATGTGATTTATCTCGATTTTGGCTCACATGGTAAAGAATCTGCCTGCCATGCAGCAGGCCCAGGTTCGATCCCTGGGTTCGGAAGATCTCCTGGAGAAGGAAATGGTAACCCAATCCAGTATTCTTGTCTGAAGAATTCCATGGACAGAGGAGCCTGGTGGGCTACAGTCCATGGGATCGCAAAGAGTCAAACATGACTGAGCAACTAATGAGGAAGCGAGGAGTAATCCCAATTTTAAAATGTGGGTCTCTAATTTAAGCAAGTTTTATAAATCTGTCCACACCAAACAGTACAGCTTGTACTGGTTCAACCTGTTTGCTGTCAGTTTGCAATGACCTTGGTGCCAATAGATCTTCAAGGCCTTTTCCAACCCTGCATTCCTGGGAGAAAAAAAAAAGGTTTATGTTTCATTCAGTTCGTTAAAGGATTTGAGACTGGCTTAAGGGACCTTCCCTAGATTCAAATTTAAAAGTTAAAAATTAAAAAATTAGACTCACCATCAGGAAAAATGTAAATGAAGTCAGAATGCTGATCAAAGCCGTGATAAAAAAACTACAAACCTGGAGGGCTGACCCTACCTGATTTCAAGATATTATCAAAGACACAGTAAATTAACAGAAACAGAACGCCACAGCTGGAAAGTCACAGCACGTGCATATTTACGAGTTAGAAGTTTTCACAAGGCTATTTGCTGCTTAGTTTCCTAGAGACCAAAGTCACAAGGGTTGAGTTTTCGTACCTGTTTTTCATTGCTCACATGGGCAAGGGTGCTGGTCCCTCCTAAAGCAGCCCCGAGCTCCTCCCCGGGAGCGGCTCCAGCTATCGCAGGCTACACACCCTCCCCCCCTCCTCCCAGGATGCAGAGAAGGGCCATCTGGATGGCCAGAGTAGGGGGTTTAGGAGCCGCCTCCCTCAGGTCCACTGGGAGAGAAGGAAGGCTCTGTGCTCAGGCCTGTCCCACGTCCAGGCTGGGGAGGACGATGAAAGGGGAGCCTTGGGATGCTCCAGGTCCAGTCTGCTGTGTCCAGATAAGGATCAGGCCGAGATGCACCCGTGCTGTGCTGGCTTCCTCGTCTTACTCACGCTGTTGTCCCACATCCTGGAATGCTATCCCCTGCTCATCCACAGCCCCTCTCTTCCCTGATCCCACCACTCAGCCCCCAGCGCCAAGTTGGAGACGCCCCTTCTAGCTGCTCCTTCATATCACTGTGGATGTTTAGGTGAACAATGGCAAGTGCCGGAAATTCATATAGTCGATGCTTCAATCTAACACACGGGGTTTCCTGCCCTGCCCTCTCCAGCCAGCATTAGACCGTGTTGTCCTCCACATTTAAGCATTCTGCCAAACATCCATAATTTCCCTTCTTCAGGGTCTGCCAGAAATCCCAGGTGGCACAGTTGTAAAGGGTCTGCTGGCTCGTGCAGGAGACACAAGAGACTCGCGATCCATCTCAAGATCAGGAAGATCCCTTGGAGTAGGAAATGGCAACCCATTCCAGTGTTCTTGCCTGGAAAATTCCTTGGACAGAGGAACCTGGTGGGCTACAGTTGATGAGGTGGCAAAGAGTTGGACGTGACTGAGCAATCGACCATGCACACATGCGGGATCTACCAGCATTTATTCAGGCTCACCCTGCCCCTGGATGTCACAGCCCTGCCCTGGATGCCCCTGTCACAGCCAAGTTGCAGCCTGCACTCCCCCCGAGCTAACGTGCCAGGGCTCCGGGTGGTGGAGGGGACGTTCCGGGCTGCGGTGGGGACGCCTCCATCTGCCCTCCCGGGTGACCTAGGGTCCAGGCAACTGTGCTGTGCCAAGCTTGCAATCAGACAGACCTGCCATCCGCCCTGGCCTTGGCACTTGCTGTTTATAACCTCCAGGGGCAGGGATTTCCTTCCCTGAGGGCTGGGCCTCAGTTTCCACATCTGGAAAAGAAGGCTGTCCTTCCAACTGCATAGGGTTTTCCAAGGATCAGCTGGAAGACGAAGCTCTCCAAGCTCAGCCCAAATGCTGACACCTGGTTATCCCATGCCCTTCAGTGGGGACCGGCCATGCTCCCTGTGCGCCTCCTTCCTTTACAGAAAGCCAGCACTCTGCCCTTCACCTGGCTCTCCCTGAACTGACGGCATCATCCTGACCTCGATGGCAGGTGCGTGGCCACGTTCTGCATAGGTGCTGAGGCACCTATGAGCTCAGCCCCACTGAGAGTGACCCTACTGTGTGTCATTGACTTCCCTGCCCTGGCTTTGGGTGGGGAATCTCACCTGCAGCTCACCCCTTCCCATAGGGGCTATAGGCCTGGGTGGGGGGACAGGTCTTGAGGGGGCCACAGGCCTTGGGGAGGCCACTGGGAAGCCCAGATCCTGGCCAATGATTGATTGACTGGTGAGAGCCCTTACTCAGGAAGGCACAGAGTGCATTAATGTGGGAGGGTGAGGAGGAGCTGGAGGCTGCAGAGGACCTGGGGAGGCAGAGGCAGGAGCACCCAAGGCGGAGAGCAGCTGAGTCCCCCTCAGGGCAGCGACGTTCACCCCCTCGTGAGGGCCTGGAAGCTGAGCTGATGGCACCCAGGGCAGGTCCAGTCCTGAGTGTGAGCCGATGGTGCCACTGCCCAGCTCCTCCCTGCCCCCTGACTTCCTTCGAATGAGCCCAACTACTGTGAAAGCTCAGTACTGCTGGCATTATGCCCATTTTACAGATGAGGAAACTGAGGTCTCCAGAGGTCAAGTCCTTTCCCCAACTCACTGGTGAGAAAGTGGCCGAGCTAATGTTCAAGGACAGTCTTTCTTTCCTCAGAAATGCCAACTTGGGTGACCAACTCACTTTGTCCACTCAGCCCAGGGCTGGGTCTGTGGGAACCATCAGGTAAATGTGCTGCGGGTGGATGGCTTGCTTCATAAGGAGGGAAAACAACCCTGCTGGCTGGGTTTAAAGCAAGTCTGCCCTTGTTCCAACCCCCTCTAACCCTGCTACCATACCTTATTCCAAATGCAATTCCCGTAAAGTCTGTGCATTTCCCCACACTCCGCAGGTGTGCATTGGAATGTATCTATGAGTACTCAGGCCCAGTCTGCCCCAGGAGGCAAGGAACACTCTAGAAAGCTCAGTGATTTGTTTAGAATGGAATTTCTCAACACAACTCTATTGGCATGTAGGGCTGGATTATTCTTTCTTGGGGGCGGGGTTGCTATCCTGTGCAATGAAGGGTGTTTAGCAGCACCCCTGGTCTGTACCCATAGATGCCAGTAGCATGCCCCCCGAGTTGTGACAACCCCAGACCTCCCCAGACACTGTCAAACGTCCCCCAGGAGGCAACATTGCTCCCATTGAGAAACACAGTGGGAGAGAAGCCGGCAGCTCCTCACCAAGGACACCATCAGCCTTGGTTTCTGCTCTAACTTGTGAACCTTACACAAAGCACAGACACGAGTCTTACATTCTCCGTTTTCTTTTCCAGCACTTTCCCCAGGCTGAGCCTCAGAGCGTCCACCTCTCAGGGGTGTTTGCATCTGGCCTTCTGCAGTGGGGCTCACCAGGCTCAGCAATGACAAGGCTTTGAGTCACCAGCAGATGGTGCAAAAATCCTTCCCAGGCCTCTGTGGTTGCTGCTTTCTTCTCTGTGACGTGAGTTACTCTGAGAATCTGATGCTGAAAGGAGCTTTAGTGTCCTGGTTCTGAACTGTGGGGCCGGCGTTAGATTTTGCCCCCCAGGGAGCCTATGAGACATTGGATTGTCACAGTTGAGAAATTGCTACTGCCACCTAGTGGGCAGAGACCAGAGACACGGCTGAACACCTTAGGGTGCACGGGACAGCCTCCCCGACCAGGAATGATCCAGCCCAGAATGTCAACTGTGCCGAGGTTGAGAAGCCCCAGTTTATAGATGAGTAAACTGAGGACACCGAGGGAGAGTTTAATTGTGTGGGTGGCTTCCCAGCATGCTTATGGGATGTGGTGATAAGATGAGGTGAAAACTGTGATGAGGGTTTACAAAGCACTTACGCTTGAGGGCAGAGGGTCTGATTTCTTTGTCTCTCTCCCTGCATCCACAGAAGTTCTCAGGAAAAGTTGGCTGAACTGGATTGAATAGGCCCCTCCACATCTGAAGATGGGCAATAGCTATAGCTGCATTTTGACACTGCCTCCTGATCAGATACTAACGCTGCCCAGAGCACTGGGTTGAGAAGTGCCATATTCAGCAGATAAGAGTCCTAGAATCAACTAGTCATGTATGCTAAGAGTGCAGAACCAGATAATCAGAAATTCAGCCTTTTTGCTGATCCCAGAATAGATGATCAGAAGCCTAGGAGGAAAAGATTCCGTTAGAGAAGATTTTTCTTATAAATCATAAGCCCTCTGAATTGATTTACTGTAAAACAGGTGAACAAATATCAAGATGCATTTAGGACATCCTAGAAAACATGGACAATGCATCTGAAGAACTGCAGATGTAGGTGAGTTTTGTGATTTCATCTTCTGGTTGCAAGACGGAGAGCATTTTTTGCCTGAATTGACTGCATCTCTCTGAGCAGATGCTGGGCAAGTGTCTGCCGACTTTTGCCCAGGTTGCTTTTGCCCAGTATTCGAAGCTGGACACTCCAACATACCCTGACTTCCATCTTCACTGGCTCAACCTGGCCGAGTCCATCTCTCACCCGAGCTGCAGGTTCTTTCATCCGTGAACAGGAGTAATAATGCTCCCTTGCATCACCGGAGGATGTATTTCCCCAGGTAAAGGATGGGGATGTGTTTCCTAAACTTGGAAGAGCCGACACCTGCCATGACTCACTGAAGAACGGGGCAGCAAATTAGGTGACGTCATCATGTTCTCCTGATGAAAGGCAAAATTGTGAGGGCTTTTTGTTTTTTTGTCTTAGTTCCCTCATCCCTCAAGGTCCTGAGACTGATAAACCTTTGGAACTTTTAGCCTCAGCACCCTCACTGCCCTCATTTTATTGTCTCTGTTAGGTTTTTACCAGACAGAGATGACCTTGGCTGGGCTCACTTTTCCAGGTGACAGTATTGCTACATGGGTTTTCGGGGTTTCTTGTCTTCTACTCGTTAGTCTGCCCTGCACCCATGCCTCCCCTCTCCTCTTGTATCTCAAAGCCTGCCTCACTGAGCCCAAAGAGGTTCTCGCATCAGCTCCCCATGGGCCCACCTGAGGGTCCTTTAATTGTGTTTTGATCTTCGGAAAGGACCATCAGCCCTTACCACATTTTCCAAGGGGTTGCCACCAAGGCCAGCATGGAGATCAGCTGACCGATTCCAACTGTTTGGAGGAAGTCGAAACTTAATAAGGCCCATGAGGATCCAGGGGCGAGGCAGGGTCAGAACCTGGTTGGGTGGGTGGCAGTGTTCATTCCATCTGCCCTCTCCACCAAGGAGTCACGGAGCCTTGGTTTGCTGGGATAGGGCCAAGGTAACAAAAGCATGGCAAAGCAGGGGTAGGAGACAGAAGAGAGTGATGGAAGGTCATCTGCGGGTCAAAAAGAGTGAACAACTTCCTAGAGGGTGAAGCAGAGCTAAGGAAACTGTCAGAGAGAGGGGGGCAGTTTCCCTCCGGGGATGAGGCATCTGAACAGAGGCTTCTGAAGCCAGACAGTATCTCCGTATCCCAAGAGGCTCTGGAGGCACAGTGGTCCCCAGGGGCTGAAGCTCACCTCCATTTCTAAATTGCTGGGGGCACTTCAAGTCCCTTGGCTCTCTGATCCTCAGATTCCTCACTTATTGGCGGGGACACCTACCCCATAGGGCTGTGGTTAGGTGTAAATTAAATCATGCACATGACTTGCTCAGCATGTAATAGGTAGTCAGTGCTACTCTGCCTGTGGCATATCTATAAGGTAGTTGCATTAAAAGTAGAATAGAATCTAGAATAAAAGAGATGAAAGTTGCCCAATTTCTGCCTGTTTCTAACATGTCCCATCCAGGTGCCCCTCCTTTGGATACAGATGAAGGGAGCATGGCCAGAGAAGACAGGGATGATGAGAGCCCTGGAGATGAGGTCCTGAAGCCTGGCTGAGGAAAGGAGGCACCTACATGGGATGAGAGATGATACTGGCATGAGCTGGGTTCACTGGGAGGAGCCTGAAGGCTAGGCAGCCCACATTCCCCCAGTCCTCACTAAGTCCCCTGCAATGCGGGGCCCTGGGACACAATACCAGGCACATTCCTTGCTCCCAAGGAGTCTGCAGACTTTATTGCACATGGATGTCTGGGGAAGAGGAGGTTCAATGCTCCAAGGTCCACAGGCCTCATGTTTCACGCAAGATGGTACCCGGAGTCCTTCTGATGACCCAGGAGACATCAATGGCCCAGCCTCATTTCCTTTCCTGTCTCACCTCCCACCAGTCTCCCCTTCACTTATTCCAGTCCGGCCTCCCTGCCCTTCTTTCTGTTCTACCAACACACTGGCCATACCCCAGGGCCTTTGAATGCCCGATTGCCCCTGCTTGGGAACTCCTCCAAGGTGGGTCCCTTTTCTGTGCAGGTCTCTGCTCAAATCGGCCTCCTTAGGGAGGTCTTTGGGGGGCACTCATGGAAAGAGCTTTGCTCAGCCTCTCCCCAAAGTCACTCCAAATCCTACTGTCCCGTTGTCTCTTCAAAGCAGTGATCTCTACCTGCAGCCACTGTGCCCATTTATCTGTTGTTTATCTGTTTGCCATTTCACCTCATTAGACTTTTTTGTATTTTTATTTTGTAGTATATTTTTAAGTAAAATATTTTAATAAAAAATTTAAAAATTGCACTCCATTTACAATTATTATAAAATATTGGCTATATTCCTGTGTTGTACTATATATATATATTTAAGCATAATTAAGATTCATTTGGGGCTCCCGGGTGGCGCTAGTGGCAAAGAACCCATCTGCCCCAATGCAGGAGACATAAAGAAAGTCGTATTTGATCCCTGAGTTGGGACGATCCCCTGGAGGAGGGCATGGCAACCCACTCCAGTATTTTGGGCTGGAGAATCCCATGGACAGAGGAACCTGGAGTTCATGAGGTAGCAAAGAGTTGGACAAGACTGAAGGGACTTAGCACATGCATGCAAGATTTATACAATTTTCACACAGCAGTAGGATACAAATTCTGTTGAAGTTCCCATAGACTAAACTAAGAGACACTGGAACATATCCAGGGACATAAAATGAGGTGCAAAAATTTCACAGTCTAAGGGCATTAAAAGACACTTACTCCTTGAAAGGGAAGTCATGACAAACTTAGATACCTTATTAAAAAGCAGAGACCTTTGCCAACAAAGGTCCATATAGTTGAAGCTATGGTTTTTCCAGTAATCATGTACAGTTGTGAGAGTTGGACTATAAAGAAGGCTGAACACCAAAGAATTGATACTTTCAAATTGTGGTGCTAGAGAAGACTCTTGAGAGTCCCTTAGATTGCAAGGAGATCAAACCAGTCAATCCTAAAGGAAACCAGTTGTGAATATTCATTGGAAGGACTGCTGCTGAAGCTGAAGCTCCAATACTTTGGCCACCTGATGCAAAGAGTCGACTTATTGGAAAAGACCCTGATGCTGGGAAAGATTGAAGGCTGGATGAGAAGGGGACGACAGAGGATGAGACGGTTGGATGGGATCACCATTTCAGTGGACATGAGTTTGAGCAAACTCTGGGAGATTGTGGGGGACAGGGGAACCTGGTGTGCTGCAGTCCATGGGATTGCAAAGAGTCGGACATGACTTAGCGACAGAACAACAACAACAAAGGATACTGAAATCATACAGAATCTGTTCTCTCACCGCTGTAACCTTCATGAGAGCAGACACCTGGCTCTACAGGGATCTCAGGGCTTGCAAATCAAAGCATATGAGATGATCCATTGGGGCAGGAAGAAAGTATCAGGTTTTTTGGTTTACCTTTTCCTGTTTTAATTCAAAAGAAATGAAGTTCTACTTCTATATAATATACGGGTTAACACTGGCTCCGTTACTCAGCTACCTGACACCCAGGCATACTCCATGTGCAGAATCCACGTGATGTTGATGGGGGCACCCCACAGTGCTATCCTTGATCCTTGGCTCCACTTCTGATGATTGGTTCACACTGTAGTTTCTGGGTGCCTGGCTCAGCGCGTTGACAGAATATGCAGAATATATTACCCAGGGGTTAATTAAAGTAACTCTCACAACATGAATAGCCCGCTTAAAGGGATTCCTACAAGGCAGCTGTGGATTATGGATAATCAAGCTTACTATGCACAGAGAACTGTTCACATAGGAACTGGCAGGACCAGTATGTGTTGCACTGATGGCTGCTGGACACAGCTGTGCAGGTTGCAAACCGCACAAGGGCACTTGGACAGGAGGCAGGCGGCGGCTGACATCAGTCCACACTCTAGTGGCCAGTCCTTCTTCCCAAGTGCAGGGCTGTGTCCTCCTAGACAGAATGCCTTTTCCCCACCTCCCTGTCCTGTTTCTCGTACTGGTCCCCAACAGCCCCATCATACGGAGCTCTGATACTCAAGCCATTTCTCACAAGGAATCAGCCAAAGTGCTCAAGACGCCTCGAAGACCATTTGAAACACAGATTTACATTCACAATCAACCACTCCAGGCCTTGCCTTGTGACACTGCCCAGTGATTCTCCAATGGCCAGCTCCTCCTCTCGTGCTAGCAGAAACCAGATTTTATACAGAGTAGCCATGTGCACTACAAAAAAGCCCATTTTCCAGTTTCCCTTGCTACTACAGACTCGCAAAGATTTGGACATGACTGAAGCTACTTAGCACGCACTCACTACTAAAGATGATAATCAAGCAGCAATTTGGCTAGAGAGAAATAATGGGATGTCTTCTAAGGATTTGGGGAGATTTTTTTTTTTTGTAATGTAGATGATACCCTTCCTCCTTCCTCCTTTCTGGAATGCAGATGTGATGATTTAAGGTGTGGCAGCTCTTTTGTGATCTTGAGAGAAAGGACAAGGCAGCGGTAAAGACTAGTCCTGACATCTCTGCGTGATGCCAAGCACTGTTATCTTTCTGCTGTATGAAAAAAAAAAATGCCCTCATTTGTTTAAGCTGTTATTTGATCAAGTTTTGGGTTGCTTGCTACAGAACACAGTTCTAGACAATTGACTCCTCAGCAGATGTTGTTCTTTGCAATATTAGCTCCGATTGTGTGGAATAATCACAATTAGCCAGCTATTTAAAAACTAATACTAACCTTTAGATTTTTTTCAGCAGTGTTTAAACTCATGTAAATTTCAATCAGTTATGTTGTAAAATGCTATCTAATTTAATAACACATTTTAGGAATCTCTTTAAATATGCTTTATTTAAGTATAATACACATATAGAACCAATCACATATTGTTTAAGTGTGCAGCTCATTAATTATTCACAAACTGAGCCCATCCAAAGAGCCAGGACCCAGATAAGGAAAGATAATGTGACCAATTTCCCAGAAGAAGCCTCTTTTTAGATATCTTTCTTAATAATGAAAGTGAAAGATCACATACTGTTTGTTTTAGAACAATGACTAAACTAATATATGGAAAAATATTATGACAATAAACTAAGATGGACCCATTGGTTAGCAGATACTGCTTAATGAACCAGAGAAAACATTGCTGAAGATTCAAAACAGGGATTTGAATCAAACAAATTCCTCATGTGGATGGTTTGCTCTATAGTTGGATGACAGTACTGAGACTAATATGTCTCAAATAGGATGTTTGCTAGATTTTCAGATGCTGCTTCAGCAATGAAATATGCCTTAAAAAAACTACTATTTTTGGTAAAACACTAAAGGAAAGGTGTATTGGATAATATTTTTCAACACTGTTATTTCTTAAGTCAAAACAATATTTTTATGGGGAAAGAGTGTAGGCACAGATGCAGTATTTGTTTAGACTGGAAGATATGAAGGATTTAGGGTATATTTATAGAAATAACACCACATGTGAAATTCTTTTCTTATATACATAAGCAAACTATACTATCAATGTGTTATATTATCAGAATACACTTTATAGTAAGATAGTCATTTTCAAAGTCTTTATTTGAAAGATATTATCAATATAATAAGTTTTATAAAAAAGAATATTTCAGAGTGACTCTTCAGAAAATAAGGAATTATGTTGAAAGCTTTGATACTACAGAGAAATTTTCAGCTTATCTTTTGTAAAGTACTTGAAAGTATCATTCTTAAAGATGTGTTTTGTTTTTTTTTACACAGGATAGATATTTCAAATTTGTTGACTTTTTCCTTTGCAATAAAAATGGGTCTCATTTCCAACTGTATTTGTTTCCAGAAAACAATCTATATCTGATATAAAAGAGGTTTTACTTAGGAGTAAGAAAGTAACAGTTTTCAAAAACAAAAACCATCCTCATGCTTTGGAAATATTTTGAAAAGAAACATTTCTGTTTTTACCCAATGTTGTTGTTGATAGCCATGTAAATATGTTACCTGTAAAAATCTTATTTGTAAACTTGAAAACACTTGGCAACAACATTTTCCAACCTATTTAATTCCCCCCCAACAAAGGATTTCAGGTATTTTGAACCTGGAGTATTCTGGTGTGCCTTCCCTGGGAAAAGGTGATGTGTTGACTCTGGACATTCAAGTAAGTGCAGAAGTGATGGCATGTTCCTTCTGGGAACAAGCTTTACGAGCATGCGCAGCTCACCCTGCTCTCATTTCCCATCGCCAGCGTGACAGTGTTTGGGAAGGAGTTTGGGTTCCAGAGTGAAGACGTTTTGGAGCAGACCAGCAGCCAACCTGTGACTGACATGGAGCCTGCGGCCTGGCAGACGTGGCAGAGGATGGGCAGTGATCCTGCTTGACTGAACCACAGGGTAGAAAGTGCAGAAAAAGGAGAGATGAGGCAAGCAGAGCAAGTTGGGACCATACTGAAAAGGACCATGAATCGAACTGGAGCGCAGACTGTGGTTGGAGGCCCTGAGCAATCTGGGAAAGGCTGTGAGTCCGGGGAGACCAGGCAGGAGCTCTCACTGCTAGCGAGGATTGGAGAGAGCATCACTTTCATCCATGCAGAGGAGCAATGAGGTACATCTGAAGTGGGTTCACTCAGCACTCTCACCGAGAATAGGGACCATTAAAATCTTCATTTTTATACGTTGTCATGATCCCAGTCAAGCATCCGTGGTGTAGATTGCAAACACCACCCCGACTACGCCCCCAACTCCTCCACGCATGCGCTTTGCACATCAAAGTGTAGTGCGGTCCATTCAGATCATGGTTCGACAGCAAGACTTACTCTGATCTACAGGTTAAGGTGGCTAGTTCTCAGCCCTGGCCTTGCATGTTTCCACTTGAGTTCTTTTGTCTCTGCCATCACAGGAGAAGATGGGCAGGCTGGTCTAGGGGAGAGTGAGAGAGAAGTGGAACACAGCTGAGGCACTCAGGCATACTGGGGGAAGCCAGCTTAGATTAGGTGGCAGTCAGCCAACTTCCTGACACACCAGCAAGGCTGATCCTATACCACTGAAGTCCTATGGTTGTTTGTTATTATTGGGGAATGAATAACTGATCCCCTAAACACTGTTGAGAGCATCCTGGGTGCTTTTGAATTGTCTTCTTCTTCCTTCCTCTCCCCCTTATCACTCTCTCCTCCTTGTCTCCCTCTCCATTTCCTTTTTTTATTGGTTTATATTTCTTTCTTACTGTACACCAGTTAATCTATCCCCTCTTAGTCCACATAGCAAAGCAAAATCTCCAAGGGCTCCACGTTCACATCTCTTTTATCCAGCAAGCAGTCAGATGAAGCATAACTTAGTTTGGAGTCCAGATTCTGAAGGGCCCAGCTCGCCTCTGGAGCTCTCTTGGGACTAATCAGTCATGTACAGATTTGGGTACATCAACCAGCCCATTCTAAAGGAAATCAGTCCTGGGTGTTCATTGGAAGGACTGATAATCCTTTGGCCACCTCATGCGAAGAGTTGACTCACTGGAAAAGACCCTGATGCTGGGAGGGATTGGGGGCAGGAGGAGAAGGGGTCGACAGAGGATGAGATGGCTGGATGGCATCACTGACTCGATGGACATGAGTTTGAGTAAACTCCAGGAGTTGGTGATGGACAGGGAGGCCTGGCGTGCTGTGATTCATGGGGTCGCAAAGAGTCGGACACAACTAAGCGACTGAACTGACTGACTGGACCGTTGTGGCAGCTGCCATAGCAACAGGAAACATCCAGAGATAGGGAAGGGGAAGTTTCTGGGTAACGGGTTCTCAGCAAATAAAAATAAAAGACATCAGCTACAGCTCTTATAGGGTTTCCCTGGCGGTTCAGTGGTAAACAACCTGCCTGCCAGCGCAGGAGACACAAGAAACTCAAGTTCGATCCTTGGGTCTGGAAGATCCCCTGGAGGAGAAAATGGCAACCCACCCCAGTATTCTTGCTTGGAAAATTCCATGGACAGAGGAGGCTGGTGGAGTACAGTCCTTGAGGTCACAAAGAGTTGGACACAACTGCATACACATAACACAGCTGTTGAACTTTTTAAATTTAATGAATTTGTGTTGTTATATTATACAACTTTTATGTTGTATAATATGGAAGGCATCATCAACTCAATGGATTCAATGGACATGAATTTGAGCAAATTTCAGGACATAGTGAAGGACAGGGAGGCCTGGCATGCTGCAGTCTAGGGGGCTACAAAGAATCGGACATGACTTACTCACTGAATAACAACATTATACAACTTTTAATATATATTCCTAAAGTGTCAGCTTATATACAGTGTTTGATTTCTTAGTATAATACCTGTGTTTTCTCACAAGATAAGAGAAAAACATTACCTACAAAAAATTCCATGTCAATGCTCATCTCGTAGTCAGAACCCCTGATTTTCCCTTTTTCTTGAACTAATATACATAATAAACTGTTCAGCTAGTGTTGAGTAACTTGTGTCTAGTGTCATTCAGAGAAGGAAATCTCATGATGATGGTCTACTGTGTTTTCCCGAGTTTGATGAGTACACTGAAATTCATTTGAATTATATACTTCAAATGCCTGAGTCGTTTGGAACGAGAGTTATTTCTCAATAAAGCTGTTAAAAGAAAAATGCTATCCACCCAACAAATAATTACTGAGCATCTACCAGCTACCAGAAACTGTTCTAGCCACTGGAAGAACAGCAAGGAGGTGCCTGTCCTTACAAAAGTTACATTCTAGTACCAGGCAAACAGCAAATAAGTAGGGTGACACGTGCTAGGGAGGAAAATAAAGCAGGACAGGGTTGGGGGAGAGAAAGCAGGGTGTTAATATTTGTCTCTAGGTCATCAGAGGAGACAACACTGAAGCTGAAGTTTGGGTTTGAGGAAGTGAGGACACATGCCTGGGCTTCTCGGGTTCCCACTGGCCAAGGTCCAGGCTCACTACCAAGGATCTCGCTGTCCATGCTTCCCCACTGTGGGTCATGGCACCCCAGACCTCAAAGGCCAGCTAGTGAAGGTGCCATGGCCAGGGTGATTACCTTCAGTCCTTACCACCTTCCCTTTTAATCAGAAAGCATCTCCCCTTTGTGTTCATTATCAGAGTGGGATATGAAATTGTGCTTTAAAAAAGAATTGTGCTGCAAAAAAAAAAAATAAATAATTCTGTTGCAAGTCTAGATGTTGGAAAGGGAATGGAGGAGGGAAGAAGGTGATGCCAAGATGTAAGACTAAGGTAGGAGCCTGGCAGGTGTCATGGGCTGAAATGATGTGTTGAAGTCTTCAACCCTCATGTCTCAGGGTGCGACTTATTTGAAAGTAGGATCTTTACAATAGTAGTTAAGTTAAAATGACTCTGTTTGGGTGAGCCCTACCCCAATGTAATGTGTGTCCTTCCCAAAAGAGGAAATTTGAACAGAGACAGGCACACACAGAGTTAGGATGATGTGAAGAGACACGAGGGGGTGTCACGTGATGATAGAGGCAAGGATTAGACTGATGCTGCTGCAAGCCAAGAGACACCAGGGGCTTCCGGCCACCACCAGAAGCTGGGACGAGACAGAAAGGGTCCTCTCCAGAGTCCCCAGGAGAGTGCAGCCCCAATGACACCTTGATCTCAGACTTCCCACGTCCAGAACTGTGAGAGAATAAACTGCTGCTGTCCAAGCCTCCCAGTTTGAGGTTCCTTGTGACACTGGCCCCAGCACGTTAATACACCAGGTGATGGGTGATCCCAGAGTTGGGAGTGCTTCATTTTGTGAGGCAGGTGAGGGTGGGGTCAGATGCAGGGTTGTGTAAAGAAGGGACGCTGGATCTGGATCTCAAGAGTGAGAAGGATGGTGACAGACAGAGAAGGGCGACCTGTCAGGTGAGTATTGCAACAGCTGATGACAGGTGCTGGCAGCTTGCAACTGGCTTGGGGGTGTGGTCACCGCAGTAGATTAGTGGCGTCAGGACCTGGTGATGAGGGGCAGGGAGGGGGCACGGTGACTGCAGGGATCTGGGCTGAATCGTTGGTGACAGAGGTGGCATCTCCTGAGATCATGAATACAAGCAGAGAAGTGTAGTAAGGACTGGGACAGCGGAGGCCACTTGGGGCCTGGGAGCACTTGGTGAGATGTCCAGGAGGCAGTTAGACAAAACAACCACACAGAACAGGCTTCCCATGTCTGGCTCCTTCTCAACCTGTATTACTCACATCAAAGTTCTCTCCCTCAGAGAAGCTTTTCCGCACCCTCCTGCTCCATCCAGGCTGGTTCCCTACAAGTCACTCTCTGATCCATTACCTGTCTATTCTCACGGCATTTACACAATCTTATTCGTTTATTTGCTGTTTCTCATCTCTCTCCCCACGTATTTTCAAGTCCCACATTTTTTGCTGCCAAATTTCAATTGCTCAGAACAGTGTCTGCATGTGGTCAGGGCTGGATCAAGATTTGCTGAACGAAAGAAGAAACAAAGAAGCCCAGGAGAAGGCCCAGTGCTGCTGACTGTGTTCTGGGAAAGCAGGCAGCGCTGAGTTGGAGTTTGGGGTAGAAGACCCTTGGTGGGGATCAACACCATGAGCGGAAGTGAGAGGAGACAGGATGGGGGCAGACGGGAAAGGGGAACGGGAGTGCCAGCTCCCCAGAGCTCTGGCCACCCCTGAGCTCAGGAGGGAACATCGTTCAGTATAGTTGTCCATCTTGGGCTGAAATGACTGGACCTTTACATCCCCATCTTGCTTGGTCATTGGGTGCATCCTTCCCCCGGGAAGTGCAGACCCTGAAGGAGTGGAGAGCTGGGCTCTGTCTGCTGACCATGCCCCCATGGCTGAAGGAAGTGAGTCCCCATGTCCACCAGATGCGGGCTGGACACACAGGTTCATAGGGTCAAGGGTGCTGTCAGTGGTGGTGGTATTAAAACCAGGCAGGGAACAGATGACAAGCAGCAAACAGCCTGTGATCTGTGCTACTGGAAACATGCAGGTCAGGTACAGCGGGGAAGAGAAGATTGTGTCTTCATCCAACTACAAGGAATCAGGGATGCTCTCCAGACCTGGTGGAATTTGACTTGAAGGGTCTCTTTGTCTGCAGCTCTAGAGAGCTGGAGGGCAGGGAGTTTAAAGAGAGAGCACAGCCCCCAGAGGCTTGGGAGAAAGGATGTATAGCATTTAGCTGCAGCCTGGACATGTGAAGGGTTAGCAGCAATGCTTCTGGAAAGGTGGGTAGAGGCCAGCCCTTGAGGGAGCGGTGAACTGAGAAAAGCTCAGCTGTGAGGACACTTACCCAGCACCGGAAGCTGCCCTTGATTTCTCTTTGAAGACCCAGCAGCGCAGCAGAAACAGGAGGTCAGTCAGGCAGCCTGATGGTGGGAGGTTGGTCCAAACTGACGTTACGCAACTGCTCCAGAATCAAAGTCCCATTGAAAGAGGAGTTCAAGGGAAAGCTGGCTTACGGCATCGCTTCAGAAAACCCCTGGGAAGGACAGAGAGGAAACAGGATCACATGTCACCCCAAAAGTGATGAAGCTGCTTCCTACCACCATCCTCCAGAGGCCGAGAGGAGCTTTCATCTTCCCAAGAAGCCCCTGTGGCTGAGGCTGTCGTCCGCCAGGCGGGAGGTGAGAGCTGCTGGCACACGTTATCCCTTCAGTTAGATGGAGTGAAGGGAAAAGCCAGCCGGTGGCACCCGCCAGCCTGGAGGCCGCGTGGTCGTGCTCACTGCCTCCTGTCCCCGTGGCACCTGTCTGCGCAAGCTGGCAGCATTCCAGGTCCCAGAGGGACCTCTTTTCACCTGGACCCCTTGGCATCCTCCTCACCTCTCTCTCACTTCCTCCCAGGCCCAAGCCTGAGGCCCCAAAGGTTTCTAAGACTCTGGGCACCCCGATTGTCATCTCAGTTCCTTTGCCTCTCAAGCAAGGGGTTCAACTGTATTTTTTTTTTTTTCTTTTTGTTAAACTTCCAGGCTTGGGAACTCAATTATCTTGATAGCAGGCTCTGGCATAGCAAACCTAGAGATGAATTTTAGACCTTTCTTCCACTGGATTCCAGACAAAAGGAAGAGGAACCATTGTACTTTGTCTAGGAAAACCTGCATTTGTGGCACCTTGGGGGAATTTTTTTTAATATAAATTTATTTTAATTGGAGGTTAATTACTTTACAATATTGTATTGGTTTTGCCATACATCAACATGAATCTTCCACGGGTATACACGTGTTCCCCATCCTGAACCCCCCTCCCACCTCCCTCCCCGTACCATCCCTCTGGGTCATCCCAGTGCACCAGCCCCAAGCATCCCGTATCATGCATCGAACCTGGACTGGTGATTCATTTCATATATGTTATTATACATGTTTCAATGCCATTCTCCCAAATCATCCCACCCTCGCCCTCTCCCACAGAGTCCAAAAAACTGTTCTATACATCTGTGTCTCTTTTGCTGTCTCGCATACAGGGTTATCGTTACCATCCTTCTAAATTCCATATATATGTGTTAGTATACTCTATTGGTGTTTTTCTTTCTGGCTTACTTCACTCTGTATAATAGGCTCCAGTTTCATCCACCTCATTAGAACTGATTCAAATGTATTCTTTTTCATGGCTGAGTAATACCCTATTGTGTATATGTACCACTGCTTTCTTATCCTTTCATCTGCTGATGGACATCTAGGTTGCTTCCATGTCCTGGCTATTATAAACAGTGCTGCGATGAACATTGGGGTACACGTGTCTCTTTCCCTTCTGGTTTCCTCAGTGTGTATGCCCAGCAGTGGGATTGCTGGATCATAAGGCAGTTCTATTTCCAGTTTTTTAAGGAATCTCCACACTGTTCTCCATAGTGGCTGTACTAGTTTGTATTCCCACCAACAGTGTAAGAGGGTTCCCTTTTCTCCACACCCTCTCTGGCATTTATTGCTTGTAGACTTTTGGATAGCAGCCATTCTGACTGGCGTGAAATGGTACCTCATTGTGGTTTTGATTTGCATTTCTCTGATAATGAGTGATGTTGAGCATCTTTTTATGTGTTTGTTAGCCATCTGTATGTCTTCTTTGGAGAAATGTCTGTTTACTTCTTTGGCCCATTTTTTGATTGGGTCGTTTATTTTTCTGGAATTGAGCTGTAGGAGTTGCTTGTATATTTTTGAGATTAGTCCTTGGTCAGTTGCTTCATTTGCTATTATTTTCTCCCATTTTGAGGGCTGTCTTTTCACCTTGCTTATAGTTTCCTTTGTTGTGCAGAAGCTTTTAATTTTAATTAGGTCCCATTTGTTTATTTTTGCTTTTATTTCCAATATTCTGGGAGATGGGTCATAGAGGATCCTGCTGTGATTTATGTCGGAGAGTGTTTTGCCTATGTTCTCCTCTAGGATTTTTATAGTTTCTGGTCTTACGTTTAGATCTTTAATCCATTTTGAGTTTATTTTTGTGTATGGTGTTAGAAAGTGTTCTAGTTTCATTCTTTTACAAGTGGTTGACCAGATTTCCCAGCACCACTTGTGAAAGAGATTGTCTTTTCTCCATTGTATACTCTTGCCTCCTTTGTCAAAGATAAGGTGTCCATATGTGCATGGATTTATCTCTGGGCTTTGTATTTTGTTCCATTGGTCTATATTTTTGTCTTTGTGCCAGTACCATACTGTCTTGATGACTGTGGCTTTGTAGTAGAGCCTGAAGTCTGGCAGGTTGATTCCTCCAGTTCCATTCTTCTTTCTCAAGCCTATTGCTTTGGCTATTAGAGATTTTTTGTATTTCCATACAAATTGTGAAATTATTTGTTCTAGCTCTGTGATAAATACCGTTGGTAGCTTGATAGGGATTGCATTGAATCTATAGATTGCTTTGGGTAGTATACTCATTTTCACTATATTGATTCTTCCAATCCATGAACATGGTATATTTCTCCATCTATTAGTGTCCTCTTTGATTTCTTTCACCAGTGTTTTATAGTTTTCTATATATAGGTCTTTAGTTTCTTTAGGTAGATATATTCCTAAGTATTTTATTCTTTTCATTGCAATGGTGAATTGAATTGTTTCCTTAATTTCTCTATTTTCTCATTATTAGTGTATAGGAATGCAAGGGATTTCTGTGTGTTGATTTATATCCTGCAACTTTACTATATTCATTGATTAGCTCTAGTAATTTTCTGGTGGAGTCTTTAGGGTTTTCTATGTAGAGGATCATGTCATCTGCAAGCAGTGAGAGTTTTACTTCTTCTTTTCCGATTTGGATTCCTTTTATTTATTTTTCTGCTCTGATTGCTGTGGCCAAAACTTCCAAAACTATGTAGAATAGTAGTGGTGAGAGTGGGCACCCTTGTCTTGTTCCTGACTTTAGGAGAAATGCTTTCAATTTTTCACCATTAAGGATAATGTTTGCTGTGGGTTTGTCATATATAACTTTTATTATGTTGAGGAATGTTCCTTCTATTCCTGCTTTCTGGAGAGTTTTTAATCATAAATGGATGTTGAATTTTGTCAAAGGCTTTCTCTACATCTATTGAGATGATCATATGGCTTTTATTTTTCAATTTATTAATGTGGTGTATTACATTGATTGATTTGTGGATATTGAAGAATCCTTGCATTTTTTTTTAACACTATACCTCCAGAAGCTACCAGGCACAGAGAAATGTTCAGTGAAGACATGTAATGGATGAATGAATGGATGAATGGATGGTAGTGGAGGACAAGTTGAGGGGGGACTTCCATCTTGGGCACCCCTTTCCCACTCTAGGAACCCTTTGTTATTTCTCCTACCTGTCTGTCACAGATACCTGGCTCCCTTCAGAAACTTCATTCCCATCCAGGGATCCATGGCTGAGAACTCATGAAAGCTGAGGTTCCTGAAGATTGAAACATGTTGCAATTTCAAGCAGAGGAAAGGGAAATAACAGCACATATTCCGTCAGCTGGAAGTTGGAAACCCATCCAGTATTCTTGCCTGGAAAATCCCATGGACACAGGATCCTGTGGGGCTACAATCCATGGGGTCGCAAAGAGTTGGACATAACTGAGCGATTGACCATGTTTATTAGGATAAGGATTTGTTGACTGCCTGCACCACCACCAACACCACCATCACCTCCACTACCTCCTTAGTCATTACCACCATTACCACCAACACTGTCAACACCACTGTCACCTCCACCACCACCATCATCACCTCCACCACCTCCTCAGTCATCACTACCATTACCACCAACACCATCACCACCATCATCACCTCCACCACCTCCATCACCTCCACCCTCACCATAATACAAGCTACATGAAGACCAAGTCTCTGGTGTCTTATGAGCTACTGTATTCCTGATGCTAGATATGGAGAAAATGCCTGGATAGTTTAATGAAAATGAGAAAGGGAAGATAAAGGAAGAGAGGAAGGGAAGAAGGATGAATAAAAGGAAGGAAGGAAGGAAGAGAGGACAGAGAAGTTCTCCTGTCTTCAGTGGGGAGACAGACTTGACAATAGTAACTTTTCTACACTGAGATCTGGCAGAACCAGCCACAGGATGGTGGACCCAGTGCAGGGAAGCATGGTGTTGAGAGCAGAGAGGAGGGGAGTTCAAAAAAGGTCTCCTGGAAGAAGTGATATCTAAACTGAATATTGAAGATGAGTAAGAATCTCCCAAGTGGGCATGAGGCAGGTACTGCCAGCCAAGGCCCAGATGTGTGAAGACAGGATGGGGTTGTTGAGGAAGGAGAAGCTAAGGATTTGGCCCCTCTAGAGAATGGTGAAGGGAAAAGAAGCTGAACCAGCTGGTGGATTGAAGGGGGTGGGGAGTGGTAGGTGCAGACGTTTTAACACAGCATTTCTTCTCTATTGCAACTGTAAAAGCTTGGATTTTCTTTCATAGGCAAAAGAATTTTAAAGAGAAAATCACATTCATTCACTCATTCATTTGTTCTTTATTCAGCAGTTATTTATTGAGTGTCCTTTATGTGCAGAGCCTAAGGATAGAGCAATAAATAAAGCCACAAAATGTGTTTCAGTGATCTCATCAATAATAAACCTTCGGATGCTGTGACAGATTATCTGTTTTATAGTTACAGATAAAAATCACTTCCAAGCCCTAAACTTGACATTCCCACAGTTGCTTTTCATGACAGCCCTGTGTGGGAGTAGGAAGTTCATTTCAGATGAACGTGGAGCTGAGAGGCTGACTGTCCAGTCAAGACGCATCAGCTGAGAAGGGCTATGGCCAGGCTGGTCTGACAGCCAAACACACTCTTTTCCTTTCAAAGCGCTGTCTGCAGCACGAGGATGAAGCCATGAGGCTGGAACTTGACACCAGGCCGTCAGGTGAGTCATGCCCTGTGGGATGTTTTCGACATGTAGTTCGATGTACTTGCTGTCGACGGTGCTTTCAGCATGCCTTCTTTGCACCCGTGCTTAAATGCAAGGACAGTCTTCTCTTTCCAGTATTTTTCCTTTCTTCCCCCACTGCTCCACCTGCCGGGGTAGGGGAATGCCTGGGGCTCCCCAGGGAGTCTGCTGAGCGTGGACTCCCATTGGCTCCTCCCAGCCAGGGGCTCCTGAGGTTTAGAACATCCTCACAGGTTTCATTTCCACACATCCCAGTGCTACATTTCAGCCTGAGCCACCTCTGAGAGACTTGGTGTGTCACAAGATGAGAGCCCCTCCCTGGATATTGAGGACGGCCCCCCATCCCCTGGGCAGACAATCTTCACCTGCCTCCTGGCTGATGGCTGGCCGACATCTGCAAGGACAGAAGGTTGGAAACCTGTTAACCTTTGTCTGAAACTGAGCACGCTCCACGCCCGAGTCGAGCCCAGTCTGCTGAGTCATCGTCTGAAGTCTGGGCCATCACTTACACCCAGGGGAGAAACAAGGCAAAACTTCCAGTGTTCGGGAGGGAAGGGAAATATCAACCCAACATAAAAAAGAAAGCAATCAACACCCAGGTAAGCGGGCATTCCACATAGGCAGACGCCCTGGGCCAGTGGTGGTCGTGGTGACCAGGGTCTCTCTCCCTGATGCCACTTGCAGCTTTGCAAGGATGTGGCCAATGTCAGCTTTAGCCCATTTCTGTGTCCCAGTGCCCAGCACACACTTGGTACCAAATGCATGTTTGCAAATGAATGAAATGAAGGAATGTTGAAGAAGGATTTAACCAGAAAGCTGGGTGGTGCCTTCCTGGAGAAAAGAAACCTGTAAAAGCTGCCCTGTTGGCTTTGAGGAGACAGATGGCAAATAATGAGACACTGGTGCTCAGAATGAGCCCCAAGCCCACCTGGACTCCCCCTTGTGCTTCGTGCTGTGACAGGTCCTGCCAAGGGTGCTGAGTGGTGTTGGCCACTGTCCCCATGCTCCGAGGTCACGGTTGAGGGAGGGAGGAGCTGGTGCACACATGTACACACAGAGACTGGGGGTGCTACATGCAGTCAAGTTCCTTTCCTCCTCTGGTCCTTGGCTACTAGGACCCAGAGGACTATGGGTTATGCTCCCTAAAGGGCAACGGCATTGACATTTGTAGTCAGCAGACTGGCTGCCCTTCTCTTACTGCTGTTTCTTCCCCCACATTATCCTACTAAGGTGTGTGAGTGTGCATGTGTGTGTAATAACTGAGGTGGCATAGAGTTTCATCCTTCCTGTCCTTCTTCAGGAAATCGCCTGCAGGCACTGCCATCCTATCACCTGTCCTGCCCTGACCTCTTGTCCAGAGGTTTTTGGCTCAGGACTGGGCCCTTGAGGGGGAAGACAGAGGATGAGATGGTTGGATGGCATCACTGACTCAACAGACATGAGTCTGAGCAAACTCTGGGAGATGGTGAAGGACAGGGAAGCTTGGCATGCTGCAGTCCATGGGGTCACAAAGAGTCAGACACCAGTTAGCAACTGAACAACAACAACAAAAGGACCCTTGAAGCAGGCAGGGAGGATTTGGGTCCTGGGATCAGGGATTTGGACCAGGGAGAATTAAGGCAATCTCTCGTGCAGAAACTGGAAGAGACACACCAGGGAAGATATTGGGAGCAACCAGTTCCAGCCAGGTGTGTCAGCTGAATTCAGAAAGGATCACACTCCCAGAATTTCCTTTCCTGTGTGGGTTCCAGGTGAGGGTTGATCACAAGGCAAGTGTCCTGGAGGTTTGGAAGGTAGAGGTCAAATAGCAGCCAACACTCTCTAAAGGGTAGCGTGGGTGCCAGGCACTGCTGGGCTTCACCTGCCAGGGAGCTCTGTCATCATGAAGCAGCGTCCCATCAGTGACTCTCCCTTGGTATCTCCACATCCCCTGCCAGGCTTCTCTGTCCACGGGATTCTCCAGACAAGAATGCTGCAGTGGGTTGCCACGCCCTCCTTCAGGGGATCTTCCCAACCCAGGGATCAAAGCCATGTCTCTTATGTCTAACCTGCATTAGCAATTGGCAAGTGGGTTCTTTACCACTAGCACCACCTGGAAAGACTGCCCTGAGCACACACCTAGTCTATCCCAGGAGCTGGGATGCAGCTGTGGTCAGTGCCAAGTTCTGTACTCAAGGAGCTGGTATCCAAATGCTGGAAGGCCAGCAGTGCAGAAGTAGGCAAGCAGGTGAAAAAAAGACCATTTCAGAAGTACTGAAGGCTATGAATGAAATAAGCCAGGGAGATGTGCTTCAGACTCGGGGAGATGGAGCAGAGACCAGAGCAGAGAGAGAGAACTGCAAGGTCAGAACCACCCGCACCTCCACTCCCCACCACTGCCCCTCCGCTAGAGTGAGAACATGGAACAGAACTGTCTCAATGGCATAGAAGACCTCTGGAGAGCCATCTTCCAGGTCTTGATTTATTGTTTCTTCTCCCTTCCTGACACCCACCCTCTCATCCTGCTCATTCCCACCTCCTATCACCTGGACTCCATCCCCCAAACTCCTGGCTACTGAAGCTCTGATTCAAATGACCATGCTGCTGCTGCTGCTGCTAAGTCGCTTCAGTCGTGTCTGACTCTGTGCGACCCCATAGACGGCAGCCCACCAGGCTTCCCCGTCCCTGGGATTCTCCAGGCAAGAACAGTGGAGTGGGTTGCCATTTTCTTCTCCAATGCATGAAAGTGAAAAGTGAAAGTAAAGTTGCTCAGTCGTGTCTGATGCTTAGCAATCCCATGGACTGCAACCTACCAGGCTCCTCTGTCCATGGATTTTCCAGGCAAGAGTACTGGAGTGGGGTGCCATTGCCTTCTCCGTCAAATGACCATGGACTTGCTCAAATGACCATGAACTTGCTCAAATGACCATGGGCTCGAAGCTCCACCCCCTGCCTGTCTCTAGCCACCAGCTGGCACCACCTCTGAAGCCCCTTGGCCCGGTATTCCTGTGGGCCCCCTAAGTACCTACCTTGGCCCTGATCAAGTCCCTGAGATCAGATGCACTGGCCCAGAGGACATGTGGCCCACCTGCCAGCCTCCCTCCCAACACCCATGTGGACCCAAATCGCATCTCACCCCAATCCCCACCCCAGGGTCAGTGACCGTGCCCAACTCAGGCTTCAGAGCCACCTCCGAGGACCTACCCAGGTCCCTGTCCTGCCCCAGCTCTGCCCAGTTTCTCCCACACCCCGACCCAGTGTTGAGCTTAGACCATTGCTCCCCACCTCTGCCAGCTATACCTGAGAGGTGAGTCAAAGCCGCCAGGGGCTGCCTGAGAGTGCCTGCCTCCTGCTGCCAGCATCCAGCCCCACAAGTGCATCTGTGGCGCACATCTCCTGCCCAGCCCAAGGCAGCCAGGGTGTGCCAGGGAGGAGACAGCTGTGACTGGGAGGTGGAGTGGGTGTGTCAAGGAGCTGTGGACATAACTGTGGAGATGCTCTGCCTTCTGGGTTCCATCTCCATGACCAGTGTCACCATAAAATAATACTTTAAATGATATGTAGTAATGATAATGATCAAGTAATGAAACCAGCTCCGCAGAGTGCCTCCATATGCCAGGCACAGCACAAAGGCTTAGCATGGGTTATCTCAATTGTGGGGAGGGAGGGAGGCCCATTTTATAGGTGAACAAGTTGAGGCACAAAGATATGGTGAAATTCAAGGAGTACAAGGAGTCTGACCCTTTTCAGACCCACATATCTTCTCAGGCTGTGACCGGCAGGAAACATCCAGAATGACTTAGCTGGTCATTTGAGACGGAAAATCATTTCTGGCCTTGGAAGTCACACAGAGGAGCTGACAGGTCAGGTTTTTTCCGGTGTTTGGAAACACATCTGGAAGGTGTTGGCAGTTGTGTGAAGTGTAGGTTTTAGTACTTACACTGCAGATTTCCAGCTGGGCACACAGTATGCCTGTTTTCATTCATCCCAGAAGGGAAGGGTATGAAAAGCAACTGGTCTTGTCTTGAGGGACCCTTGCAAAATTCTGAAGTCATGGAACAGCTTATCCAGAGGTGCAGGTGCTTTATACTGTGCCGATCAAAGGCTCTTGCTCGCTGAATCCTCCCAGTGGATTTCTCAAGCATTTCCCCAGTTTTATGGGTGAGGAGATCAAGATCCTAAGAGATGGAGTAACTTCAGGAGGTTGTGAAGCTGGACAGTGGCAGATACGGAGCCTGGACCCAGATTGTCTAACTCCAGGTTGAGTCTTCTGACCCCCCACCCACTCCGTGTCCCTGTTATCTGATCTTTTCCACTGGGCGGGGAGTCTTTCCTTGTCTCCATTAATGGTATCCGTTATTTACCTCTTAGTATGATATAGTCTTTTCATACTGTTCGTGGAGTTCTCAAGGAAAGAACACTGAAGTGGTTTGCCATTCCCTTCTCTAGTGGACTGCGTTTTGTCAGAACTCTCCACCATGACCTGTCGATCTTGGGTGGCCCTACACAGCATGGCTCACATAGTTTTATTGAGTTAGACAAGGCTGTAGTCCATGTGATCAGATCGGTTAGTTTTCTGTGATTGTGGTTTTCATTCTGTATGCCCTCTGATGGAGAAGGATTAGAGGCTTATGGAAGCTTCCTGATGGGAGAGACTGACTGAGGGGGAAACTGGGTCTTGTTCTGATGGGTGGGGCCATGCTCAGTTCAGTTCAGTCACTCAGTCGTGTCTGACTCTTTGTGACCCCATGAATCGCAGCACGCCAGGCCTCCCTGTCCGTCACCAACTCCCAGAGTTCACTGAGACTCACGTCCATCAAGTCAGTGATGCCATCCAGCCATCTCATCCTCTGTTGTCCCCTTCTCCTCCTGCCCACAATCCCTCCCAGCATCAGAGTCTTTTCCAATGAGTCAGCTCTTCGCATGAGATGGCCAAAGTACTGGAGTTTCAGCTTTAGCATCATTCCTTCCAAAGAAATCCCAGGGCTGATCTCCTTCAGAATAGACTGGTTGGATCTCCTTGTAGTCCACAGGACTCGCAAGAGTCTTCTCCAACACCACAGTTCAAAAGCATCAATTCTTTGGCACTCAGCCTTCTTCACAGTCCAACTCTCACATCTACACATGACCACAGGAAAAAACCATAGCCTTGACTAGATGGCCATGCTCAGTAAATCTTTAATCCAATTTTCTGTTGAAGGGCGGGGCTGTGTTCCCTCCCTGTTATTTGACCTGAGGCCAAACTATGGTGGATATAATGAAGATAATGGTGATCTCCTTCAAAATGTCCAATGCACATGAAATTAGAAGATGCTTCTTCCTTAGAAGAAAAGTTATGACCAACCTAGATAGCTTATTAAAAAGTAGAGACATGACTTTGCCAACAAAGCCCATCTAGTCAAAGCTATGGTTTTTCTAGTAGTCATGTATAGATGTGAGAGTTGGACTATAAAGAAAGCTGAGTGCTGAAGAATTGATGCCTTTGAACTGTAGTGTTGGAGAAAACTCTTGAGAGCCCCTTGGACTGCAAAGAGATCCATCTAGTCCATCTTAAAGGAAATCAGTCCTGAATATTCATTGGAAAGACTGATGCTGAAGCTGAAACTCCAATAATTTGGCCACCTAATGTGAAGAACTGACTCATTTGAAAAGACCCTGATGCTGGGAAAGATTGAAGGCAGGAGAAGGGGATGACAGAGGATGACATGGCTGGATGGCATCACCGACTCACTGCACATGAGTTTGGGTGAACTCCGGGAGTTGGTGATGGACAGGGAGGCATGTGCTGCAGGCCATGGGGTCGCAAAGAGTCAGACACGACTGAGTGACTGAACTGAACTGATGAGTAAGTCTCAATCAATATATTCTCTCACCAAAAGCAATTGCCCTTCATTTTATTCTGGATTGCAGAGCCAGTCCTCTGCAAAAGGATAATCTCTGATCAGGAAACTGGTGGTGCCATCTGAGAGCAAATAAATAAAGTGCATCTGCTTACTAGCACATGCATGGTTTTCAAAACACTGCTTTTTTTCATCTTGGAAGGAGTGCTGAAAACATGGATTAATGAAAGGAATCTCCACCACCCCCACCCTCCACCCCCCACACAAGCACTTCCTTGATGTGCCTGAGCTTCCTTCCGTCTGCAGGGTGAGCCCTTGATGATGGCTTTCAGAGCTCCCTCACCCCTCATTCCTGCACTCATGGCTCGTGGCTGGTCCTGGACCCCAGGAGGGATTTGTAGAGCATTGCTGGAGAATGGATATATGGTTTTGGGGGTTTCCTCATCACTTCTTCACCCACACAGTGCGACTTCCCCAGCTCTGTGACTTGGTCCTTTCCTTAGTCCAAGGTAGAGAGCCATTCTGTTTTCCTTGATTCCTAAAAACTCAGAAATGAGTGCTTCCCATCCTTGACTGCATTGCAGCACATAAAACACCCAGAAGTTACTCAAAAAGGGCCAGCTTTTCCTGTGCTAAGTTACCTACCAACCTCAGCCTTCCTTGAAACTATTCTTGCTACCTGATCTGTTAATTATAGCGTTTTTCCATTCGATGGGGGAAGAACGGTCCTGCCCCTGGGCCTCCAGCAGCATTAAGCCCCCTGCACTCTAAATACTTTGGCCACCTGGTGTTAAGAGCTGACTCATCAGAAAAGATCCTGATGCTGGGAAAGATTGAGGGCAAGAGGAGAAGGAGCAGAGGATGAGATGGCTGGGTGACATCGCAGACTCAATGGACATTGAGTTTGGGCAAACTCCGGGAGATGGTGAAGGATCGAGAAGCCTGGAGTGCTACAGTCCATAGGTCACAAAGAGTCAGATAAGACTGAGAGACTGAACAACAACTCACTCTGTCTAGTGCCAGAGGATTAAAATGACGAGCAGTGTGTGACCTGGAAGAGCAGAATCAGCTGTTCCTCATGTTCATTATCACTACTACTATTATCATTATTTTTTACTGCTATTATTATAATTATTACCAAATTGCCACCTTCACATTGCCCATTGCATTTGATAGCTAACATCTTGGTGGAGTTGGCAAAGCAGGTGCTTCTGTGATCCCACTGAACAGATGGCAGGAGTAAAGCAGAGAGAGATGAGGGGACCTGGGCAAGGTGGCCCAGCTAACGGACCACCATTAGTCCAGCTAATGGACTGACCAGGGTTAGAACCCAGGTCTCCATGACTTCAGGAGCTGAGCTACACCTGAGTGTCACAGTACATCCCTGAGATTGGGGCTGAGGAGCCGATGGGGAGACAGATGGTGCTGGGTTTTTCTTAGAGGCATTGGCTTCATTCACTGTGTACCTGTGATGGGTGCAGGTAACAGTGATCCCACCCCACCTGAGTCTCTGCCTGTCCTAGATCTGCAGTGGCTGCAGTGTGCGGCATCTTAAAGCCAGATCTTACTTCCCTAACTGGGAATCGAACTCCGGCCACAGTGGTACAGGTACTGAATCCTAACTGCTGGCCTAGTAGGGATGAGAGGCTAGAGGCAGGCTCTTTTCTTCTTTGGAGGAAGAGTTCCAGCAAAGAGATGGGAATCTGTTAAGTTGATAGAGCGTTTATTAAGAGTAAAGTACTTGTGGGGAAGACACATGGGCAGACCCAGAGGGAGCCACGTGCTTTTGGGGTGATTTAAATCATTTATAAGGGGGCAGTTTTCCGGGTCCCCTCTGGCCAATCATCTTGCTTTGTCTGACTCCATGTCCATATCTGGTCTGACTCAGGGTCCTTCCAGATGTGCATGGCATCTTTTATTCAAGACAGAATCAAACATGGGGATCTCTGGGAGGTTGGCAGGTCATATTATGGGCTAGTGCCCTCTCCCTTTGCTGACCCCTGAGGAACCTTCCTGTGCATGTGAAGTTTGTGAGGTTTCCTTGACCTTGACTGCAAGAATGAGAAGTGTGTAGCTTCCTTAACTTTTGATCCATGTGGGGCTCAACTGTGCTCTGCTGCTAACATTACCTTGATCTTGAAGTGTCTGTCCTCAGGGGACGAATACCAGCCACTCAGCCTGGGGCCCATATATCTCCTCCCTCATCCTCTGTCCCTGCTTCCCTCCTCCTAGCCTGCTCACATCTGCCTGTCTCTTCTCTCTGTCCCCAAGCCCAGGGTGATGGGAAAATTTGACAGAAAACTGCAAAGTCTTGCCAAGGATTCAGCACTTGATGGCAATGTGGAGCTGTGGAGAGAGTCCTAGTTTTTCCTCAATTTCTCCCAAACTTTTTCACTAAATGGCCTCTACATTGAATTTTTTTCTTTCTTTTATATCAAAATATTCTTAAGAGGACATGCATCTACTTAATAATGATATGATATTCCAGGGATTGTTCTTTATCTGGCTTGAGATAACTTCAATTTTCTAATCTTAGAGTGGGAGTGAGGGGTTCCCAGGTGGCACTAATGGTAAAGAACCTGCCTGCCAATGCAGGAGACATAAGAGACGTGGGTTTGATCCCTGGGTCGGGAAGATCCCCTGGAGAAGGGCATGGAAATCCACTCCAGTATTGTTGTCTGGAGAACCCCATGGACAGAGGAGCCTGGCGGGTTACAGTCCGTAGGGTTGCAAAGAGTCAGACAAGACTGGTGATTTAGCACTCATGCACACGTAGTGGGGGACAGCAGTCCATCCCCCATGGGCTTGTAAGAATTAAGTTTATGTGTGTGCATTTGTGTATGCATGGGCACACTGCCAAAATCAAATTGGCAAGTGTAATATTGTTATACAGTAAGAAATGCGTGTTCAGTCTTTACATACACACCACCCTTGAAAGAGCATTCCACTTCTCCGCACCAGGGAGTTGTCAGTCCTAGTAATTCCAGCAATTCTGGTAGGTGGGTAGTGGTATCTTGCTGTGGGTCATTGTCGTTTTATTTGGTTGGTTTTGGTTTTCGTAGGGTTTTTTTTTTTTGCGCATTCCTGATGACTGATGTTATTCAGCCTTTTTTCAGATGCCTCTTGGTAATTTGGATATCCTCTTTGATGAAGTATCTGTTCAAGCCTTTGCCTTTGCTTCTAAGTTATTGTCTTTTCCTTATTGATTTGTAGAAACGTTTAAGACTCGGATAGTATCAGTCCTTTATCAGACAGACATCTTGTAAGTACCATCCCCCAGTCAGTGTCTTGCCTTTGCATGCTCTTAGGTGACTTTTGGTGAACAGAGATTCCTAATGTTCCTGAAGGTCAATTCATCACTTTTTTATGGTTCATATGTTTTGTGTGCCATTTAAGAAGTCTTTGCTATCTCAAGATCATGAAGATATTCTACCACACCTTCTTCTAGAAGACTGTGTTGACAATTGTAGTGGGGCTTTTTGTTTGTTTGTTGCCACACAGTGTGGCATGCAGGATCTTAGTTTCTCATCCAGGGATCGAACCTGCACCCCTTGCAGTGGAAACACATATCCTTAACCACTGGGACACCCGGGAAGTCCAATAGTTGTCGTTCCTAAAGTAAAAATAACATTGACTATCAGCAGTTAATATGTTTCATTCTAGTATCTTTCACATTTGGGTCTATTATTTCTTAAATTAGTTTTGTATGTGGAGTGAGATGAGGTCAAAGTTCTTTTTCTGCCATGTGAATATTCAGACCTTCCAGCACTGTTCTTTGAAAGGATCTTTATTTCCCACTGAATTGCAGTGGTCTCTTTGCCGCATAGCAGGTGACTCTTCTTAGGCGTGTCTGACCTGGATTCTCTAGTCTACTCCATTTGTTAAGTAGTACATCTGTGCCAATACTTCACTGTCTTAATCGCTATAGCTTTATAGCCATGACTGATAGCTGGTCATGTAAGAAAGCTCAGCATTTTCAGAGATGTCCCAGAATCTTCCCACGATCATCAGGCAGGAATTACTTGCTTTAGAGCAGAGAATCTCAAACTTGGATGTTTATTACAGCCCCCAGGAGAGGTTCTTAAAAGTGGCCTCTCACTGGCTTTTCCCCAAACCAACTAAATCAGAAGCTCAGAAGGGATATTCAGGGGATGAATATTCTTAAAGCTTCCAGATGATTCTAACATGCTCCCAGACCTGAGACAACTACTTTAGAGATAGGATATGCCCATTTTTGGAGAAAAGGAAATAGAAGAGTCATTTTTTTCTAGATCATCCACTCGCTTTTTCCAGGCTGCAAGACCTTTGTTGTGCTGCCCTTGCTCTCAGTCTTCACTCAGAGGACTCCTACTCATCCTTCAGGACCCAGTTCAAGACTGCCCCAGCTATGAAACCAACCCAAGCGCTTCAAGAGGAATCAGGTGCCTCTCATCTGCTCTCACCTCCCACAGCTACCTCTACCTCAGTCTTTACCAAGCTTGTCTGTATCTCTGGACTCTCCTGTGTTCCCACCAGACTTGGACTCTTGGAGTCAGGGCCTGGCATAGTCATTAATATGTTCCTAGACCTCTCAGCCAGGCTTCAGCAGTATGTGAACCGTGAACTTCCAGATGTTCAAGCTGGTTTTAGAAAAGGCAGAGGAACCAGAGATCAAATTGCCAATATCTGCTGGATCATCGAAAAAGCAAGAGAGTTCCAGAAAAAACATCTATTTCTGATTTATTAACTATGCCAAAGCCTTTGACTGTGAGGAAGCAACAGTTAGAACTGGACATGGAACAACAGACTGGTTCCAAATAGGAAAAGGAGTATGTCAAGGCTGTATATTGTCACCCTGCTTATTTAACTTCTATGCAGAGTACATCATGAGAAACGCTGGGCTGGAAGAAGCACAAACTGGAATCAGGATTGCCGGGAGAATATCAGTAACCTCAGATATGCAGATTGTTAGGTAGGTAGACTAGGGAAAAGGAGTCCAAAATGGCGGTGGCTAAAAGACAAGGAAGGTCAAAGGAAGGTCCGAGACCAGAGTGAAGACTTCAGGCAGAACAAACAGCACTCCTGGCTAAGCCCAATTTGCATAGGGCAGGCCCAGGTGGAGGAAAAAAACATATAAAAGGAGGAGCCAAAGCGCTTTCTCACAGACTCTCTCTCCCGCGTGCATGCGCTCTTTTCTTTCTCTCTCTCTCTCTCTCACTCTCTCTCTCCTGCTATCTTCTAAATAAAATGGAGCTGTAACACTGATTTGCCTAAGAGCTGTAGCACAATTTGTCCAAGACCCGAGAGCTGTGACGCACCAAGGGCTTTAACATCCGTCGCTCCAAATCTTTGTTGTGACGAGACAAAGAACTGAGGAATATACACTCGCGTGACACAGATGACACCACCCTTATGGCAGAAAGTGAAGAGGAACTAAAAAGCCTCTTGATGAAAGTGAAAGAGGAGAGTGAAAAAGTTGGCTTAAAGCTCAACATTCAGAAAACGAAGATCATGGCATCTGGTCCCATAACTTCATGGGAAATAGATGAGGAAACAGTGGAAACAGTGTCAGACTTTATTTTGGGGGCCTCCAAAATCACTGCAGATGGTAATTGCAGCCATGAAATTAAAAGACGCTTACTCCTTGGAAGGAAAGTTATGACCAACCTAGATAGCATATTCAAAAGCAGAGACATTACTTTGCCAACAAAGGTCCGTCTCGTCAAAGCTATGGTTTTTCCAGTGGTCATGTATGGATGTGAGAGTTGGACTGTGAAGAAAGCTGAGCGCCAAAGAATTGATGCTTTTGAACTGTGGTGTTGGAGAAGACTCTTGAGAGTCCCTTGGACTGCAAGGAGATCCAACCAGTCCATCCTAAAGGAGATGAGTCCTGGGTGTTCTTTGGAAGCACTGATGCTAAAGCTGAAACTCCAGTACTTAGGCCACCTCATGCGAAAAGTTGACTCATTGGAAAAGACTCTGATGCTGGGAGGGATTGGGGACAGGAGGAGAAGGGGACGACAGAAGATGAGATGGCTGGATGGCATCCCTGACTTGATGGACATGAGTTTGAGTGAACTCCGGGAGTTGGTGATGGACAGGGAGGCCTGGCGTGCTGCAATTCTTGGGGTCGCAAAGAGTAGAACACGGCTGAGCAACTGAACTGAACTGAACTGAGACCTCTCACAAGCCCAGCATCTGGGAGAACCAAAGAGCAAGGGTAAAATGGAAACTCCTTGCTCCCCTCTCACCCCTGCACATGGCCAGGCTGTAAAAACATATTCAAGCCACTGCCCAGTCTCAGGGCATTGCCTCTCATCTCTCAGCTCCCTGCAATGTCCCCAGACTTGACTGTCATCTTTATCCTCCCAGCCATTGATGGACACTAGGCTCCAATCCCATTATCCACAGGGGACTGGGGAGGCCTCAAGTCTAAGCTGTGGTCCCTCGATGGTGCTAGATGGGAGCTGGACCTCCCGTAGCCGACCCCCTGATGCTCCACACTGACACTACCCCTGCAAGTCTACCTTGGCTGATGGAGGACTTGAATATGGCTTCCTCCGGCAAGGGTGGGCGGCTCCTCACTGAGATTTAGTGCCTGGCCTGGCCTCCAGCCCACCCATGGCTGCCATCCACTGTGACCTACTGTCCCCTAGGAGCTGTGTGTGCTTGGGCATCCCCAGTGGCTCCATGGGCATCCCCACTCGCCCCGGTACTGACCCTCCCGGCCTCACCCATGCATCCTCATGGGAGTTTGCCCTGGAACCGAGCGCGTCTGGGCCCGGCCGGCAGGTGTGGCTGGCAGACACCCACTGGCCTCATCCTGTCATTAGCAGGCAGGGTTATTTCCGGCCTGACCTGGATTCTGGGCTGGCGTCTGTGTGGCTGACTGTCAGCGCCCATCAGTGTCAGGACCGCCTTCCCGTCTGCCTGTCCTTCGGTCAGGGGCTCAGGGAGCAGAGTCACACAGGGAGGCCTCTCACCTGACCCAGATGCATCACAGCGGACGGGCCTACCTCCCTGAGTGAGGAGAGATGGCAGCTTCCTGCTTCCGGGAGATCTGGCGCCCACATCCCCACTGCCTGATTAGCCAGGTCTGTGATCGAGTCTGGGGCTGAACCAAGCTCAGGGAAGAGCCAGGGTCACCTCTCTTCTAGAAGTCATTGCTGGGTCACCTGCTCTATACATTCTTGGGGATGAGAGTCAGGTCTGACAAAAGTAGTATCCCAAAGGAGGGAAAACTCCTGGTGGTTTGTTTGTCCCCAACTCCTGGTGCTTTGCTGCTCCCCAATTCCTGGTGCTTTGCTCATACAGAACCTAGTGTGAAACACCTCCAAATGGGGAAGGAATATTCAAATGATTTTTCTCCTCATTAGCGTTCATTAATGAAAACAGACTTGAAAAGTGGTCCCTTGGATCCATTGCAGCATCAGTTGGTCTGAAACATTTTCAGACATCATCACCACCCTCTGATAAAGAAGATAAAAATGCCATCTTATCTTAAATCTTCTTAGAATGAACTCTAAAGTAATACCTGTTTCCGAAGGACAACTTGGAAAATACAGAAAAGCCAGGAGGCAGAAAACCAACCCTCGTCTCATCACTCAGAGCTACAAATATGCCATCAAAAACCAATTTGTAATTTTCTTGAATGATCACAAACGTCCATGTGAATTTTGGATTCCTGTTTCTCCCTAACCAAAACTATATACTGAATTGTCTATTCATCTCTCTCTGAGTTCTCTTCTCTCAAAGGACTCCACGTAAGCTAAGCTGATAGAACTGCCAACCGTAAAGAGACTGAAAAAATTATCAAAAGAAAGAAACGGGAGTTAGAGACCAGAAAATCCTGTTTTCCACCTCCTCCCACTGATGACAGTGGTGATATTTGGGTCGAATATTTAGCATCAGAACTACAGAATGATCTACCTGTAGAATACCCCAGGTTGCAGGGCCAGCATGATTGGGAAATATAATAGTTGCAAAAGTTATGAATGGACTTCATTAGGGAAGCCACACCCCAGTGGGTGTGGTCTAAATATCAGGCAGCTGCCTCCTGAGATGAGAAGCCCTGGAGGAAGTGGTGTGGCCTTTACTTTGGAACCTCCATCACCTGCCCAATCAGGCCATCTAATTTTATTGGCCTATGGTCTACTTTTCCAAGAGGCCATGGAAGTATAAATAATAAAGCAAGAAAAGCAGATCCATTTGTCTGGCTGCGTAGATTTCTTCTGAATGTACTGTGAGTATGAGACCTTCTCTTTGAAAAGGTCAACTTCTTCTTATTTATTCCACACAAAGTTTGCTTCAGCTTGAAGGAGGGTACAGTCGAGTCCTGGAAGCGTTGTCTAGAAGAAAATTCTGGAGGAGTTCTAGAGCTTGGAAACCCCTCTTTTGGAGAGGGTGCTGATCAGGTGAGGCCCTGATCATTTTCCCAGATGTCTATCTCTTGTGCTTTTCTAGAGGGTGTGGGGATGGGGATTGCCTAGGAAGATCAAGAGACCCTTCCAAATCGGGTCTGTGTCTTCCCTGTAGTTCTGGCCATAGCCAGTCCTGTCTGTGAGCTTTTTGTGTATCTTTATCTCTTCCCAAGGACAGAGGCTGCATCCATCCATGTACTATTCCAGCATTGGAAAAGACTCGGATGCTGGGAAAGAGTGAGGGCAGGAGGAGAAGGGGGTGACAGAGTATGAGATGGTTGGATGGTATCACTGACTCAATGGACATGAGTTTGAGCAAACTCCAGGAGAGACTGAAGGACAGGAGAGCCTGGCGTGCTATAGACCATGGGGTCACAAAGAGTTGGACATGAGTTGGCCGACTGAACAACAAACAACAACTATTCCATGGAGAAAGTGAGGCCAAGCAGCCCATCTCATGAATTTTTGCAGAATTGTCTTAATAGATTAGATCCCTGTTCTGACCCATCAGAATGCATGTTTTGACCTCAGATAGCTCCTTTGTCCACTCAGGGCCTTGGTTTTCCCTTTATAGCACAAGTGGCCCAAAGTCGATGGTCATTCAACCCACATAGTCCCTCATCCTAGAATGAAGTCATAAGGTAGGAGGAACAGGCTAGGCAAAGAACTGGAAAGTGGTTGAGGATTTGGAGAAGTCTTTGGGGATGGCTGTTGGCACTGCCTTAATAGAGGGAGCTCCATGCTTGGGTTTCAAAGGAGACCATGGGCTAGTCAGCAGCATTGGCATGGACCACTTCTTGGGGACTGCTCAAATGCCCTAGTGCCTAATGCATAGCAAGGGCTCAAAATAATTCTTAAAAAGATGAAAGCAGAAATCTCCAGGGTAAATCCAGAGATGAGATGATGGACCTGTGTTTCAGCCTCTTCTTCCCGGGAAGGAGAATGAAGTCTGTTGCCATAGTCACTAGAGTTCTTTCATGGGTCGGTCTTCTGTCACTTCCAACAAGGGAAGGAGGATATGTCTCACCTCCACTGAGTTCTAAACTTGCTTTTAAAAATAATAACTTCTAATATGTCCAGAGTGATCTCTTTTAACAATATCAATCCCTTAAAGCAGGTTGGACCACAGAGCATGCCTGAGATGTCTCCTCTGGTGTGGGACTTTTGTGCTGGTCTTTTGGGATGCTAAGGCACATCTTTAGGAAGGAAGGGTCCATCAGGTGCCTTCTGAGTTTATCCAGGTCTTGTGCACTCTATGGAGAACTTTGGAAAGGCTTGGAGAAAAGCTGGGATCTCTGAGGGCCTGGGCTTCCTTGGGATGGAGCAGGATGCCTGTGTCCAGCCTTTGAAGACAGAGACCCCCACCACCTCTGGGAGATGGTGAGGGACAGGGAAGCCTGGTGTGCTGAAGTCCATGGGGTCACAAAGAGCTGGACACGATTCAGTGACTGAACAACAACAACAACCCCCTCACTTGAGTGCAGCCCTTGGGCTGGTGGCTCTCACGCATTAGGGCTCGAGTTTTAGGGGATGGGAGCTTGCCCCAAGCATCCTAAACTTTGACTTGAGGACGGATACCACCTAAACTTTTCCTTGTTGCTCGGTTTTATCACAGGGAAGAGAAATAGAGCAGACAGGGAGGAGACTGGAGATCTGGGGAGGGTGGGTGGAGGTCTTTTCTCTTTGAAGACAATGGCTCCGAAGCTCCATGCATGGAACCATTCTGCTGTACCCTGTGTGTGCTCCCTTTGTTAGTGCTGTTTCCTCAAACTACTGGTGATAACAAGGATGAAAGCACTTTGCAAAATCACAACTATTCTTATTGTTAAAAGTGCTATTTTAGCTCACTGCCCTCTGGTAACTCAGACAGTAAAGAATCTGCCTACAGTGCAGGAGATCTGGGTTCAGTTCCTGGGTCAGGAAGATCCCCTGGAGAAGGGAATGGCAATCCACTCCAGTATTCTTGCCTGGAGAATTCCAGGGACAGAGGAGACCAGTGGACCATTGTCCATGGGGTTGCAAAGAGTCAGACACGACTGAGCAGCTAACAGTTTCACTTTCACGCCCTCCCTGAGTTGCTGTGATAAGGAGATTCCAGTTACTGGGCTTGGCAGGATGGTGTTGCGGGTAAATGCAGTGCCGGCTGCCTTGCCCTTCCATGAGTAAACCTACCCCACCCCATATGTAGACTTCAAGCACCTGAACTGCTAGTCCAAAGGGCTTCAGGTTTATACCTGGAATATATTTGGTTTGGATCTGTCTTTAGGATAAGTAAGTCCTGAGTCCATGCCATGCTATTACTACTAGTAAGAGAAGAAATTTTTTTCCCCACATTACTAAGAAATGTAAAACCAAGATGGTCACAGATGAGCTGAAATTCTGCTACAGATTTATCTGCCCCCTGTGTAGTCCACAAAGTTAGGTTTCTAGTTTGCTCTTTTCCGTTATTCTATTTACCTATTTTATTGGGTTGACCAAAAAGTTCACTCGTGTTTTTCCGTAGAATGTTATGGAAAAATTCAAACAAACTTTTTGACCAACCCAGTATTTCGATTGACTACCAAATACACACACCCCAAAATAAAAATGAGCAAAGACTTGCTCAACTTGGACAATCTATCAACTTATTGGGAAATAACCAGTCCCTCAGGTATTTTAATTGATGGGATAAAAAAAAGTGGCCTCTTCAGGCATCTGGGACTGGTACCCATCTGATGAGTTCAGGTTGGTTTAGGGCCTGTGATGACAGACGGAAGGGCCCAGAACTGGGGGGTAGAGTGGGCTGCTTGCAGGGGAGGAAGGCCAGACTGTCAGCACTCCATGAGCCTAAGTGGAGGCCTGTGGGGACCGCTGTGACACAGGTTACAGAGGCAGGGGACACTAAGGCTTGGCAGGGTGGGCTGTGTCCTAAGGGGTGGGCGCAGCGAGCTGATTAGCAGCATCCAATGGGGAGAAGGGTAAGATATCACTCCTTCCCCATTTATTAGATGCAAATGTGGAGGCTCTGTAAAGTTTTCTGGGGAGCCACTGAACAAACACATAAGCCAGAGAAGACCAATATCCAGACTTCCTATGCCCTGTGAGTGTGTTAGTCACTCAGTCGTGTCCAACTCTTGCAATCCCATGGACTGTATCCCATCAGGCCCCTCTGTCCATGGAATTCTCCAGGCAAGAATACTGGAGTGGGTAGCCATTCCCTTCTCCAGGTCTTATTCCAATAGTCAGATCTTATTCCTGAAACTCAGTGAAGTAGGGAATCGACTTTGGGGGTCACTGACAGGGCATCACTGTAGAACTATGCATGTGAGTCATCTGTGCTTCCGGGATGGAGTTCCAGCAGTTTCCTTTCCCTGCTCCAAGTTCTGGCCCTGTCCTGCCCTGATCCGTGCTCGGCTCCCAGGGCAAGGTGCTCACACCGCTTCCCAACCCACCTGGCTGGTCATCCTGCTGCTAAAGTGTTCTCTCAGCTCCTTGACAGCCATGTCCTCACTTCTTCATTCCCAGGCATTGGAAAATAATGCATACGTGGCCTGCCCCTCTGGATAGGAAAAACTTCTATTTTTAATCCAGGCAGTCTTTGTACGGTCCAGCCCACTACCCTGAGACACTGAATCTTTTCCATTTTCTTGTTCTCTTCCCTTTATCTGAAACAACCCTGGGAATTTTACTGATCTTCATTTCTATACTCTATTTTCAGACAGCCCCTGGAGCCCTGGTTCATCACTGACTGTCTTTAATTTTTACTAAACAGTGAGTCATTAGGAGTGAAAGGTATTTGAAGATCACCCAGGCTCAGAGAGGGGAAGGCGCTTCCTCAGTGTCACACATCAGAGTCAAGACTCTTGTCTGCCCGGTAGTCCCAACATTTGAAATAAAACAAAACTTGCATTTGCTAGGATTCTTTCGCCTTGAGGTAACTGACCACATATCACACACTGGCATCATGGAAAGTCTTAGGGTACAGTGGGCTCTAGGTGAGCTTACTCTGGGACCCCAACCTCAGTTTCTCAGCAAAGCCCTTGTAGGCACCCTATTTATGTTCTGGGTTTGCCCTGGAGTCATTCCCCTCATGGGACTAAGGGCTATGGTAGTCCCTGGGTCTACATCTCCCTGGTCAGGACATCCAGAGGAGGAGAGAGGAAAACAGCACCCCAACATTCCAGCAAGGAACCCTGAGATACCCCCTCACTGGATCACTTAAGTCCTCTGTCCCTCTCTGAAAACTAACAAGAGAAACTCTCTGTGCGCTGACTGGATTAGGCCTGGCTCAGGCCCCGGTCAGCAGTAGAAGAGTGGAGGTTACCTGCCCCATTCAGGGCTATCCTTAGAGGTGGAGTTGGGGTCCTGTCCCTGAGGAATGTGAGCTTCCCAAGGGAAGGGTAGATACCTGAAAAAAAGTTTCCTTTGGAAGACAGAAAGGGATCATGGCAAGCAAAGGCAGTATCTAATAGAATTTTCAGACACAGGGTCCCAAGCTTCCTGAAGACTCATGTCTGCTGTGAAGATGGCTGTATCCACAGGACCTGGGCATAGAGGGTTTGGGGGCATGAAAAAAGTGAGGATATGGGGCTCTCCTCGGTGAGGCCTTGTGCTGCTGCTGTTGCTGCTAAGTTGCTTCAGTCGTGTCCGACTCTGTGCGACCCCATAGACAGCAGCCCACCAGACTCCCCCGTCCCTGGGATTCTCCAGGCAAGAACACTGGAGTGGGTTGCCTTTTCCTTCTCCAATGCATGAAAGTGAAAAGTGACAGTGAAGTTGCTCAGTCGTGTCCGACTCCCAGCGACCCCATGGACTGCAGCCTACCAGGCTCCTCTGTCCATGGGTCACTCTTCATTTATTCTCTCTTTCAGTCAATTGAAAGGAGCCTAACTGGTGCACGTCCCTGGGGCTGGTGATGCTGTGAGCATTGGCTGCTACCAGCTCACAGCTCCCCTCTCCTCTCTAGGAAAATTTAGCTCTGGTTGTAAGGAAAAATAAACCAACTCAAGCCAGCCAGCTCTAAAAGGGATATTCATTTGCTCTTATAACTTGGAAAAATGGAAGTGGGTGGGCTGCAGGTAAAGGTCAATCCAGGAACTTCAAAGATGTCACCAAATACATATTCTCCTTTCTCTCCTTCCGTCTGTCTTTCCATCTCTCTCTCTGTCTCTCTCTCTCACCTTTCCTTCTATATGTGGATGTCTTGTTCACATTCAGGTCCCAGGTTTTAACATTAAGCCAGTTACCCCAGAGATAAAATGGACTTTGCATTCTCAAAGAAAGACACTGATTGATCCGACTTTTGTCCCCTTCTCATTCCTTAAGTACTCGGTGGCAGGGGGATGGAGTACTATGATGACTTAGCTTGGGTCAGATGCCCACACCATGGATTATTCTTACTGTGATCCAGTGTAGAGAAGGAAGCAATTCCTTAAACGAACTGAGATCCTGTTACTGTAAGACATGGGAAGGGGTGAGCAAGAGCTATCCTCTACACTCAGACTTCTTATTCATGTCATCATTTCTAGTCTCCGAGGTGATTGCAAAGGCTAGACGTTGTAATGAATGTCAAAGCATTTATGAACTGCTATGCCCAGTACACGCTGGTCACAGTATCACTTCTTTCATTGGTCTTCCTTGTGGATAAGACAGGGGTAATGGAGTTCTTTTGTTCTCTTTTCTGCTAACCTTGGGTCTACTACTCAACAGGACAAGCTCCAAGAAAAATGAACCCCTTTCTGGGCCTGGGCCTGCTTCTGGCTGGCCTCCTCACTGTGGAAGGTCTTCTGAAGTCCAACTTCTCTCCAGAGAATCATGAAGCTGTGAGTCAGGGCCAAGTAGAGAAGGGAAAGGGGACAGCTCAAGAGCTCGCAAAGCGAAACGCAGACTTTGGACTCAAGCTGTTTAAGAAACTGTCCTTCAGCAGCCCTGACAATAACATCTTATTCTCCCCCTGGAGCATCTCTATGGCCTTCTCCATGCTGTCTCTGGGTGCCCAGGACTCCACCCTGGCTGAGATCAAGGAGGGCTTCAACTTCAGGAACATCCCTGAGAAAGACCTCCATGAAGCCTTCCATTACCTCATCCACAGGCTGAATCAGAGGAACCAGGACCAAAGGCTGGGGCTCGGGAATGCCTTGTTTATTGACCAGAAGGTAAAGCCCAAGCAGAAGTTTCTGACAGAAGTCAGGAATATGTACAAGGCAGACACCATCCCCACCAACTTCCGGAACTCAGAAAATGCTCAGAAGCAGATCAATAACTATGTCAGTCAGAAAACCCAGGGGAAAATCAACAACCTAGTCAAGAATATAGACCCTGGCACTGTGATGCTTCTTATCAACTATATTTTCTTTCGAGGTAAGGCTTAGAGTATGTTGGCATGTAGACTTGAGTCAGATTCAATGGTTGTCCACTTACTTGCTCTGTGACCCTGAAGTCACATGTAATTGCTCTCTTTGAATCCTACTTCTCGTGTCTGAAAAAGGAGTACCTTGATACATAGCTGATAGGGTGGTTATTAGGATTCAAAGTGAAAATGAATGATAAATGAATGCCTCATATGTGCATTTTTATGGTTACTGATTATCCTAAGACAACATTGGTTGTAGAGGTTGAAGTGTCATCCTTTTCCCCATTTCTTAGATCAGGAAAGTGAAATTCAGAGCGAGATTAATTAATTTACTCAAAGCTACAAAGCCAGCTAATGAAAGTCAGGAGTAGAATCCACTTCTCTTGACCTGATGGCTATGGTTTTCATAACTCCAAGTAGATGCCCAGGATGGTGACCGTGTTGATGGTCACACTGTGACCATGATCACATTGGTAGGTGCCTTGGTCTTCTCACCATATGTTATAGACTCCACAAGTCTGAGGGTGAGGTATTGAAAAAGAAGATGAAAGTATATTCCCTAATTCAAGCTGCATCTACCACACGATACACACCCAGTCACAGCACACACACACAAATGTTGGCCAACATAGGTGAGAATGAGAAGCCAACATCCCTAGGACCAGGCAAGGCTGTTGGGGCTGTCAACAACATGATCCTGAATATGGAAGTTCAGCTCTCCCAAAATCCACAAGGAGATTGATGGTTATGGGGTAAAACAGGAGGGCTAATGGTAGACTGTCCAAAGCAGGGAAGAAAGGAAAATTAGGAATTTCCCAAAGTCCCTACGTCCTCTGTATGACAGCAAGAACCATAGCGACAGTGATGTGACGGTGCCTAGCATCCACTCAACACTTACCTACCCGCAGTCACTGAGCTGTGCTGCCCTTCCCCACCGAGTCTCACAGCAGCCCTGTGAGATTCCCATCAATACTCCCAGCTGGCAAACAAGGACACTGAAACCCAGGGAGGTTGAGACACTTGACCAAGGTTTTGTCTGGCAATAAAGCCAGACATTTGAGCTTGGGGAGTTGGACCTAAGGGCCTTATATTGGGGGCTCTGAGGGTAGTAAGTGAAGAGACCCAGGTCTGAGTTTATGCCATCAGAGAGGTCTCTGGGTCAAAAATAGAGAATCAAAATGCCCAGTTTTAAGAGTTCACTGCACTTCAGCATGCTCCCAAGGGCAGTCTGTTAGTTTAGTTTTCTTAGTCCTACATGAGAGGGGCTTCTCCAGGGCTGCTTGGAGTAGGTGTGAGAATTTTCACTCAGACCCAAATAGCCCCCACTAAGTGTGATCCAGGGTCTGCTTCTGTAACAGAATCCACAGGCTTTCTCAGCCTCAGGAGCCTTGAGTCTTGGGGCAGTCTGAAGTTCCCCTCTTAGTCAGCAGCCCTGGTCTTGGCTTGACTGGAATAAATGATAACTGGGACCAAGCTCACGTCCCCTGAGGTGTTCAGGGCATGGCATGAGGCCAAGGATTCCTGTGCACCAGCTCTGATACACCAGAGCAACCAAACTCCTTCTTTAAGTCCGTGGGGACAGAGACCCCATGGTTAACAGGATCCAGTAGCCCCTTCTCCCTCAGGACACTTACATCACTCTGTTATTCTTCCATCTTAAGCCAGGTGGCAACATGAGTTTGACCCAAAGGAAACGAAAGAGGAAGATTTCATTCTGGACAGAAACAAGACCGTGAAGGTGCCCATGATGTTCCATGTGGGCATGTATAAAGTGGGGCATGACGACCAGCTTTCCTGTACCATCCTGGAAATACCTTACCAGAGCAACTTCACGGCCATCTTTGTTCTTCCTGAGGAGGGCAGAATGAAGCAAGTGGAGCAAGCCCTGGGGCCGGACACTTTTGCCAGATGGAAGAAGTTACTCGTACGAAGGTAAGGAGGGTGCCTAACGTATGCAGTACCTTCCGTCTTCCTCCCTCTCCTCCATTGTCTTTGCTTCTTCTTTCTCAGATTCATTGAGCTCTTACCCCATGGATAAGCCCATTCTGGGCTCCATGATGAATTTATATTTTGGTAGGAAGTATGCTAGAGAACAAGTCATAGAAATGTAGATACTTAAACATTGTAAGAGTGCAGAGGATGAAGCAACTTGGTGGGCAGTGGTGATCAGGGAGGGCTTCATGGAGTAGGTGGCATTGGTGCCACATCTTCAAGGCTGAATAGCAGTACATACGGAAGGATGAGGAGAGACAGAATCCTAGGCAGAAGGAGGAGAAACCCTAGGTGAGGTGTCCTAGGTGAGGACAAGCCCAAGTGGGGTGTCAAAGGGAGCTGTGAGTTGTACATTGTACATAGGATGTTTTCAACCGTGGTGTCATAATGAAACCAGTGAAGGATGAGCCAAGTAAGTTGTATTAATAATAGTTGAGGGACTGAAGTCACTAAATACTTTTCTTTTCAAACATAAAATTAGAACAGATTTAAGGTAAGCCTCCAGAATCTCACCCAGGCACGAGCCTACTGACAGCTTTTCTTGGGAAGGATGAGAGCTAGAATTAAGAACTGAGGAGTGGACATCAGTGTAGACCTGCAAGGCGCCTTGAAGGCTTCTGGGCTAGGACAGGGTCTGTGGCAGCCAGGAGACATGGTGATATTACCAAAACTGGAGGTCTTGCTGCTCACTCCTCAAAAGCCAATAAAGAGACAAATTGATGGGAAGAAAAGTTTACTTTACTTTGGATGCCAGCAGTGGGGCAGGGAATGGGAGGAAGGGCAGACTGCTGTCTAAAGGCCGATTGACAATCAGTGACCAAGAGCTTTTATAGAAGAAGGGAGGGGGCTCCATGCAGAAACCTCTGGCAGTCATGTTGAAATTGGTCATCAGTGGTCTGATCATCATCTTGATTGTTTTAAGTCTTCAGATCCAGGGTTGGTTTGTTCCCTTTTCTTTGAGGCCAGTTCTCGGAACTGTGACCACTTGTGTCATGGCTATCGTCTGATCATCATGTAGCTAGCTGCTTCTACCTGGTAGCATTGTCAGTATCTACAAGACAGCTCAAAGGATATGGTTCAGAATATTATCTGAACCCTTGAGAAGAACTAAAAGTCTTTGACCTTGTTTGATGATTAAGCTATAATTATTTGGTCTCATTTGACTGCCTTCCTTTGTTTCTGCCTTTTTCTCACTTCTCTGATTAAACTTATTCTTTGGCTAAAGTTTTCCCACAGACAAAAAGCAGGTGGAGGACGTGCAGGGAAGAGACCACAGGGCCCTGCTCCATTTCCGTGGGTCTATGAGACGGAAAGGGGAGCTTCCACTTTGGTAGAAACAATGTCAGGATATCTCCTTGGTCCTTTTGTTCTCTCTTCCACCTTGGCTCCACCATAATTCTCCATCCAAAAGTCCTTTTCTGAGAACCTCTGCCAAGCCCAACATGCTGTCAGGAGTGGCGGAGGGTTCTAAGAGAGGCAGACACAATGCTAGGACTGAGCTGGGCTGTCCATGAGTGATAAGTGAACCAACAGAGTTTCCTTCACATGGGAACAAGTCTTTGGAGAAATTGAAGAACGCGTCTTAGATATCCAGATTTAGCTGCCAGCTCATGGGAGAGAAATTCTATTTCTGAATGATAAAGTCTAACTCTACTATGACTCCCCATTTCGTTCAGAAAAAAAAATAATAATAACCACACACACGCAAAAAAGAAACTTGCCGGACTCCTCTGCCCCCTTGAAAGCTTGCTCAGCCTTTCCCTTTACTCCAGCATTCCTGATCCCCAAGTCAATCTGTGTATTTTTCCCATGGCATTTACTGAGACTCCCAGTCCATGTATCTACTCTTTGTCTCCCTTTTGTTGTGATGGTTTTATTGTCTTTCTTCCCTAGTAGAGCACAAGTTCAAGAGCATGGATTTTTGCCTGTTCTAAATGCATCTAAGCATGTAGAACAGAGCCTGGTATACAGTAGGCACTAAATAAGCTTGTGTCAAATGAACAGATAAGTGGAAGGGTAAGTTTGAGAGTCATTGGGCCTATTGTGGATGTTAAAATCCAAGGCGCAGAATGAAATCCCCCAAGAGGGAAAAAAGACAGAACAGATGATGGGGGAAAAAAAAAACAAAAGAAAGGAGGACCTGGTGGGAGGCAGGCTGGGAGCACTTCAATGGTGAGCGACAGGCGAGGAGGTGGAGCCAGCAAAGGATGAGAGAAGGAGCACCCAGGGATGGAGGGGAGGGCAGAGGGCATGGATCTGGGTGGGAATGCTTCAGAATGGATTGACTATCAAGTGCCACTTCCTGATTTTTGGCCTCTGGCTCTAACAAGCCAAGGTCAGTGGCCGCTCTGGAAAATGGTGTGAGCCAATAATGAAAGTGGGCTCCCTAGTGGCTCAGTGGTAAAGAATCTGCCTGCCAGCACAGGAGCCGTGGATTCGATCCCTGGGTGCAGACAATCCCGTAGAGAAGGAAATGGCAACCCACTCCAGTATTCTTGCCTGGGAAATCCCACAGACAGAGGAACCTGGGGGGCTGCAGTCCATGGGGTCGCAAAAGAGTCGGATACTACTTAGCAACTGAGAGACAACAGCAACAAATAATGGGAGGACAAGTTTTGTTTTGTTTTTTTTCCTCTCTGCTCTGAAAGAAAGACGTGGGCTGGAAGCTGAAGACGTGACTAGAGGCCAAGGGAATTGATTTTGCTTTTGAACTGAGGACGAGGGTTGTTCGAGCCTGCGGTCTGCCACTGAGGGCGGTCCAGTAGAAGGCATTTATGGACTGTGCAGGAGGAAAAGAAAACATAGGCAGGAATGAGGTCCTTGGAGAGGCAGAAAGAAACGGGGTCCGTGACCCCGTGGACAGGAACCCAGGTTCCACAGGGGCCTCAGCACGGCTGACCCCAGGGCAGGGACGCCAACCCAGGTCCCAACCACAGAGAATCTGAAGCGGCTCATTCAAGGCTGAGAGGATGAACACTTGCTCTCTGACTGCTGAGCCTCCGAAGCAGGACGCTCGAGGCACGCACTTTAGCCCCTTCTGGTCTGTGGTTGCCATGGTCACCGTCCTCATTTTCATACAAATGGCTTAAAGAGGTGACATCATCTGATCCCAACCACAGAGCTCCTGGAAGGCAGAGTAGATCTGAACTCAGTTCTGCCAGCTTCCCATCTCAGGGCCTTGCTACCTCGAGAGCACCAGATTGCTGGCATCAGCTCAGCGCATGGGTGTGGCTGAGGCTATAGTGGAGAGACCCTCCATGGCTGCCCTGAAGGGGTCCTGAGACAGGGGGGCTCGGGGACATTGCTGTGGATGAGGGCTCGGGTAGTTTGATAGAAAAATAAGAACACAAGTCAGAGAGCCTGGATGTTTTAACAACCCATCCCAGGAGACTTCTTTGATGGTCCTGTGGTTAAGGTTGAGCTCCTGATGTAGGAGGCCCCAGTTCAATCCCTGGTCAGGGAAGTAGACCCCACCCGGCACAACTAAATTTTTTTTTTAAGTCCAGGCTTAAGGAGTCTCTCTTTATTCTGTGGATAGAGAAAAATTCTGAGACCTCGGGGGCTGGGAGGCCAGATGCCTCGTCACCATCCTAAAGCCTGCCTGGAAAAACGGCAGGGCCCCGCTGTTCATCTTTGTCACTTTGTCCTCCCTAGGGTCGCAGATGTGTTTGTGCCCAGGTTGACCATCACCAGTAGCTACGACCTGAAGAAGATGCTTTCCCACCTGGGCATCAGCAAAATCTTTGAGGAACACGGTGATCTCACCAGGATCTCCCCTCATCGGAACCTGAAAGTGGACGAGGTAAGCCTGCCTGGCCGGGATGCGGCCCTCCTCCAGCTCAGGGACCCGCCTTACCGCCCCGGGCCAGACACACTCTCACAGCAGCTGCATGAGCCAAGAGTGCCCCCACCAGTCAGGCCAAGCCTGACTGCCCCGAACCACCTATCAGTTCAGTTCAGTTCAGTCGCTCAGTCGTGTCCAACTCTTTGCGACCCCATGAGTCACAGCACGCCAGGCCTCCCTGTCCATCCTGGGCAAATCACGTACCCTCCCAAGCCTCATGTTTCTAGTCTTCAAAATCAGACCTGTCGATCTCCTAGTCCTACTTTGGAAGTTGGTTCAGTGCAACAATGGATGGAGGCTTGGAGCAGTCATCAGGCCTACAAGTGACCCAGGCTTGTGAGGAGTAAGTTGTGAACATTTTTCTACATAATGTAGAGATAAGCAAGCTAAGGACCCCTTGGTCTCCAGCAAGGCTGAGCCCCTGCCTGCTGGTGACAGTCAGAAGGACCAGATGGTGGGGGGAGGCGCCCAGATGTAGCAGACAGACTGCAACACACCAGGGACTGCCCTGGTGGTCCAGTGGTTAAGACTTCGCCTTCCAATGCAGGGGGTTAGGGTTCAGTCCCTGGCCGGGGATCTAAGATTTCACATGCCTCATGACCCCAGAAACCAAAACATAGACCAGAAGCAATGTTGTAACAAATTCAGTAAAGACTTTAAAAATGGTCCACGTTTAAAAAAAAATCTTAAATTAATAAAACACAGGACATCAGCGAAATTCAAATTTCATATAAGTGATGAATGAATGTTTTTTTGTATAGCCTAAATATTGCATGGGATATACTTACGCTGAAAATTTCATCATTTATCTGAAATTCAAATTTAACTGGAAATTCAAATTTATCCATACTTTTATGGCAATCGTACTTTGAGGTTCAAAAGGCACTGAGATCGGGGAAGATTTCAGCAAGCAGAGACAGGTGGGAGGAAGATCTTCCAGGAGGAAAGCACCTCAGCCTGAGGCTGGGAGGTGAGAAGGCGTGGAGTCTAGGGGCTGGAGTTGACAGCTGTGATTCTATGTGTAGACATCAACTATTGACTTGCCAGTAAAATAATTAGCATTCTGTAGAACAGAGTGAGATGACGCTAGTGGTAAAGAACCCACCTGCCAACGCAGGAGATGTAAGAGACTCGGGTTCTATTCCTGAGTTAGGAAGATCCCCTGGAGGAGGGCCTGGCAACCCACTCCAGTGTTCTTTCCTGGAGGATTCCATGGACAGAGGAGCCTGGTGGGCTACAGTCCATGGGGTCACAAAGAGTTGGACATGACTGAAGGGACTTAGCAGCAGCAGAATGGAGTGAAATGTATCAATATTTAACAGAAGCCCATCAATTTTCCAGTGTCCATTACTTCCTCACGGATGTTGATACCTTTGGGGTGGATCTGGGGCCTGAGTTATCTCTAACAGCCACCCTGGAATCAGACTCCCTCTTAACATTCCACCAGGAGGATGAAAGGAGTCCAGAGGGGCTGGCTGCTTTGGGCCAGGGGTGCCTTCACCTCCCTCCCATCCAGCTAAAGTTCAGCACAGCCTTTCTGCAATTACTACCATTGATGAATCCCTGAGAGTCTTGGGAAACATAGAAAATCCCACTCCGTCTCCCCTCCCAGTAACTGATGTTCTCCTGCATCACTTTTTCTTTCAAGCTGCATCTGCTTGTTGAGTATCCTTAACTGATGACAGCAGAGCAGCCGTGAGCCCTGGGGTCACTGGCACCAGTCAAGTTACCGGGTGACTCAGGCAGAGGCCTCTTCTTCTCTGAGCCTTGTTGACTTAAAAGATAGTCACAGTCTCCAAGTTGAGAGTTATGGTTTATTCGGTGGGAATTTTTAGGACTGCAAGCCTGGAAGACAGCATCTCAAGTAACCCTGAGAAAACTGTTCAGAGGAAGTAGGGGTGTGGCGGGGTGAAGGAGTTAGGTTATATAGAAGTTGGTGACAAGGGGCAGGTAGTCTGAACATCAAAAGATTATTGTTAATTAAGGAAAACCAGAGATTTCAAGTTAAGGAATTTACTGTTTTTCTGTCTGGGAAGATGCAAGAGTCTGGCTTCACTGAAATCATTCCTTTCATATGTATCTCAGCTATCTGGGGCCAGCATCCTGTGATTTGATTTTTCACATCCTTAGTTCCTTGACCATCATTGGATCCTAGGCATTGTTCTTTCTGAGTGCCCCCCAGGCTCAGGAAGTCCCATCTGGAGGGCCGGAATAGCTGATGGCTCTGACATCCTTGTTTATTGATATGGCAGGAAATACTTCATTTCAAGGGTTTCCCTGGTGGTGCTAGTGGTAAAGAACCTGCCTGTCAAAGCAGGAGAAGTAAGAGAAGAGGATTTGATCCTTTGGTTGGGAAGATCCCCCAGAGGAGGGCATGGCAACCTGTTCCAGCACTCTTGCCTGGAGAATCTCATGGACAGGGGAGGCTGGTGGGCTACCACTCATAGGGTCACAAAGAGTCGAACAGGACTGAAGCGACTTAGCACGCATGCAAGTGCTCTGTTCCACAGCCTCTTGTTAGCTTTTGCCTATCCAGAGCCTCCAAGTGGCTTCCCAAGCACTGACCCTACTCCCGTTTCCTGCAGGCGGTGCACAAGGCTACCCTGAAGATGGATGAGAAGGGCACAGAGGGAGCCGCGGGCTCCGGAGCGCAGACGCTGCCCATGGAGACACCGATTAGGGTCAAGATAAACCACCGCTTCCTGCTGATGATCTGGGAGACTAAAATGAATAACCTGCTCTTCTTTGGAAAGATTGTTAATCCTTCTGGGAGATAAGGCAGAAACCCGACCTCCTGCAGACCCCAGCTATGTCCTGGGGTTGGATGCGTTTTGTCTCCTTGAGACCACAGGGACTTTCTCATCTCATCTCACATTATCCTGAGCTCTCCACACCACCGTCCAAAGAGGCAGCACCACTGGCTTCTGGGCCCCATTTCCCCCCCTTAGCCCCCTCACCGCCCATTCAAATTTCAGGATTAGATGCCCCATTCCCACCCAGTTGATAGTAACCTTCTCCCCCGCCCCTGGTAGGCAGAGGGGTTTTATGATTTAATAAAAAACACTCCCAAGATCTGCTGACTGTTGGTGGATAATATGGGGATGCTGTGAGCCAAGGAGAGTACCCGCCTGGGGTTCAGAGTGAAGGAGACCTGGGCTCAAATCTCAGAAACAAAGAGTCTTTGGGAAAGTCATATGCTCTCCGCACTTATGTTTCCCCATAGAACTAGACCAAGACTGAGGACAATGATACTTCTCCAGGGCTCCGAGGAGGCTAGCACACCACTTGAGAAGAGTTAGCTCCCCTTTGTGAGCCCTTGGCTTGGGGTGTTTGGCATGTGAGCTACACAGATATCCTCCGCACAGGGTCCCCTTGGGAGCTTTGTGCTCAGCCAAGCATCCAGGCAGATGACAAAACAGCAGTGGGGCTGGTCCAGCATTAGGCGGATGAAACCCAGAGTAGCAGTAGCCAGGAGACCCAGCACAAGGTTTGTCTGACTCCAGAGCCGCTATTTTGGGCACAGCATGGAGAGCATGAAGTTTGAACCTGTCAGCAAGCTCAGCTGAAGAGTTAATCATTTCGGTTCACCTACCCAGAAAGCATGGCCATGCAGGGTCTGCCTATAACCACTAGAGGGCACCTGTGTTCACAGGACTAAGTATGCGTGTGGGGTTTCTTTAAGCACCTGATTGCTTGCTGAATACCCAAAGCCAGTGCTGAAGGTGTTTAAGGAGGAAGGGATCCTCACTGGCTTGGCACTAAGAAGTCTGCTGCTGCTGCTGCCGCTGCTAAGTTGCTTCAGTCGTGTCCGACTCTGTGCGACCCCAGACGGCAGCCCACCAGGCTCCCCCGTCCCTGGGATTCTCCAGGCAAGAACACAGGAGTGGGTTGCCATTTCCTTCTCCAAGAAGTCTGAGCTGGCAGCAATTGCCATCCCCTGGCAATTCACGGCTCACCATGCCTCTTCTGTCCTGGTTACAGCTACCCTGCCCGCAGCCAGAATGGACATTCGTATGAGAGGTGTGGGAAGTGAGGCTCAGAGAGGCGAAGTGACTTCCTGTGTCTTCATGGTTAGTGACAGGCAGCAAACAGCCATGCCATCTGGTCTGGGGCGGGAAGGGAGGGGTTCCACATAGACCTGGGGGCCCAGCTAGTTATTGCATTTCTCAGATCCAGTCCCAGGTGAGAGAGCTGCCCTGCCCCATTTGGCATGTGCGTGCACGCACGTGTGTGTGTGTGTGTGTGTGTGCGCGCGCGCATACGTGTGTTCAGTAAGCACCTCCTCCTCTGTCCCAGGCCCTTGCAGGGCCCTGGAGACGCAGCTGCCACACAAGCTGGTAGGGAAGGTAGCCTAGAGAGGGAGAGGACTAGTTTAGGATGCTAAGTGCTAAGATCAGGCAGCACCAGAGTACGCAGCCTCTGTTTAAGAAGGTGGGAAGGGTGAGAAGGTTGAGATTCTGCACCCAGGACACAGATGTGGGGGCAAAAGCACTCCCTGGAGCACTTTGCTGACAATCACCATTTCCCAGGCACCAGCCTGGGGGCTGGGGGGTGGGAGGACACCAGGGCAACACCAGAATCCCCAGGAATTCGCTCAGGTCCATGGCATGTGCCACTGGGGACATGGGACAAGAGGGCAAGCCATTTAGTAGCTGGGTGACTTGGGTATGTCGTTTAAAGCCTCTGAGCCTGAGCACCTCCTCATGTGTTGAAAGTTGCTATCTCCTCTACCGGTCATGCTCACCTCCTGCCCAACGAGCTCCTACTCATCCTCCAATGCCCAATCCATAATAATCACTTTATGGAATTTTGTCTACCAAGCAGTTGTTCAATAAAATACTCACCTCCCATGCATTGTGATGACTCCTGGATCTGAATTTCCCCACCGCTTCCACATGGGTTACAATAAATCCTGCCTGAAATGTTGACTCAAGGGACAGCAACCCCTGGGCTAGTTGTTGATACAAACAGACCTGGCCCCTGCCTTCATGGAGTTAAATCCAATGAAAGAAACAAGCATGAATCAAATAATGACATGACCATGGGCTCTAGTGAACATGATGAAAGCTGGTCACGGGTGCTTTCAGAGTTTGTAACAAGTTGGCCAGACCTTGTCTGGGGACTCAGACACTGAGAACATGACAATTGGGAACAGCTCTGAATGTTGAGAGCATGTCTGTTTTGAATCATAGCTATTAATTAAAACTGCATAAGGGTGTGTTTTTCTTCATATAGTTAATAATATGTCAAACCCTGACTGGTCTTTCAAATATTAATAGAAATGAAGGTCACTGTCTAGTGCTTCATTCATCTTCATTTTAACCAGCTGTATTCTAAATAGGTGGTGTTGTTCAGTCACTAAGTTGTCTCTGACTCTGTGACCCCATGGACTGCAGTCCTCTTTCCCTGTCTCCCAGAGTTTGTTCAAATTCATGTCCATTGAGTCAGTGATGCTACCCAACCATCTCATCCTCTGCCTTCTCCTCCTGCCCTCAATCTTTCCCAGCATCAGGGTCTTTTCCAATGAGTTGGCTCTTCGCAGCAGGTGGCAAATGTATTGGAGCTTTAACTTCACCACCAGTCCTTCCGATGAATATTCAGGGTTGATTTCCTTTAGGATGGACTGGTTGGATCTCCTTGCAGTCCAAGGAACTCTCAAGAGTCTTCTCTAACACCACAGTTCAAAAGCATCAATTCTTCGGCACTCAGCCTTCTTTATAGCCCAAGTCATACAACTGTACATGACTACTGGAAAAACAAAAGCTTTGACTAGACGGACCTTTGTTGGCAAAGTGATGTCTCTGCTTTTTGATATACTGTCTAGGTTTGTCTTAGCTTTTCTTCCAAGGAGCAAGTGTCTCTTAATTTCATGGCTGCAGTCACTGTCCCAGTTTTTCTGTAACATTTCCTACTTATTTGTTGTTCAGCCATTCAGTCCTACCTGACTCTTCGCGACCCCATGAACAACAGCACACCAGGCTTCTCTGTCCTTTGCTGTCTCCCAGAGGTCACTCAAACTCATGTCCATCGAGTCAGTGATGCCATGAAACCATCTCATCCTCTGTCATCCCCTTCTCCTCCTGCCTTCAATCTTTCCCAGCATCAGGGTCTTTTCCAGTGAGTTGGCTTTTTGCATCAGGTGGCCAAAGTATTGGAGCTTCAGCTTCAGCTCAGTCCTTCCAATGAATACTCAGGGTTGATTTCCTTTAGGATTGACTGGTTTGATCTCCTTTCAGTTAAAGGAACTCTCAAGAGTCTTCCCAACACCACAGTTCAAAGCATCAATTCTTCATTGCCCTCTTTATGGTCCAACTCTCCCATCCATACATGACTACTAGAAAAATCATGGTTTTAACTATACAGACCTTTGTCGGCAAAGTGATGTCTCTGCTTTTTAATACACGCTCTAGATTTATCATAGCTTTCCGTCCAAGGAGCAAGTGTCTTTTAATTTCATGGCTGTAGTCACAGTCTGCAGTGATTTTGGAGCCCAAATAATAAAGTCTCTCACTCTTTCCATTTTTTTCCCCCATCTTTTTGCCATGAAGTGATGGGACTATATGCCATGATCTTAGTTTTTTGAATATTGAGTTTTAAGCCAGCTTTTTCACTCTCCCCTTTCACCTTCATCAGGAGGCTCTTTAGTTCCTCTTTGCTTTCTGCCATTAGGGTGGTGTCATCTGCATATCTGAGGTTATTGATATTTCTCTCAGCAATCTTGATTCCAGCTTGTGCTCTTCCAGCCCAGCATTTCACAGGACATACTCTGCATATAAGTTAAATAAGCAGGGTGAGGAAATACAGACTTGACGTACTCCTTTCCCAATTTAGAACCCATCTTCTATTCCATGTCTGGTTCTAACTGTTGCTTCTTTACCTGCATATAGGTTTCTCAGGAGGCAGGTAAAGTGATCTGGTATTCCCATCTCTTTAAGAATTTTCCAGTGTGTTGTGATCCATACAGTCAAAGGCTTTAGCATAGTCAACAAAGCAGAAGTAGATGCATTTCTGGAATTCCTTTGCTTTTTCTATGATCCAACAGATGTTGGCAATTTAATCTCTGGTTCCTCCGCCTTTTCTAAAGGCTTGTACCTGGAAGCTCTCGGTTCACATACTGTTGAAGCCTAGCTTGAAGGATTTTGAGCATTATTTTGCTAGCATGTGAAATGAGCACAGTTATATTTTCATTCTTCACTACAGAAATAAATTCTATCTGGGTAACCAAGAGAGGGAAGGCTGTGGTGGGGAGCAGAGAGGACACTGTGTGTCCTTAGGACACACACTGTCCTAAGCAGAGAGGACAGTGTGTGCAAAGGCTCTGAGGTCAGAAAGTGATGTGGACAAAAAACTGAAATGAGATGAATATACCAGAGTAACAAAATAAAGCAGGAAGAAGTGGGCAGTGAGGCTGGAGAGGTAGAGTGGGCCCTCCTGGGCTACAGGGAGAATGGTGGTCTTGAATTGAAGGACTATGGGGAACTTTAGCAGGCGTTTAGTTAGAGGGTGACCCAGGCAGACTCTGTGTTGTAAGTGTCCCTAAGGCTGCAGACTGGGCATCTCCGAGTCCCCTGGGGCCCAGGTGCCAATGCATGAAGTGGAGAAGATGCCCAGCACATGTTTGCTGAAAAGAAAGAATGCCCCAGTCACCGCCCATGTTCCAGGCACGGCCAGCCCCTTCCCGAGCTCTCCCCTGCTCAGGGAGGGAAGGCCACGTGCCTTAACCCACCTGGCAGGCCCATCAGGGGGCTCGTCCATGCCTCTTCTTCACAAGGATCTGCGGAACACGCCCTCTGCGTCACCCTCTCCAGCCTCTGTTCCTGCCATCCCACCCCTCCCAGATACTCCCAGTGTTTCCCATACTCTCCACCTCCCGCAGTTCTTCTCAGCGTGTTACTCATCTTTCTAGAAAAGACTGACTCCTACGTCTTCTAAGAAAGACATAGGAGTCAGACGCAGGCCTCACCAGGCCACGTGTTTGTGGACTGACCGACCTCATGAGCAAATGAATATGTTTAAATGCCTCTTAGGAGCCTGGTACTGAGTAGGACCTGCCCACAAGTCCCTGTCAGCCCAACTCTTCAAGTTAGTATGGCCATTCCATTTTACAGATGAGAAAACTGAGGCTCAAAATCGCTTAATTTGCCCAAATCCCCACAGCTAGGAAGCCATAGAGTTGGGACTCTGGAACATTTGTCCAGCCAGCCAGCCATCCAACAAATATTTGCCGTGTCTACACGGTGCCAGGGACTGTTCTAGGGGCTGGGACATATCAATAAACAAAATGTACCAAACTCCTTGCCCTTGCGGGAGTTCCAGGCTTGGAGGCAGAGGCAGATCATAAACAGTATGAGTAATAAATAAATAAGAACATTGTGTAGAGCAGGTCATGGTGATTGGAGGGACAATGGTGGTCAGTCTGCCCTTTTTGGGAAGGTGGCACCACTGAGATGCTCCTTTCCTCAGTCTGTGAGGCAGTGCCTGGAGCCTTCTGAGCCAGAAGATGCCCACGGATGGGTGTACTCCTCGAGAGGAGAGGATGGAAGTGTCCCTGCATGGAAGTGCCCGACATCACAATCCCAGATAGGAAGGACCCTGGGATGTGATCCAACCTGACCTTCCAACTAATGCAGAACGCCTTCGGGCAGCTTCCGAGCAGATGGCTTTTCAAGTGCCCGTTGGGTGCCTGGAGGCTGGCTTCCTGTTTGCCCTGGGGGAGGTCATTCCTGTGGTCACACACTGGAAGTGACAGGCTGGCGTGCTGGCGAGGATAATCACAGGTAATAAGCTCCTTCCCATCCTGCTCTTCCCCGCACTGTGTGGTTCGAGCAAACACCTCCTTCTTGCCCGGCCTGTGTTTCCCATTTGTGCCATGATGGGGTGTCCTGGATGGTCCCCCAAGGCCCTGCTGTCTTGGACAATACTTTGACACTCGTATTGGAAATCCATAGAACTAACTCCAGAGCTTTATCTGCATATTCATTCTTCCACGCCTTTAGTCAACAAATAGTTTCTGAGCATTTGAGTCTGTGCCAGGCAGGGTGCCAGGCTTCCCCGGTGACCCTAGTAGTAAAGAACCTGCCTGCCAATGCAGGCAGGAGACATGAGAGATGCGGGTTTGATCCCTGGGTAGGGAAGATGCCCTGGAGGAGAGCATAGCAACCCACTCCAGTATTCTTGCCTGGAGAATCCCATGAACAGAGGAGCCTGGAGGGCTACAGTCCATAGGGTTGCAAAGAATCGGACATGACTGAAGCGACTTAACACACACTCACGCAGGCAGGGTACCCGTGTGGAAAAGCCAGGTGAGAGTTTAGGGTCCCAAGGCTGACTTCCTCTGGCTCAGGCCCAGCTAGAGAGCGTTTCCCAACCCCACTGGGTCACCAGGTCAGTGATCAAGTGTAACCTTAAGCTGTCAAGGCCAACACATCATCTCTCTTTGTGAACTGTTCTTTCCATTTCCACTTAATTTCCCAACTTACATCCATTCCTCAAGCCCTTTTCTGATTGCGGCTGAGTCCTCATCTCTTTCCTTCTGTTATTTACCTAGATTGACCTTTAAATCAATCCACATTAAAAAAAAATATGTTTCAACAGGAAAATTAATATCACAGTCATGTATAGAAACCCCCCCAAACTTGACATAAATAAAAATTAATTATAAAAATATACAGCAATTAAATTCCACTGAGACTGTTGTTTCCTAAAGCCTCTGAACATGAAGCCTGGTCTACTTTGTTGAAAAGGAAAGTCAGCCGCCATCCAACGGCTGTAAAGACATGCTGGAACCAAGAAGAGACTGTCTGCTTGAGGAGATCAGGAAGCAGATCTGGTAAGGGAAGGATACAGCCACTTTGTGGGTCCATGTCAGGGGCAAAAATCACAGACGTTTAATGTGTGAATGCAAGGAAGTTACCTTCCCCACCCCACGCCCCACCACCCAGAGTCTCAGATCAATGTTGGAATGTGTTCATGACTTACTTACCTGATTGGCCATTCTCTTTAAATAAATTTTAAATTTTTGAATAATTTTAGACTTACAAAAATGTTGTGAACATAGTATAGAGTTTCTGCATTCTCTGGCCCCAATATCCTCAATACTAATATCTTATATAACCAGTAAAGTGAAAGCCACTAAGTTGTGTCCGACTCCTTGCAACCCCGTGGACTATACAGTCCATGGCATTCTCCAGGTCAGGAAACTGGAGTGGGTAGCCTTTCCCGTCTCCAGGGGATCTTCCCAACCCAGGGATCAAACCCAGATCTCCCACATTGAAGCCAGATTCCTTACCAGCTGAGCCACAAGGGAAGCCCAAGAATACTGGAGTGGGTAGCCTGTCCCTTCTCCAGGGGATCTTCCCCACCCAGGAATTGAACTGGGGTCTCCTGCATCGCAGGAAGATTCTTAACCAACTGAGCTATCAGGGAAGCCCACATACAATCAGGAGACATTTGACACAAAGAACTGAAGCTGGTACAGTACTATTAACTGAACTTTATTTGGATTTCAACAGCTTTTTTCACTAATGTTTCTTCATCTGTTCCAGGCTAAAACCCAAGGTATTGTGTTGCAAATTAATGACCTTTTACTTTAAGGACTTTGGCAGGGGCTTCAAGGGGCTGGAGATTGGGGCAGGAGGCCCTGGTGTCAGACAGGCTGAAGTTCATGTTCAAAGCTCTGCCTTGCATTTGGTTTGTGACATTAGGCAAGGCACTTAATTGGGCCCGACCCTTAGTTTTTCCTCTCTGTGAAGTGGAGATCTGGAGAAGGGAATGGTAATTCACTCCAGTATATTCTTGCCTGGAGAATCATCATATCCATCTCACGGGGCATTTGAGGGGGATTAGGTGATGAAATGCATGTGAATCTACTTTGCACCTGGGGGGCACCCATCCATATCTGAGACGCCCGTTAAAGGCACCAGGTCTGTAGGGCATTGTACTGTGTGCGCTCCCATGAAAGCTGCTTGCCCTTCCAGCACGAGTCACATTTTGGCTGTTGTTTTTCTTGGCATGCTGTGAACAGATGATTCACAGATTCCTGGACTAGGAAAAACCAACTAGAAACAAACAGAAAAAAAAGCTCCTCGGGGCTTGGGCATCCATCTAGACCTGCCTCCCTTCCCCATCTCCACCCTCAGCTTGGCTCAGATTCCTGAAAGTCAGGCGACCATCCAAGGCAAGCTAAGAAATGAGCAGTGTTGTAGCAAAAGAGGTTGCCGGGAGCTCTGGGGAGCCCTTCCCCTCGAGGCAGGTGCACAGGTCCACAGTTGGTGACGTTGGGTCCTTGTTGGGAAGCTCTGAAGCGTCACTTCTGGTTAAGATGGTGCTGCAGGGTCAGCCTTGAGGCACCCACTCTGCTCTACAGTTAAGAGCAAGAATACATTAAATAGGACTTCTCTGGGGGTCCAGTGGTTAAGCATCTGCCTGCCAATGCAGAGGACATGGGTTCCATCCAAGATCCAGGAAGATCCCACATGCTGCGGGGCAACAAAGCCCATGTGACACAACTATTGAGCCCGAGCTGTAGAGCCCACAAGCTGCTCTTACTGAAGCCCCCACACCCTGGAGCCCACACTGTACAGTCAGGGAAGCCGCCACAGTGGGAAGCCCGCACACTGCCCCCAGAAGGCAGCCCCTGCTCACTGCAACTAGAGAAAGCCCCTGCACAGCAACAAAGACCCAGAGCTCTTCTTGTTCAGTCACCAAGTCCTGTACGGCTCTTTGGGACCCCATGGACTGCAGCGTGCCAGGCTTCCCTGTCCTTCACCATTTCCCAGAGTTTGCTCAAACTCATGTCCAGTGAGTCGGTGATGCCATCCAACCATCTCATCCTCTGTCATCCCCTTCTCCTCCTGCCCTCAGTCTTTCCCAGCATCAGGTCTTCTCCAATGAGCTGGCTCTTCTCACATCAGGTGGCCAAAGGATTGGAGCTTCAGCTTCAGCATCAGTCCTTCCAATGAGTATTTGGGGTTGATTTCCTTTAGGATTGACTGGTTTGATCTTGCTGTCCAAGGGACTCTCAAGAGTCTTCTCCAGCACCACAGTTCAAAAGCACTGATTCTTCAGTACTCAGCTTTCTTTATGGTTCAGAAGTCCCTGGGTATGGGTGAGTCAGCAGAACCTGGCCCTCGGGGCTCCCATTTTCCCATCCACAGCCTCCATCATCTTTATATTCCCCTTTAGTCTTCTCCCCATTACTCCCTGATCATATTTCCTGCCCCAGAGGAAGCCACAAAAGGTCCACACTCTCTAACCAGGGAGGCAGACACATAGGAAGGTAGATCACTATGGCTTGTCGCAGGGGTTTGTAAAAGGAGGGTCAAACATTCTGTGGGATTCAGGAATACTTGGTGACCGGGTGATCTGGAACTGGAGCTGGAAGTTTGAAAAGGAGTTTGTCAGGTGGGGAGAATGTCCAGGGCAATCTAGACAGATGGACAGTCATGCATGATCATACAGCATAAGGGAAAAACTGGCAGGGCTGCCTTCATTTCATTTTATTGCATTTAGTCTTTTTTACTTAGGTATAGTGTATACAGGGCAAATTACACAGTATTTCTGGCAATTATTTCTTCAAAGCTTTTTCTGTCTTCCCACACCCAGTTTTTGCCTAGATTATAATTACAAGGATATTAGGCCACTTCATTTTTTCCCATGGGTCCCTGAGACTCCTGTTTTTTTCCACCAGTTTGCTCTCATCAGTTTGGGTTTCTCTTACTGCTCTATTTTCAAGGTTGTTGATCTCTTGTATAATTTAAATTTTCTCATTAGGCTAGCCAGCCAATTTTTCATTTTGGATACTGAATTTTTCATCTTTGAAAGGCCAATGTGATTCTTTTTATACATTTGATTTATATCATGCTTTATTGTAAAAGCTTCCCCAGTAGCTCAGAAGGTAAAGATTCTGCCTGCAATGTAGGAGACCTGGGTTCTATCCCTAGGTTGGGAAGATCCCTTGGGGAAAGGAATGGTTACCCACTCCAGTATTCTTGCTTGGAGAATCCCATGGAGAGAGGAGCCTGGCAGGCTATAGTCCATGGGTCACAAAGAGTCAGACACCCCTGAATGACTAACACACACAAACAGCTGTTTTAAAGTTGCTGTCTGTTAATTCCGTAATTTCAGTCACGTTTGCATCTGTTTCTATTGGCTAATTTTTTTCTTCTGGACATAGATAACATTTTCCCATTTCTTAGAATATTTAGCAGTTTTGGTTGGATGCTGGACACTGTGGCATTGCAATATTTTATCCAGATTTTGTTGTCTTCCTCTATAGTGTGTAACACTGATTTTGACAGTGAAAATTACCTTCAAAACTGTGGAATGATCGCCCTAATTAAGACCCTAAAAAAAAAAAAAAAAAACTCTTTTGCTCATTTCTGGTCAGTTTCACCCTTCAGAATGGGTACATTTAAACTGGTAAGTGATGCGTTGATAAGGAGAAAGAGGAAGAAGGAGATTCAAGGACAAATCCTACATTTGAATAGCTAGTTGAGTGGTGGTGGCATAGATGGAGATGTTGAAAGGAAGTTTCAGTTGTAACTTTCCTTGGGAGAGTGTGTTTGGAAAAGAGTGTCAGTTCCATTTGGGTCACGTTGAGCTTAAGGTTCACTTGTGACATCAGAAGGAGATATCAAGTAGGTGGTTAGATACAGGAAGTTCAGATGAGATGGAGATTGAAAGTAATGAGTGATTTGAATCTTAGTAGCGAACCCGTGGGTGTGATGAGATGAGCTGGGTAAAACAGAGATATTAAAGTGAGAAGGGCATCACAACCAAGTACAGGCGCTGAAAGGCTTGCCGACACATGAGGACGCGGAGGAGAAGAGGGAGTAGCGTTGGAAAAGACCCTGATGCTGGGAAAGATTGAGGGCAGGAGGAGAAGGGGACGACAGAGGATGAGATGGTGGGATGGCATCACCGACTCGATGGACATGGGTTTGGGTGGACTCCTGGAGTTGGTAATGGACAGGGAAGCCTGGCGTGCTGCGGTTCATGGGGTCGCAAAGAGTCGGACAAGACTGAGTAACTGAACTGAACTGAAAGTACTTATTCATTCATCAAAAAGATTTCTCAAACTTTAGTTATATTTGGTATGATAAAATGTCCAACTTACATAAATTTAGTTTCAGCAAAGAAGCTGTTGGGAATGCGGCTATCATGTTAGGACTGGCCTGACATAGACAAGCCTTATTGCCCTCAATCCTCTGAACAGCTCTACAGGGCTGTATTATTATCTCAATGTCACAGAGCAGAATAAGAAAACTGAAATCCAGAGAGGTTAAAAAATTGCCCATCATGGACTCAGAGTTGATAAAACCACAACCTGGGACTTCCTTGATGGTGGTCCAGTGGTTAAGAATCCACCCTGAAATGCAGGGAACAAGGGTTTGATCCCTGATTGGGGAACTAAGATCCCACATACTGTGGAGCAACTAAGCCCGAGTGCCGCAACCCCTGAGCCCACGCACCACAACGAGCCTTCCCAGATGAAACAACAAAGATCACACGTGTCACAGCTAAGACCTGACGATGCAGCCAAATAAATAAATACATATTTTTTTAATCTCAACCCTGACTTACTTACTCCAAAACTGCTGGAGTTTCCAGTGGCAGTCGGGTCACTGAGTCTAAAATCCTCCTTATGCCAAAGGAGGACACCTGTAAGGGAGGAGGCATCTGGACAACCAAAGTTGTAGGTAGGCTTCTACTCTGAGTTTTCACTTTTTGAAGGGCATCTACACACCAGCAAACACCTCTTGCTAGGGAGGGGCAGGCAGCCATGGTGAGAAAATTATCAGATCTACACAAAAGGGATGAAGGGTATTTGGAGGAATCTCTAAGGGGTAAGAGCATTTCTGGCTGTTGAGGTTGGGACTTTGAAGTCTGATTTCTCTTTCTCACTTCTTTAAAAAGTAGCCTCTATGATATGGGAGAATGACACTGAAACATGTAAAATATCATATGTGAAACAAAACAAAAAAAAGTAGCCCTATGGTTAGGGGAAAGACTCTGATTTAGGGAAAGATTGAAGGCTGGAGGAGAAGGGGATGAAAGAGGAAGAAATGATTGGACGTCGTCACAGACTCAATGGACATGAGTTGGAGAAAAACTCCAGGAGATGGTGAAGGACAGGGAAGCCTGGCATGCTGCAGTCCATGAGGTTGCAAAGAGTCATGATTGAGCGACTGAACAACAAATGGCTAGGGAGTTAGGCAGGGACATGCTGTACATTTAACACTCATTTGTGTCCAACTCTTTGCAACCCTGTGGACTGTAGCCATCAGGCTCCTCTGTCCATGGGATTCTCCAGGCAACAATACTGGAGTAGGTTGCCATTCCCTTCTCCAGAGGATTTTCCCAACCCAGGGATCCATCCTGGGTCTGCTGCATTGCAGGTGAATTCTTTACCACTGAGCCACCAGGGAAGCCCTTAGGGACATGCACACTGCTATATTTAAAATGGATAACCAACAAGGACCTACAGTATAGCACAGGGAACCCTGCTCAACGTATGTGGCTGCCTGGTTGGGAGGGAAGTCTGGGGGAGAATGGATATACGTATATGAATGGCTGGGTCCCTTCACTGTTCACCTGAAACTACCAAAACATTATAAATTGCTGAACCCCAATTTGGGCTTCCCAGGTGGCTCTAGTGCTGAAGAACCTGCCTGCCAATGCAGGAGACGAGAGATGTGGGTCTGATCCATGGGTTGGGAAGATCACCTTGGAGGAGGGCACAGCAACCCTCTCCAGTATTCTTGCCTGGAGAATTCCATGGACAGAGGAGCCTGGTGGGCTACAGTCCTTAGGGTTGCAAAGAGTCAGACATAACTGCAGTGACTTAGTGTGTATGCATACCCTAACTTAAAAAGTTTTTTTTTTTTTTTAAGTAACCCTATGAAGCAGAAGGAAATGGCAACCCACTCCAGTGTTCTTGCCTGGAGAACCCCAGGGACGGGGGAGCCTGGTGGGCTGCTGTCTATGGGGTCGCACAGAGTCGGACACGACTGAAGTGACTTAGCATGCATAGCATGCATGAAGCAGAAAAAGCAGAATGTGGGATCTGGGATTTGAATTTGGGATCATGGGATCTGAGACCTGACTTGGAATCCCAGGCAGAACACACACTAGATGTGTGATCAGGGTGTTACACCACCTCCAGATGCATGGATGTGAGAGTCGGACCGTAAAGAAAGCTGAGCGCCGAAAAATTGATGCTTTTGAACTGTGGTGTTGGAGAAGACTCTTGAGAGTCCCTTGGACAGCAAGGAGATCAAGGCAGTCAATTCTAAAGGAAATCAACTCTGAATATTCATTGGAAGGACTGTTGCTGAAGCTGAAGCTCCAATATTCTCGCCACCTAATGGGAAGAGCTGACTCCTTAGAAAAACCCTGATGCTGGGAAAAATTGAAGGCAGGAGAAGGGGATGACAGAGGATGAGATGGTTGGTTGGCATCAGCAACTCGATGGACATGAGTTTGAGCAAGCTCCAGGAGTTGGTGATGGACAGGGAGGCCCGGTGTGCTGCAGTCCATGAGGTCGAAAAGAGTTGAACACGACATCAACTCAATGGACATGAGTTTGAGCAAGGTCCAGGAGTTGGTGATAGACAGGGAAGCCTGGTGTGCTGCAGTCCATGGGGTCGCAAAGAGTTGAACACAACTGCGCAACTGAACTGAACTGATCTTCAAAGCTGGACTTGCTCATCCATGAGGTTTACTTCCAGAGCAACCTAGGTTGTTTTCCGGGATGTGTTGACTTCTCTAGCAGCAGCCAGTGCCTGGAGGAAGAGCAGAGTCTTCTGAGATCCACCTAGAATGGCTACCTCGGGCTACCACCACACCTGGTCATTTCTTCTTTTCCACAGGTGGTTAGAAGTGTTCATTCCAAAATTTTCCTTTTCTGCCTCTTATGACCTGGAAACCATCCTCCCAAAGATGAGCATCCAGGATGCCTTTGACAAAAATGCTGATTTTTCTGGAATCACAAAGACAGGCTCCCTGCAAGTTTACAAAGTGAGTTGGTTGAGAAGCATATTGTATGTAAGTGTGAGTCCGAAAGGCCTGGCTAGTGAAGGCCTAATCATCTCATTGATTAGGAAATAGAAGCCCCAAGAGGCAAAATGACTTCTCTACAACAGAAGTAAGACTGGATCTCATAGCTACCAGGCCTGTGGCTTTATGGCTGTTATACCACTGATAGGGGCTTCCTCAGTGGCTCAGTGGTAAAGAATCCACCTGCAGTGCAGGAGATGCAGGAGACGCAGGTTCGATCCCTGGGTCAGAAAGATCCCCTGGTGGAAGGCATGGCAACCCACTCCAGTACTCTTGCCTGGAGAATTGCAGGGACTGAGGAGCCTGGTGGACTATAGCCCCAAGGGTCGCAAAGGGTCGATACGACTGAGAGACTGAGCAGACACACCACTGATACCCCGGCATCCTTTATCCTTCTTCAAGTAAGTGTTCCTAAGGTCCAACTACAGGGCTCTGAGAGTCAAGTCTTTGCTTGTCAGGAAGCTGTGCAGACGAGCAGCTGCCTGGCACCATTCTTCTGCCCCGCATTTGACCTCATCTTCCTAAAGCCTAGGTGCTCACAAGTCATCATGTGACGCTCATAGGCCAGGGGTACCCTGTAGAGGTGTGGTGTTTGCTCTGCAACTGAAAGAACGGAAGGAAGGTAGAAAGGATGAAAGAAAGAAGGGAGGAGAGAGGGAGGAAAGAAAGGAAAGAAGGAGGAGGGAGGGAGGGAAACAGCTGACTTCCGTAAGACACTGGATCTAAAATGTTAGATTCTGATTCTCCTGCAAGAAGCCACCAAGCCAAATTCAGTGAGCCCAAACAGTCAGCCCGAGGGAGCCCCCCAGGTTCCCCCTGTGCCCTCTGCCCTTACGAGACACCTCCTCATCTCACAGGAGTTACCTGCCCAGCCCCTGTCCACATAGGTCTCTGACCCCTAACCTGAAATTTTATTTCGATAACAGAGTATAATGATCAGAAGTGGTCCTGGACCAGAGAAGAGGCTCTTCATCACTGGTGCTCAGGGAAGGAGTGCAGAGAGATCTCACTGGAACATGAAGGCCGTCATGGACTGTTGGGGGCCAGAGTGAGGTACTCCGCCCATGACAAAGGTCATGAGGAAGGAGGCTCGACATACGCAAAGGCGGGATCGAGCCTCAGGAGTCCCCCTGGAACTCCTCGAGTATCTACCCCCATTACCAGAGCCTGCCTACTTTATTACTTTGTGCTCTCACCTACATCTCTGACTTTACGGGGGGCTGTCCCCCACCACCTCTTTCGGAGAAGGAGTTAACCTAGAGCTCCAGTTAATAATAATTCCTGGGCGTGATAAGAGTGTTTTAACCTACAAACTCCTCTGAAGGTTCTCTAGCCTGCCTGACAGGCTTGTCCGGCCACATGTGATTGCTCACAGCCTCCCAACCGTGAGAGGCACGAGATGCTTTAAACCTTCTAAAAACAGGTTCCTTAGAAAAGTTAGAAAACTACTAGTATAAGTATAATGGGCTGATTAGAAATTGTATTGGTGAAGGGTTTTTCATTTGTTGAGCCAATGTTTGTTGCTAAGTCTCCACATCCCCTGCCCTTACACACATTAATGAATATATAGAAGAAATAAGTATTAACCTTTGATATTAATCACGTTAGACCTTAGGCTAAGTAAATTCTTTCCTTAACTAAAACCCACTACACCCTCACCCTATAGGAACGTAACTTTATTTGGGTGGTGTCTGTTTTGAGAATAATCAGCCCTGGAGAAATAAGTGTCCTGGTTGACTGACCACTGTCACAAGGAGAGGGTCATAAATTGTCAGCAGGCCCCCTGGCCAGAAGATGATGTAACACCCTTAAGACCTCTGTATACATTTGTATGAAGCACCTGACTTTGATAAAAGTCAGGACTGCTGACCCCGCGTGACTTTTGCATAACATCTCAGTGTATAAAAGTAGACCATGGAAAATAAAGAATTGGGATCAGTTTCTCGAAATACTGGTCTCCCCATGTCTCTCTCTCTCTCACTCTGGCTGAGTCTCCATCTGGAGCGCGGAACCCACCATGCTTACTAATTATGCCTGGGCTTCTAAGATCCGACCGGGGAGGCCTCAGTGTCTCCTCTCCTTCGGGAGAACGGAAGGATGCCTGTGGCCTACGTAAGTGGTGCAAACTTCTTGTCTTGAAGTTTTATTGGTCTCCCGCGTAAACCAAGCTACTCAGCCTCTTTTCTCCACTGAACTTTCCTACTGAGCTATCCTCATTCTATCACTCTTTATATCCTTAATTAACGTTTAATTAAGCAATTGTTTCCTGATCTTCGCCTACGCCGTCTCTCCTTCGAATACCCTGGATCAGCCGGGGCTGGTCCCCGGCAATGGACCTTTCCATGGCATGCTTCTCTGCACATACCAAAAACAATGATTAAAATTAAAATTTTATACATAGCTGAAAAAAGAAAAACAAAGGTTGTAATTGTCGAGAGTCCTCCAGGCCCCTGCAGTTTAGGAGGACATGAATTTTTTCCCTATCTGACCAAACCAGGAGGTACTACTTAGAAATACCTAACCTAGGCTTTCTATACAACAATGGTGGCAATTGCAATTGCTCAAAACCAGGTCTTTCCAGTCTGTATTTGTAAGCATTTAACTCTGTACTTCAGAGCCGACTGACCAGTAACCACCACAGCTGCAATTAGTTGAGGAAACCCAGTGCCACGTATCACCTTGGAGCCTCTTGAGGGGGTATCCCCATTCCCAGACAAAACACCAAAACTCAGTAAATAAAGGTGTCTGCATGGCAGTTACTGATGTTTATTTTTCCCTTGGCAGGTGGCCCACAAGGCTGTGCTGGACATCAGCGAGGAGGGGATACAGGCCACAGAAGCCAATGATACCAAGCTCATAGTCCAGTCAAAGGATGGCCCCCTTTATCCTACCATCTCCTTTAACAGGCCCTTCATACTGCTGGCTGTAATCAAAGCCACAAAGACCTTGGTCTTCATCAGGAAAGTTGAAAATCCCACTCAGTTCTAGGTGAAAAAGGCCTCTGTGTTAACTTCTGGGTTTTAGATATACCTAATGATAGTCTTAGGAGAAGGCAATGGCAACCCACTCCAGTACTCTTGCCTAGGAAATCCCATGGACAGAGGAGTCTGGTAGGCTACAGTCCATGGGGTTGCAAAGAGTCGGACACGACTGAACCACTTCACTTTCACTTTTCACTTTCATGCACTGGAGAAGGAAATGGCAACCCACTCCAGTGTTCTTGCCTGGAGAATCCCAGGGATGGGGGAGCCTGGTGGCTGCCATCTGTGGGGTCACACAGAGTCGGACATGACTGAAGTGACTTAGCAGAAGTAGCAGGATGTACAAAAAAAAAAAAAAGCCACCTCCCTCATGTCTGTGCTGAGTGTTTTAAAAGGCATCATAAACACTTGACCACTCAAAACTTCGGAACATCTGGCTTCTCTAGGTGGGTGTTACTTCTCCACTTGCCCAGTGCCCTGCCCAGTGAGTCCACGTGCAGCCACTGAGATGAACTGGGCGCATGCTATGGGCCAGACAGAGTGCTGAGACTGGGCCTACAACAAGGAACTAATCCTGCCTCATGGGGCTTATAATCCTGAGAGGGGGAGATACTGTAAGTGATGGCTCAATACAGCCTTTCACGAGATTTCAGGACAAGAAATTGGAGCTAGTGATGTGACTCAAAAACATCCTCCTGGGCACAAGCACTGAGAAAGCCCCCAGGGCAGGGCAGTCACCCAAGTGGCATCTCTGCCTTTCCTGGGGGATGACGGCTACCCGTGTGCCAAGGCAGGCAGGAGCTGGGACTGGGGGTGTGGCACCTGTGTCCCCACCCACCCCCACCCCTGTGCTGGACGAATAACATAGCACAGGGATGACGAAAGTCGGGAAAGAGGATTTCAAAAGCTCCCCAGTTCCAGCTCCCAGTCACGGTCGGACACCCAGGGCTCCTGCATCACTGGGCGGTCATATGAGTCAACATAGACAGTCCTCGGGACAATACCTTGCCAACTGTTGGCACTGCGTGAAGTCTACCCATTAATGTCATTGTTCTGACTGTTTCCATACCAGGAACATTTTAAACAACAAAGATGTTTCTTTCTAGCTCCTTTCCAAGCTGGGAGTTGAGAAGAAAAGACACATGTTTGTGCAGAATGTTGTCCTCCACAATATCCCTCACTGTCTGCCCAGCATCCTCCAACCCACTCCAGCTCAGGACCATCCACAACCCAGGGGACCCTTTGCATTCTGCAATGTGGGGCTGATTTCTGGTACTAATACACCCTCTACCTTCCCCAGCTCAGCAGATTCACAGGAAGTGTGTTCAGAAGCCCCAGTTTAAAATGAAATGCTACAGAACTTATTCGGGCTTACCACGTGGCACTAATGGGAAAGAATCTGTGTGCAATGCAGGAGATGTAAGAGATGCAGCTTCCATCCCTGGGTCAGGAACGTTCCCTGAAGGAGGGCATGGCAACCCATTCCAGGATTCTTGCCTGGAGAATCCCATGGACAGAGGAGCCTGGTGGGCTACAGTCCATAGGATTGCACAGAGTTGGACATGACTAAAGAGACTTAGCACACACGCATAGAACTTATTTATATCGATTGAAGCCGAAAATTAAAATGTATCTGTACCAAAGAACAAAAGTTACTTAAGAAAGGAGGCTGATGTTGCTGTTCTCTGTAACAATGTCATTTCAGGGATTTCCCTGGTCGTCCAGTGGTTAAGACTTCACCATCCATTGCAGAAGGTGCAGGTTCCATCCCTGGTCGGGACATGCCTCAAGCCAAAAAACCAAAACATAAAACAGAAGCAATATTGTTACAAACTCAGTGAAGACTTTTAAAAAACAGTCTACATCAAAAAAAAAATCTTCAAAAAAATATTATCATTACTGAAGATGAGAGGAAGTAGTTAAAGAATTTTTAAAAGCCCTTTTCTCCAAGAGTTTTCGACACATAATAGTCCAGGATCTATTACCATAAAGAGGAGATGACTGGCCAAGGGACTCTGAGTTAGGAGCGTGGCTCGGGTGTCAGGTGGACACCGGCATGAATCCCAGCTCCGTCCCCCACTAGCTGTGTGACTCTGGGTGGGTTACTGAACCTCTCTGAGCCTGGGTCCATAGCTCTAAAACAGGAACAGTGAGAATGCTACCTGCCTCGGTGAGATTGTTGTGAGGGTTGAATGAGACACCGAAGATCAGGAGTGATACTCAGCGTCATTCGGCATAGAGGCGGCCACTGTTGCTATTCAATATTCACAGGGGTCTGGACAGAGGGAGGGCTGGATACTGCAGCCCTTCCTTCCTCTAGCTCAACCTCTGCTCCCCAATCAAAAAAAAGAAGTGCCCCCAAGGGACCCACCACATACGGGCAGAGGCATGGCCCTTGGGAGGAGGTGGGGGCTTCTCTGTAAAGACAGGATCCCTCAAAGGAATCTAATGTGCTCATTTGTTCATTTACTGAGTATCTGTACACCTGCTGTGTGCCAGCACAAAGGAGAGGATCACGAATTACATGCAGATGATTCCAAGATTTCAGACTGGGAGGAAATGAACCCAAGTATTTAGTGAGACACAGTCGTGAGAGGTGAGCATGGGGCATTGTAGGAGCTCACAGAGCCTAGCCCCACCCAGGTGGAAGGAGAGAGGGTGGCTGTCAGGAAAGGCCTTCTCAAGGAGAGATTTGAACTGAGTCCTGAAGAAGGAGCTGAATTAGCCTAAGAAGGAGGAGGAGTGGAGACAGGGTTCCAGGCAGTGGGAAAAAGCAGCTGGCTCCCAGGGGACTCTGAACCCCTTAGAACGTCAGATGTAAGCCAGGAGAGTGTCATGTATTGGGTACCTACCAGGTACATACATTAAATCATCAAGCTCTCAGCATGCTCAGTTAGTCATGTCCCATGAACTGTAGCCTGCCAGGCTCTTCTGCCCATGGGATTCGCCAGGCAAGAAATACTGGAGTGGGTTGCCATTTCCTGCTGCAGGGACAACCTCTCAGAACAAGCTGCAAAATGAATACTATTTCTCTACTGCAAAGGAGGGAGCTAAGACTCAGAAAGATGAGTAACTCGCTCCAGGGGCCCCACAGACGCCCACAGTCAGGACTCTGGTATTCACCTTCAGGTCCCTGGAACCCCAGCTCATCATATTTCCTAGGTAGCCTACAGCCACTGCTCATCTTTCTTTTTACAACAATAGCTTTACTGAGCCCATAATTTGCATATGAAAAACTCATCCGTTCTACATGTCTAATTCAATTATTTTTTTTTGTTCGTTCGTAACATTCTGCAGCATCATCTCTATCCAGTTATATAGAACTTTTTTTCAATTACCAGAAGTGTCCTCAAGCCCATTTTAGCCCGTTCTAGTAGGTGTTCTTGTTCCCAAAAGAGTGTGTGCGGTGGGTCCGGCTGCTGGCTGCTCAAAAGTCAATAAACAGGCCAAGTTGGTGGAAAGGAAAAGTTTGCTTTATTTCAGATGCCAGCAACTGGGAGGCGGGGGATGGAGTGTGGACGGTGGCAGATGTCTGTTCAAAGGCTGATTCCCCACCTTTAGGTAACCATGGGGCAAGAGATTTTATACCCGGGGGGTGAGGGGTGGGGATGGGGGCAGCTACAGCAGAAACAGCACCGTCATCTCTGGCAGTCATCTTGACATCGGTCATCAGTGGTCTGACCAGCGTCATCCTGGGTGTTTTAGGTACAGTTAATCATCAGTTCCAGGCTCTGTTTGTTCCTATTTCGTTGAGGCCAGTTCTCGGAATGGTAGCAGCTTATGTCATGGCTACAGCCTGGTCATCATGTAGTTAACGTCTTCCACCTGGTGCTTTAGTATCTGTAAGACAGCTCACAGGATACGGCTCAGAATATTGTGTTTAGTCCTTGAGAAGGAACTAAAGGTCCTTGACTGTGCTTAATGACTACATTATTATTATTTGGTCTCCTTTGGCTGTTTTCCTTTGTTTCTGCTTTCCTCATTTCTTTGATTAAACTCATTCTGCCACGCACATTTTCCCCAAACAAAAGGCAGGCAGAGCACTTGGGGCGAGGGGGTTGGGGAGGCAAGAATCATAAGATCCTGCTGTTTCATTCTCAGCTCCAGGTCACCCGTAATCCGCTCTTCCTAAAACCTTACCTTTCCTGGACTTATTACATTAACGATATGGTACGTAGTTTTTTGAGTCTGGCCTCTTTTGCATTTCCTTAATGACTAATGATGCTGAGCACATTTTCATGTTCTTACTGGCTATTCACATGTCTTCTTTGGTAAAATGTCTATAGAGTCTTTTGCCCATTTTTAAATTAGATAGCTTTTCTCTTTATTATTATTTGTTATGAATTTTTATTGGGGTATAGTTGCTTTACAATGTTCTGTTACTTTCTACTGCACAGCAAAGTGAATCAGCTATACGTTTACATATGTCCCCTCATTTTTTTAAATTTCCTTCCCACTTAGGTCACTGCAGGGCACTGAGTAGAGTTCCCTGTGCTATAAAGTAGGTTCTCATTAACTGTCTATTTTAAACACAGTCTCAGTAGTGTATATTGAGTTATAAGAGTTATGGACATATTTAGGATGAAAGTCCCCAAGTACATTTACATTTTGCAAAAATTTCCCCCAAGTCTGTGCCTGGATGTTTCATTTTCATTATGTCCAAAACACCAACATTTTAATGAAATTTATCAAATTTTTTTTATTCTTGTCTGATTCATGCTTTTGGTGTTAGATCTAAGAAAACTTTGCTTAAATCAAGGTCACAAAAATAATTTCCTCTGTTTTCTTACAAAAACATTATGATTTTAACACAAACATAAAACGATGGCCCATTTGAGTTGAATTTGGTATATGCTGACTGGTCCCATCACTTCATGGGAAGTAGATGGGGAAACAGTGGAAACAGTGTCAGACTTTATTTTGGGGGGCTCTAAAATCACTGCAGATGGTGATTGCAGCCATGAAATTAAAAGACACTTACTCCTTGGAAGGAAAGTTATGACCAACCTAGATAGCATATTAAAAAGCAGAGATATTACTTTGTTAACAAAGGTCCGTCTAGTCAAGGCTATGGTTTTTCCAGTGGTCATGGATGGATGCGAGAGTTGGACTGTGAAGAAAGCTGAGCACCAAAGAATTGATACTTTTGAACTGTGGTGTTGGAGAAGACTCTAGAGAGTCCCTTGGACTGCAAGAAGATCCAACCAGCTGAAACTCCAATACTTTGGCCACCTCATGCGAGGAGTTGACTCATTGGAAAAGACCCTGATGCTGGGAGGGATTGGGGGCAGGAGGAGAAGGGGATGACAGAGGATGAGATGGCTGGATGGCATCACCGACTCGGTGGACATGAGTTTGGGTAAACTCCGGGAGTTGGTGATGAACCGGGAGGCCTGGCGTGCTGCGATTCATGGAGTTGCAAAGGGTTGACACGACTGAGCGACTGAACTGAACTGAACTGAACTGAGAAGTAAGGATATAGGGGTTTTCTTTGTTTGTTTGTTTTACCTTTGCATATGAATGGGCTTCCCTCATTACTCAGTTAGTAAAGAATCCATCTGCAATGCAGAAGACCCCGGTTCAATTCCTGGGTTGGGAAGATCCCCTGGAGAAGGGATCGACTACCCACTCCAGTATTCTTGGGCTTCCCTTGTGGCTCAGCTGGTAAAGAATCTGCCTGCAATGCAGGAGACCTGGGTTCAATCCCTGGTTGGGAAAATGCCCTGGAGAAGGGAAAGGTTACTCACTCTAGTATTCTGGTCTGGAAAATTCCATAGTCCATGGGGTCACAAAGAGTCAGACATGACTTAGCAACTGAGCACCTCCCCATTTAATTATCTTGTCACTTTCTTTTCTGATATAGGTATTTAAAGTTATAAATTTCCCTCTCTCAGCTGCTTTAGCAGCATCCCATAAATTATGATATGCTGATATTTTTGTTTCATTTAGTTTAAAATATTTTTACTTTCCCCATGATATCTTCTTTGAACTATGAATTATGTAGAAGTGCTTTGTTTATTTTCCAAATATTTATGGGTTTTTTTTAGATTTCTTTCTGTTATAAATGTGTCATAGTGAGACAACAAGTTGTTGTTGTTTGATCATTAAGTTGTGTCTGACTCTTTTGTGACTCCATAAACCATAGCCCACCAGGCTCCTCTGTCCATGGAATTTCCAAAGCAACAATACTGGAGTGGGTTGCCATTTCCTTCTCCAAGGGATCTTCCCGGCCCAGACACTGAACCAGTGTCTTCTGCCTGATAGGAGGATTCTTTAGCACTGAGCCACCTGAGAAGCCCACTCAGACAACACAGTTCTTATAATTTCTCTTCTCAATTTATTGTTAGACCTATTTTGTTGAGAGGACGATATACTACCCTTAACAGGATTTCCCATCATTTTAGCCTATTTGTGTCTTTGAATCTAAGCTGTATCCATTATAGATAGCATATAGGTGGGTCTTGGGTTTTTATTCAGCCTGACAGTCTGTTTCAATTAAATGCAAAGTTTAATGCATTTGTATTTATTGATATATTTGAATTATATCTCACATTTTGCCAACTTCATACCCATTTTGCTTTTCTGTTCCTTGTTTATTGCCTTCTTTGGGGATAAGTAAAAATTTTTAGTGAATCACTTTAATTTCTCTTTGAATTTTTTTTCTTTTTGTTGGCTCTAGGGATTGCAATATAATCTTAATTTATCATAATCTGCTTCAAAGTAGTATTAACTTAATTTCAGTAAAATATACAACCTTGAGCCCAATATAGTTTCATTTCCTCCCCTCCTCTGTGCTATTCCATCACGTGCTCAATCATGTCCAACTCTTTTCGCCCCCATGGACTGTAGCCCACCAGGTTCCTCTGTCCATAGGATTCTCCAGGCAAAAATCCTGGAGTGAGCTGCTGTTTCCTCCCCCAGGTTATGCTATTATTGTCTGTTTATATATTGCATGTATCTGCATGCATGCAAAGTTTCTCGAGCTGTGTACGACTCTTTGCAAACCTATGGACTGTAGCCCACCAGGCTCCTCTGTCCATGAGATTCTCCAGGCAAGAGTACTGGAGTGGGTTGCCATGCCCTCCTCAAGGGGATCTTATTGTATGTATCAGTTCAGTTCAGTTCAGTCGCTCAGTTGTGTCCGACTCTTTGCGACCCCATGAATCGCAGCACGCCAGGCCTCCCTGTCCATCACCAACTACCGGAGTTCACTCAGACTCACGTCCATCGAGTCAGTGATGCCGTCCAGCCATCTCATCCTCTGTCGGAAACACAACAACACATTGTTCTATTCATTGTTTTATACAATCTTATGCAATTTAGAGAAAAGAATAATGAGAATATACACTTAGAGTTTTTTATGTTTACCTACATATTTACTATTTTTGGTGGTGGTGGTGGCTTAGTCACTAAGTCGTGTCTGACTCTTGGCGATCCCATGGACTGGGAACCTACCAGGCTCCTCTGTTCTTGGGATTCTCCAGGCAAGAATACTGGAGTGGGTTGCAATTTCTTTCTCTAGGGGATCTTGCTGACTCAGGAATCGAACCCAGGTCTCCTGCATTGCAGGCAGATTCTTTACCAACTGAGCTACAAGAACAATTTTTTTTTACCATTGTTTATTTCTTTCTGTAGATTGAAGCCACCATCTGGTATCATTTCTTTCCAATCTGAAGGACTTGCTCTAGTATTTATTGTAAAAAAAAAAGTTTCTCTAGCAATTATTCTCTGAATATTTATTTATCTATAAATGTTATTTCACTTTCATTTTCTTCGATGGACAGAATTCTTTGTTGACAGGTTTTTCTTTCCTTCAGCACTTTATGTCATTCAACTGCATTTCCCCCTCCATTCTTCCTAACTAGAAGTCAGCCATTAATTGTTTTATTATTCCTTTGCATGTGATAAGTTATTTTTCCTCTTGCTGCTTTCATGATTTTCCCTTTGCCTTTCACCAATTTAATTACAGTGGATCTCTTTGGACTTCTTGGGTTTGTAGATTAATGTTTTTCCACCAACTTGGAGGAGATTTCCATCAGTATTTCCTCAAATATTTTTTCTACTCTTTTCTCTCTCCTTCTTCTGGGACTCCCATTACACTTATCTTAGTGTGCTTGATCTTGTATCACTGGTCAATGAGAGGTCTGTTCATTTACTTTTCAGTTTTTAAATTTTCCTTTCTCTGTTCATATTGGATCATTTCTATTGGTCTAGCTGCAAATTCACAGATTCTTTCTCCCACCATCTCAAGTCTACTGTTGAGTCCTTTAATGAATTTTTATTTCAGTTATTATGCCTATTTTCAAATCCAGAATTTCTATTAAAAATAATTTCTATCTTTTTATTGAGTTTCCCTACATATTGTATTGCTGTCTTCATTTTTCTTTCATTCTTTAAACATGGTTTCCTTTATTTCTTTAGAAGTATTTGTTATAGCTGCTGTGCAGTTTTTGGCAGCTAAATCTAACATCTTTGGACACTCAGAAACCATTCCTATTGATTTATTTTTTTTCCTGAATACGGGTCACACTTTCTTATTTCTTTGCATTTATCACACATTTTTTGTTGTTGAATACTGGATATTTTAGATAACATATAGTAGTAACTCTGGATTCTGACTCTTTCCCTTTTGAGGGTTTTTGTTTTTGTTTGTTTAGAAATTTGATTTATTTAGAAATTTGCCTGGACTGACCTGTGAAGTGTGGTTCCCCTGCAATTACTGACTAGTGATGCTTCTTCTCAATCTTTCTTTATTTTTAAACCTTCTTCTTAGAGGTCACCTTGTGTCTGTAATGCTTTTTATCCCCATTTATTATGTTTTTCTATTGGAACATAATTGCTTTTTTCTTTGGGATGGTTTTGGTCACTGCCTCTTGTATGATGTTATGAACCTCCATCCATAGTTCTTCAAGCACTCTATCAGATCTAATCCCTTGAATCTGTCACTTCTACTGTATAATCATAAAGGATTTGATTTAGGTCATACCTCAATGGCCTTACGGGGCTTCTCTGATAGTTCAGTTGGTAAAGAATCCACCTGCAATTCAGGAGACCGCAGTTCACTTCCTGGGTCGGGAAGATCCACTGGAGAAGAGATAAGCTAGCCACTCCAGTATTCTTGGGCTTCCCTTGTGGCTCAGCAGGTAAAGAATCTGTCTGCAATGAGGGAGACCTGGGTTCTGTCCTGGGGTTGGGTTCCCTTTCCTGGAGAAGGGAAAGGCTACCCACTCCAGTATTCTGGCCTGGAGACTTCTATGGACTGTATAGTCCGTGGGGTCGCAAAGAGTCAGACACGACCTAGCAACTTTCACTTCACTTCACTTCACTTCAATGGCCTACTTCTCTTCAGTGGTTTTCCCCACTTACTTCAATTTAGCTCTGAATTTTGAAAAAAGGAGCTCATGATCTGATCCACAGTCAGCTTCCAGTCTTGTTTTTGCTGACTGTATAATTTCTCCATCTTTGGTTGCAAAGAATATAATCAATCTGATTTCAGTATTGACCATTTAGTGATGTCCATGTGTAGAATTGGCTCTTGCATGGTTGGAGGAGGGTGTTTGCTTTGACCAGTATGTTCTCTTGGCAAAACTGTGTTAGCCTTTGCTCTGCTTTATTTTGTATCACAAGGCTAAACTTGCCTGTTACTCCAGGTATCTCTTGACTTCCCACTTTTGCATTCCAGTCCCCTATGATGAAAAGGACATATTTTGGTGTTAGTTCTACCAGGTCTTGGAGGTCTTCATAGAACCATTCAGCTTCAGCTTCGTTGGCAGTAGTGGTTGCACTAACTACCACTCTTAGTGGCAGCTCTTTGGCATAATTAATTTGATTACTGTGATATTGAATGGTTTACCTTGGAAATGAACCGAGATCATTCTGTCATTTTTGAGATTGCACTCAAGTACTGCATTTCAGACTCTTTTGTTGACTATGAGGGTTACTCCATTTCTTCTAAGGGATTCTTGCCCACAGTAGTAGAGAAAATGGTCATCTGAATTAAATTCACCCATTCCCATCCATTTTAGGTCACTGATTCCTAAAATGCCAATGTTCACTCTTGCCACCTCCTGATTGATCACATCTAACCTTGATTCATGGATCTATGAACATTCCAGGTTCCTATGCAATATTGTTCTTTACATCATCAGACTTTACTTTCACTACCAGACACATCCACAACTGGGTGTCATTTCCGATTTGGCCCACCTCTTCATTCTTTCTGGAGCTATTTCTATGCCCTTCCACAGTAGCATGTTGCACATCTACTTTGGTATAAGCTGAACCCTTCTTTAGTATAATTGTTCTTCAGTTTATGGGTCACCTGCCCAGTGGCTCTATAGTAGGGATAATAGCAATCTCCTCCAAGAAGACTTATGACAACATGACATGCCTCCCAGAACTGCTGCTGCCAGTGCCTCTGTCTCCACGGCAGGCCACTGCTGACTTATGCCTCCACAGGAGACCTCCAAACACTCACAGGCAGGTCTGATTCAGTTTCTTGTAGGGGTCACTGCTGCTCTCCCCTGGGTCCTGGTGTTCACAGGTTTTGTTTGTGCCCTCCAAGAGTCTCTGGCAAATATAGGGTTTGATTTTAACATGACTGAGCCCCTCCTACCATCTCATTGTTACTTCTTGGTCCTTGGATGTCAGATATCATTTTTTGGTGGGTTCCAACATCCTCCTGTAGAGGGTTGTTAAGCAGCTAATTGCAAACTTGGTGCTCTCACAGGAGAAGATGAGTCCTTCTACTCTGTCATCGTGGCATGGGTTCATTTCACATGCTAGCAAGGCAATACTCAAAATCCTTCAAGCTATGCTTCAACAGTACATGAACTGAGAACTTCCAGATGTACAAACTGGATTTAGAAAAGGCAGAGGAACCAGAGATCAAGTTGCCAACATTTTTGGCTCTCAGCGAAACCAAGGGAATTCCAAGAAAGTATCTTCTTAAGCTTCATTGACTACATTAAAGCGTTTGATTGTGTGGATCACAACAAACGGTGGAAAATCCTGAAAGAGAAGGGAATACCAGACCACCTTACCTGCCTCCTGAGAAACTTGTATGCAGGTCAAGAAACAACATTTAGAACTGGACATGGAACAACAGACTGGTTCAAAATTGAGAAAGGATTACATCAAAGCTGTGTATTGTCACCCTGCCTATTTAACTTATATGCAGAGTACATCATGCAAAATGCCAGGCTGGATCAATTACAAGCTGGAATCAAAATTTCTGGGATCAACAATCTCAGATATGCAGATAATAACACTCTAATGGAAGAAAGCAAGGAGGGACTAAAGAACCTCTTAAATGAAGGTGAAAGAGGAAAGTGGAAAAGCTGACTTAAAACTCAACATTCAAAAAAGTAAGATAACGGCATCCAGTCCCACAGTGCATGGCAAATAGACAGGGAAAAAATGGAAACAGTGGCAGGTTTTATTTTCTTAGGCTCCAATATCACTGGGGACAATGACTGCAGCTATGAGATTAAAAGACACTTGCTCCTTGGAAGAAAAGCTATGACCAACCTAGACAGCATATTAAAAGCGGAGACATTAACGACAAAGGTCTGTATAGTCAAAACTATGGTTCTTCCAGTAGTCATGTATAGATGGAAGAGTTGGACCATAAAGAAGGCTGAACACTGAAGAATTGATGCTTTTGAAGTGTGGTGCTGGAGGAGACTCCCGAGAGTCTCTTGGACAGCAAGGAGATCCAACCCATCAATCCTAAAGGAAATCAACCCTGATGCTGCGAAAGATTGAAGGAGGGAGGAGAAGAGGGCAACAGGGAATGAGATGGTCGGTTGGATGACATCATCAACTCAATGGATATGAGTTTGACAAACTCTGGGAGATGGTGAAGGACAAGGAAGCCTGGTGTGCTGCAATCCATGGGTTTGCAAAGAGTCGAATATGACTTAGCGACTGAATGACAATAGTTGCCTTACAACGTTATATATGTTTTTGCTGTATAACAAAGTGAATTGGCTATATGTATACATATATCCCCTCCCTCTCGAACCTCCCTCCCACACCCCATCCCACTCCTCTAGGTCATCACAGAGCTGTGTTGCTTATTGTTCAGCCATATTTTGAAAGAAATTGCTTTCAAACACCTCAAGCCAATAAAAGTTCTACTTTCTGATGATGGATCTGTGTACAGGCCGATGAGCCCATTCAAACCTCACATACCACCATATTTTACTTTCCATCTTTCTCTCTTGCTTCCCCAAGGGCCAGGGAGGTGTGGGTAGCTTGGGTCTACTCCAGTCTCTGGTGCCCATGTGCAGAAGCACCTTTCAACTTGGGACATGCAGGGAGCTCATCAAGCCCCCTATAGCTGTCACACCTCTTGGAACTCCATGTTTAGTCCCATGTTAATCCACTGATTAATCCATTGATTGATCCAAATACAGCTGCAGGTTAACAGAACCACTGCTCCCCCAACCCATGCTCACACATGCTTTGCTTGTCACCAATATTATCACTTTAACGGACAATGTTCCAAGTCAGGTGAGTCTGCTCTGGCAGCAGCAGTTGGACTCTGGATAGACCATCCACCAGCAGAACCCCGGACAAGCATATCAGAGACTCCCTCTGTCCTTACACAGAGTTCAGTACTTTCATTAATGAACCCTTATTTTCATCACCCTTTTTCTTTGTTGTGGGCCTGTGGTGAATTTCTATAGCACTGAAATGGTTGTTTTTTGGTCAATTTTGCCCACTTCTTTAGTTGCTATTGAAGAGAACATTTGGTAGTCACTGTACCCCACCATGTCAGAACTGAATTTTGCCTCGACTTGGGAAAACCTTGCAGGTAAAGCCTTGACCACCACTCTTCCAGGGAACCCCAGCCAATCCCAGCATCCAGAATTCCCTCTTCAGGCTTCCTTGACTATATGCTGACTCCTGCCTGTTTTTTAAGACTCCCAGGAACAGTTACTCCACCTATCTGAGTTGTCCTGATTCTTAACTGTGCCCTTCTCTTTCCGTCCGCAGCTCCTGAGTGGCAGTGTGTGCTCTTCATGAACCAGCCAAAAGGTGGCCCACGGTCCTTTTTCATGTTTGTTTCTTCCTCAACACGAAGATATCCTTGAAGCCGGGGGTTCTCCTCAAGGGTGAAAATCAGGCCTTAAGCATCATGCCCCTCCCTACCCGCCCTATACCTAGCCCAGAGCATGAATCTTACTAGAAGCTAAGTAAGTGTTTGTTGAAATAATGCATGAGTAATTGAATGAATGGTCATTCCAACAGTACCACAATCCATTGATTTGTTCACTGCTTCACTGGAACTGAAATGATTCAGTTCTTGTTTTGTCTGCACAGTATTTGAACACAGTTATTTGGCCAAGTTAGTATTAATCCGGGTTTATCCATTTCACTACACCAATGGCAGTATAAATAAGTCACTGACAGAGGCAAAGAGCAACATCAGTAGATAACAGCAGGCTCCCGTGAAGGGTAAGTCAGCTTTCTTCTCTTGGGGACAGTGAGGTTCTACATGGGTAAGTGTTTTATTGCTCTTTTGCTATGGTTCAAGTAGCCTCTGCCTTGGGCAAGATGATGAAGGATCCAGGATAACAAGGATGTGTATATTTTCTAGAATCTCCTGCATCCACTGTTCTCCCCACCCCACAGCTCTCTTCCACTCACTGGCTCCCTCAACCACAATGTCCTCCTTTCTCACCAACCCTACTCCCGCTCAGATGAGGTAGATGGAGGAGGTGATGAAGGGAGGAAGGCTGGGAGAACAATGGTTGGCAGTGAGAGGTAGGGGCTAATTGGAGGAGACAATGCGGGACTGATGTAAACTGCTTAGGACTGGATTGCTGAGTCGGGTTGGCAGGAACCAGGGTGTGGCAGGACTTATCTGCCACCTGAAGAATTTGGACTCCATCCCCTTGAAACTCATGGGGAACCACGAAACAGAAGTGGTTGACACTCTGAGGAGCCCACTCTGGCTTCAGGGTGTCCAGAAATGTTGGTGGGGGAAAGATTGACAGGCGGGTGATGCTGTCATGGCAACTTGGGCTGCATAACAAAATACCATAACCCACGTGGCTTAAGCAATAGAAATGTATTCTCTCACAGCTCTGAGGCTGGAAGTCCAAGATTAGGGTGCCAACATGGCTGGATTCTGGTGCGAGTTCTGGCTTGCAGATGGCTGTCCTCTCATTGTGTCCTCACCGGACCTCATCTTTGTGGTGCGCACGCAGGGACAGAGTGGGGAAAGCCCGTACTCTGGTGTCTCTTCTTGTACGGGAAACTAATACATGCCTACACACAAGGGATACTCGTGACCTCATCCGACTCAAATTACTTGCCAAAGGCCTTCCTTCCAAATACTGTTCCATTCAGAGCTAGGGCTTTTGACATTGGAATTTCGAGGGGCATGAACTTTCAGTCCATAGTAGATGCTATTTAAGGGACACCAGGGGTGGCAGGGATAATGCAGAGAAGTGGATCCTGTACCTGGAGCTGAGCTGGGTGCCATAGAGAACTAAGGAAGTGAGGACAGGCCCTGCCCGAAGGAGGTAAAATTGAGCACAAAATCAGGCCATGGTTCTCATCTGTTTCCTTCCCATCAGTGCAGCCAGAAATCCTGCCATCTGTGCTCCCTTCAGGTGCAAGGCCTGACTTCTGGTCTCAATTGTGGGGTCATATATAGGGACATTCATTCCTTCATTTATGATTGCTCAGTCAGTTGTGTCCAGCTCCCTGTGGCCCCATAGACTGTAGCCCTCCAGGCTCCTCTGCCTGTGGAGTTTTCCAGGCAAGAATACTGAAGTAGGGTGCCATTTTATACTCCAGTGGATCTTCCTGACCCAGGGATCAAACCCGTGTCTCTTACGTTGCCTGCAATGACAGGCAGATTCTTTACCACTAGCGCCACCTGGGAAGCCTGCATACGGGGACAGAGAGGGGTTTTTGCCCTGACAGTGGGTGATGAGCAGTAGCTGACGGCAGGGAGAGGGCTTAAGTGAGGCGACCGGGATCTCCTGAGATGACCTTTGCCAGGCCCTTGGTTCAGCTGCTGTTCAAGTCATCTGAGCACCACCCGGGATTCACTTTAGAAATCACACCAGCATCTCTAAGGTCAGATGTGGCAGGCCTGCATCTGGACTTTGGGCTGCTAGCAAGTTGCTTTGGGAAAGGTTGAATTTTCATGTTAAAATCCAGATTTTTTGATGCTTCAGAAACAAACCAACAACAACAACAAAAAGACACCCGACACCACTGCCCCAGAACTGATCCTAGTCACAGCTGGAGCTAAGTAATGCCAGCCCCTTCAACCTGGGCACACTGGCCCATTTTCCACAGTCCCCAGAGTGCCTATTTCACTGAACTAGCTGCCTTTCTGTGTGAGTATTTCTGGCCAGACCTCTATGGGTGTTTGAATCTGCAATCTTTTCTCTCTCTCTCCTCTTGTTTCTTTCCTTTCCACACTTTTCAGGATTGAGTCATGAACCCTGTATTTAAAAAAAGAAAAAAAGTGTGGATGGAGAAGATCCACTTGCAGGGTCAGCTAGGGACAGAACTAAATCCCTCTTAACCAAATCACTTTAATTTGTCCTAAGTCAGGTTCCAAAATCCTCATTAGACCTTCCTCATTGGACTTAGCTGCTGCTGCTAAGTCACTTCAGTCATATCCAACTCTGTGCGACCCCATAGACAGCAGCCCACCAGGCTCCCCCGTCCCTGGGATTCTCCAGCAAGAACACTGGAGTGGGTTGCCATTGTCTTCTCTAATGCATGAAAGTGAAAAGTGAAAGTGAAGTTGCTCAGTCGTGTCCGACTCTTAGCGACCCCATGGACTGAAGCCCACCAGGTTTCTCCACCCATGGGATTTTCCAGTCAAGAGTACTGGAGTGGGGTGCCATTACCTTCTCCGTTGGACTTAGCTAACATTCTCCAATCCAGGACTAATAGCAACCCCACCCAGGTGAGCTGCATATAGATAAAATGAGCCTTTTTCAGCCCCTACAGCATTGAGAACACGTTCCATAGAATATTCACCTGTATGCCTCTTCCTTCCAGTAACAGCTCTGGATTGCCGCAGAAATGTCCCACGGGAGAATGAATCTGGCCCTGTCTCTGGTCTTCATCCTCTGTGGCCTGTTTAATAGCATCTTCTGTGAAAAGCAACAACACTCTCAAAAGCACATGAACCTAGTCTTATTAAAGAAAATTTCAGCTCTCTCCCAGAAGATGGAAGCTCACCCTAAGGATTTTGCCCAAGAATTGTTCAAGGCTTTGATAATTGAGGATCCCAGAAAGAATATCATCTTCTCCCCCATGGCCATGACCACCACCCTGGCCACCCTCTCCCTGGGGATCAAGTCTACAATGAGAACCCACCACCCTGAGGACCTGAAACTTGAGCCCAAACTGTTGGATGTGCACAAGTACTTACAGCCTCTGGTCCACGTGGGGCGTGAGCTAGTGAAGCAGAAGGTACTGAAGCACCAGCACATTCTCTTTATCAACAGAAAAATGATGGTCAACCAGATGCTTCTACAGCAGATAAGCAAGCTGCAGGGAATGGACATCCAGATGATTGACTTTACAGATATAGAAAAAGCCAAGAAGACCATCAGCCACCATGTGGCTGAAAAAACACATACGAAAATCACAAACTTAATCACCGACCTGAACCCTGAGACCATCCTGTGTCTTGTTAACCACATTTTCTTCAAAGGTGAGGCTTATTAACTGCATGAATTCCTGTTTTGGGTAATCTTTGCCCTTGCGTTTCCTAACAGGTTTAAGTCAGGGGGAAAAAAAGAAAAAGCCATAATTTTTGTCGGTATATCCCATTTTCTCAGCAACCAGTAGATCCAGCTTTTTAATTGACTTTGATATCACTGCATTGTCTAGCATTTTTCAGCGTCTCTTCTCTTAATCCTCTCAGTCATCTTGTTTGTGGTGCTTAAGATATTTTGGAATAAAATGTGATCACTCTCGCTGATAAAAAAGGGGAAAACAAAGAAATCTTTTTTTGCAGAGCCATGAACATCGGCTAATTCACTTGTCGTGTATGGTCTCGGATTAGTGCGAGATGAGATGCTTTCTGCAGCTGCGTCCAGTGTTGAATTCAGGGTCACACACCAGGTGTCTAAAATATCAGTGTGAATTCCTGGTCACAGATCTTGACATCACCAATGTTTCTTCAGGTGGCCTCAGTCACCCCTCGCTGGTGTCTATTTACGTCTTCTTCCTCCACTCAGTATCTCCTGTCTCCTTCTTCTATTGACTCTCAGCTGTGACCTCTCCTATTGCCCGAATGGGGACAAGAAAGCAGGTCAGGCAAGATGTCCTCCACGTGCTGTCTGAGGCACACACGCCTCTCCTCTCACTCTCCCCTTCCATTACAGTGAAGAAATAGCTGTGCCCTCGTCATCCTCAAGGTGGCTCCCTTTCTGTCTTCTCTGCCCAAGGACTCCCACCTTCCTCTTAGCCCAGAGCCCATCCCTTTCTTGTCTCCTTTGCTGTTTTCTCTTCTCCTGACTTCTAGAAATGTCTCTCACCTCACCTGGGTTCACAACTTCAAACACCATCTGTACTCTATTCCCTAGTCTCTAGATTAGGCCCGGACCACCTCCCCTGAGGTCCAGATTCTAAGACCTTTGGGGGGATGTTTCAAGACCCCCAAACACAATTCCCCAACCTGGCACCACCCCCAACACCCTGTGTCTCCTCATCTCAGAGAATCACAGTGCAATCTACCCAGCTGCTCCAGACAAAACCTCCAGATCCAAGAACACAAGTCATATGGGTTCTGCCTGCAGAGTCGACCTGGAATGTGTTGACTTCTCGCCATCTGAGAAGCCTATCCCAGAGGTTTCTAGCCCAGGCCAGCACTAACTCTTGCCTAGATGACTTTCCAAAGTTGATTACGCTGTTGCCATTCATGCCTGCCTCCAACCTTTTCTCCATTACAAGGCCAGAACAGTTTTTTTAAAACATAAATCAGGTCTCTGTTTTATTCATTGCTGTAACCTCAGTATGTAGTATGGTACCTGGAACATTTTTTGAGTTCAAGAAATTTTAGGTTTAAATGAGTCAATTCATGGATATTCTATTACTGATTAAACAGGGTTCCTACCAGGACATGAATAATGTTTGTCCTGTGCATGATAAGTGAGGGAACTGCTCACAAAACAGTGCTTCCCAGCGTAGGATGCTTGCTGAAGCCACTGGGACCACCTGTTATTCATATTTAGGCCCACAGTTCCAAACTACGTACCTGGGACATAAAAAGTGCTCCACAAATGATCTTTTTTTTTTTTTTTTACTGCACTGTGTGGCCTAAGGGATCTTATTTCCCCAACCAGGGATTGAACTTGTGCCCCCTGCATTGGGAGCAGGGAGTCTTAACCACTGGACTGCCAGGGAAGTCCTAACATGAATGATCTTGGAGGGATCGCTTCTCTGGATATTCCAGAGAACTCTCCAGCATGATTCCCCCTTGGCAGTGGTGGTTTAGTCATGTCCAGCTCTTTGCGACCTCATGGACTGTAGCCCTCCAGCTTCCAACAGTTTTCCAAAAGCTTTATCCATATCACTCTCTAGAAAAAGCAAGTAGCAGCAACAGAACAGAGAGGACCGTGAGTCTGCCTCTAGAATCAGAAGCAAGACTAACACTTGTAGAGATTTTCCAGACCAGACCAGATGGCCATCACTCTGGGTGATGGATGCCTTTTTAAACTGGTGTGTACGTTGAATGTTTCTTAAAACCCACCGGGAATTGCATTATTTAAAATAGAATTTCACGCAGGGATGTGCATGTGTACTGAGGTGTGTGTGCCTTTCTGATAAAAAGCTTACCTCCTTGAATAAAATTAATATACTTTATTTTAAATAATTAATTTTTTGGAGTATAATTGCTTTACAATGTTGTGTTAGCTTCTACTTAACAGCAAGCTTAATACATTTTAAATAGATTTCTTTACCATTCTTTGAACTCTTAAAACACTCAAATGCAGTAGAAATTTTCAAAGAAGGGATGCTGTGATCAATGTTTCCTGAATTATTTGATGACAAAATCCTTTCTCGGTGTTATAGTCCCAAAGGCAGTTATTTTGGTAAACATCTTTTGAGAAATACAGAGTTAAAGAAATTGTAGGGTGATTATTTCTGAAAATCATGTGTTTGCCTTTATTTCCTTTGCATCAGTCTAGAATTTTTAACTATTCTGCTCACTAGAGTCAAGGTGTCACCGTAAACGGACTGCTTCCTTCTCAAGCAGATCACCTCTGGGGACCCCAAACATGAAGGTGGTGATGACTTTTCCACCAGATCACTCTTTGACTTTTCCTTCCTGATTTTCCCAGGCATCTTGAAAAGAGCTTTTCAGCCCAAACTCACCCAGAAGGAGGTCTTCTTTGTGAATGACCAAACCAAAGTGCAGGTGGACATGATGAGAAAGACAGAACGGATGCTTTACAGCCGGTCAGAGGAGCTACATGCTACGATGGTTAAGATGCCTTGCAAAGGAAATGTGTCCCTAACTCTCATGCTTCCAGATGCCGGACAATTTGACACTGATCTTAAAAAGATGACTGCTAAGCGAGCTAAACTTCAGAAAATCAGTGACTTCAGGTATGCTATTCTGAATGAATACTTTAGATTTGAATTAGATTTTTGCTCAGCCCTCACTTCCTCTATGCAAAAGCCTTATTTGGGCGGCAAGGGTGGGTGAGTTTGGCGTCTAGTTATTTCCTAGGATATTTGTAGAAAACGAAACAAACCAAACAGGAAGAATAATGGCCTGAATCCCATTACCAAGTCGGAAGCCCCTTAAACTGTTAATTATGGTTCTTTTGGTGACATGTACAATATCAGAAACCCACTTCATAAAAGATCAAGTTAGATACAGAGAGGAATGGTTGGAAAGATACATGGGAATTTCACGAAACTTACAAAATACATGAAATGCAATTTCAGGGAATAAACACAGCCAGGTCTCATGAGGGATTGGAACAAGGGACAGCAAAGTCACCTGGAACTCCGTCTCTCTTGTCACAAGTCCTTATTTCTACCTCTCCAGCTCAGCAAACCAGCTTTCCCACACACATTAGCACACAATCCACTCACCCCCAGAATATTTTCTGAGTATCTATTCTATGCCAGAAACTGCCTGGTACTGGGAATACAATGATTAGCCAAACACATCTCTGCTCTCATGAAATTTTCAGTTTGGTAGGGAAGGTAGAAAGTCAACTAACAAATAAGTAGCTTCAACTTGTAGAAAAGCTATGAGAGAATGAGTAGGGTATATAACATAATTCAGTGGTGGAGTGTTCATCAGGGATCTTAAGTAGGAAATGATCTTAAGGAAGTAAATGTCAAGCTAAGACTGCTGTGGTCAGACATGACTCTCTTCCATTCAATCAGATGCTCCAACCCACACCTCACTGAGCATCTTTCAGTTCCAATTACATATTCCTGGAAGAGAGAATTGAATTGATCCAGCTTGAGTACCGTGTCCGTCGAGCTCCAATCAATGTGGATAAATTACATAGCGAAACTGTGATCTTCAATGGCCCACTGATCTTAATGGCGGGAGTCGGGGAATAGTCTTTGGGCAACAAATGTGCAGATTGGGAAGAAATCTGTAAATAGCATTTACTCCTACAGTTGAGAGCCACCGCAGAGTGGATCTGTCATTTTCTGCCACAGTTGTACATCCCACAGTATTCCTAGTTGGGGCAGAGGGGATTCAGCAGTGGAGGAACCCAGCTGAGTGGGTCGCTATCCAATCAGAAGCTCAACACTGCATTGACACAGGCTAAGACGGATTGGTCTGTGAGCAACCAAAAATGTTGGGTGAGAGGGCTGGCACTACACATTCTAATGTTTTGTTCAGTTGCTAAGTCATATCTGACTTTTTGCAATCACTTTCTAATACTCTCCCTTAGTTACAGAGTTGCTGATCTGTAGAAGGAGGAGTCCTCCTTTCTGTTTCAAAGATTATCATCCAAGATGGAACTTCCTCTCCTGTGAAAACTCCCTATGCTCTACCTGCGGCAAGAGGACCCCATGTCCCCCAACCCCCTCAGCATGCTTAGGGTCACCATACAGTTTAAACTGCTGCTTCCAGATGGAGGGTTAGAGGGACTCAGGGCTGGATGCCCTTGGTCTGACCTTCATCTTCTCTGGTATAGAAAGCCTGTGAAGGGAATCATTTGAATAGTAAAGTGTATTCTGAGTTAGTGGTTTGCTTGGAAATTCAACCTTGCAGCTCAGACCCTAGCATCTTTAATCTGCCCCCCACCAAGCAAGCCCTGAAGCAAACACTTCCATTACATTTCCACTAGGAAAAGATCTTTCAGCGTAAGCAAGGTGCAGCCTGTGGATGCCAGGACAGAGACATAGCTCAGCTTCCTTGTCATTTTCATTCTCAACAGACTGGTGCGCTTAATTTTGCCCAAGTTGAAGATCTCCTTCAAGATAAACTTTAAGCATCTGCTTCCCAAGATTGACCCCAAACATATACTGACTGCCACAGCAATCTCACAGGCCATCACATCGAAGGCTCCCCTGCCTAATTTGGAGGTGAGTGGGGCAATTTCTAGGGTCTCTGTTTTATTATCCACCACAGCCCTGATTGAAAATCAGTTTTTTAATACAGCAGTTATAGCTCTTATCTGCCCAGATCCCTGGGCTTTGGGGGTCCTTTCATCATTCTCTCACTCAAAGGTTATTGCTTCAAGCCCTGGAGGCATTCGGGGGTAAAGTCATGGGCCAGCCAGACAACATCTGACTCTAGTAGCTGTTATGTTCTCCTGACAGGGCAGTGAGCATGCCCACAGACCTGTATGCTCTACATCCACCCGCAGTACACTGTCTGAAGGGAAGAAAGCAGAGAAACCAGGAACAGTGGGCTGGAGTGCAGTGGGCAGGCATTAGAAGGGCTGGGGTGGCCTTTATGCCAAGTCCTGGATAAAGGCCAAGGGAAAGCAAGGGGGTATATGCCTCGGGACTCGTGTTCTGGGCAAAGAGACCAACCAGTGTATCTGGAGGGGATGTGAACCCGACATTTTTTTAAGAACCACAAGAAAGCCCAGGCAGCTAGAGTGATGAGTGAGACACAGTCTGGTAGGAGGTGAGGGCAGAAGGCAGGCAGAGCCGGGTCACTTGGGTCTCCCAGGCCCTGGATAGGACTGGGGTTTTATTTGATCGACATGGGAGACCACCAAGGCTGACATGAGTGTTTTATGAAAGATCACTTTTTGCCATGTGGAAAACAGGCAGTGTCCCTGGAGGAAGAGGGGACCCAGTAGGAAGTTTGGTGGGTAACCTAGGTGAGAGATATTGGCGGTTAGACGGGGCATTCAAGGGAGAGTTAATGGTGATGAGAAGGTGCTGTGGGCTTTTTAGACAGAGCTGGGGAGCGGGAAGGGGAGTCAGTTTGTGAGCTAGAAGAGTGGGAAACAATGGAGCCAAAGTCTGAGGCAGGAAAGATGAAGAAGGGGTGGGTCTCGGGCAGGCAGAGACTAGCTCTGCTAAACTGGAGATGCCAGTTAGACATTCGGATGCCAGGAAGCATCTACTCATGAGATAACTTTACCCACCCTGGTGGACACAGGGGTTGCCCTCCAATGACTCCGCCAAGGTCACTAACTAGCTGGCTGCCTTGTGGCTGCCCTGTAACACTTTGCCCAGAATGTAAACAGCAATCACAGTCTCTCATCCTGGTACAGCGCTTGACAAACCACAAAACACTTTCTCACGGTTTCTCTCGCTCAGTCTCCCAATGAACGCAAAGAACCCTGTTCTTTAATTGGGAGATGAGGGACCTGCTGCTCAGAGACATTGGATGGAGTTCCCAAGGTTGGGACCCCACAGGCATGCTGTGCTTTCCATGGCCCAGTGGGTATAAGTAAGTAAGTGCTAGTGGCTCAGTCATGTCTGACTCTTTTGCAGTCCTGTAGACTGTAGCCTGCCAGGCTCCTCTATCCATGGGCTTTCCCGGGCAAGAATACTGGAGTGGGTTGCCATGCCCTTCTCCAGGGGATCCTCCCAACCCAGGTGTCAAACCCGGGTCTCCTGCACTGCAGGCAGCTTCTTTACCACCTGAGCCACTAACAAAATCCACCCAGCAGATGTGCCCTGAGTGCTGGGTTTGGGAGATGTTGAGCTCTTCACAATCCAGTACAAACAATGTCATGGCCACGTTCCCCAGCAGGGCCTCCTGCAGATCGGGGGTCATGTGAGTTCTGGCACAAGCGCTTTTTCTCAGAGGGCAAATTGTCCTTGGTTGGATGGAGACAAGAAAACCTAGCTCCCTGGTGGTTTTCATCACATCCTTTTATAGAAGTGTTGGAAAGGACTATCTCTCAGTTATTTTGCGGGATTTTTTCTAAGCCTTCAGATCACCCAGACTTCCTCTCTGTTTTCTTCCCCTTTCTTCCCTTTTAAATGCGCAGACTCCTTGAGTCATCCGCCCAACCCTGAGGATGTCTGAACCCAACAATCCCCAACCCTAGTAATTGACCCCTTTTGGGGACATCTGACGTTCAAGGGCGAATTCGGTTGCTGGGAGCCAAGGGCAGCTTTCCAGGAGTGGAAGCTAGCCTTCCTCCAACTGCTGGTGGCTTTCCAGGAGTGGAAACCAGCCTTCTTTCAACTGGCATCAGCTGTCAGGGGAGGCTGCCTCTCGATCTTGCCATAGGAAATTGCTGGGCACACCCCACCCCCACTGCCACCCCCACTCCAGCCAGCTTGGTCTGGGGCTAACTCAGAATCTGTGTCTTCCAGGCCCTACATCAAGCTGAGATAGAGCTGAGCGAGCACGCCTTAACCGTGGACACAGCCATTCACACAGATAATCTGTTGAAAGTCCCAATGAAGGCAAAGGAGGTCCCGGCGGTCGTGAAAGTCCCAATGAACACAAAGGAGGTCCCAGTGGTTGTGAAAGTCCCAATGAACACAAAGGAGGTCCCGGTGGTCGTGAAGGTCAACAGACCCTTCTTGCTGTTTGTGGAGGATGAGAAGACTCAAAGAGACCTCTTTGTGGGCAAAGTCCTCAACCCCCAAGTTGAGTAGAGCCAGGGCCACACTGTGCAGCACAGGAACTTAGCAGGCCAAGAATAAAAAGAGTACAATTCACCAGCCATGCATCAGAGACACTGAAACTGAGAAGTGTGGTCTGGGAATGGAGTGGGGACAGGTCTTCACTGGTCTTCTGTCCAGGAACAGAGCGGCATAAAGGGGTTGAGGGGGTCTGCCAGGGACATTTGGCCAGGATGTCTTCTATCCTGGAACAAGGCTGACATAGGCAGAGAAGCAATTCTGAGTGGGTGAGCAGGTGCAGGAGGGCTGTTTCAGTCGGGGGTTGTCTCACAGCCTTGCTTCCTGCCCAACTGGAAGTCAGAGCGTGGCCCTTCATCTGTACTTTCCCTCTACCCCCTGCCCCCTGCCCCTGGCAGCCCCAGGGAGAGGCAGGTCCCACTGCAGAGAGGAGGCTGGGAAGAGGACAGACCCCTGGGGGGCTTCCATATGTTCACCCAGCTCCAGGGAGAAATGGGGTACCAGAGAGGTTGAAAGTCCCGAGTATGTTGACAGCATCTCCTCTGTCCCTCCCCTGGCCTCTTTCCACCTTCACAGCAAGCTTCTAATAGTAGTAGTGGTAGTCAGTTGCTGTCCTGTCTGACTCTTGCAACCCCACAGACTGTAGCCCACCAGGCTCCTCTGTCCATGGGATTCTCCAGGCAAGAATACTGGAGTGGGTTGCCATTCCCTTCCCCAGGGGATCTTCCCGACCCAGGGATCGAATCTGGGTCCCCTGCATTACAGGCAGATTCTTTACCAACTGAGCTAAAACAGCCTTCTATGAGAGAGTTGTTATTGCCTCCTACCACACAGGAAGTAAAAGCAGTGTGGGAAAAAAAGGACAATCATGCACAGAATAGGGTGTGTGTGTGTGTGTGTGTGTGTGGCTGGGACTTGGGTATTACCCGGCTGGCTATGAACGTCCTTGGACATATAGAATCAAGGACTCTGATGGCAACCAGACATTTGACAAGTCAGGTCCAGAGGCCAAGGGCACAAAGACATCCAAACAGGCTGACCCAATAGCGCTACCCACGCAGCAGGACCTTGCCTGGATGGGTTAGCTCAGCGTAGCAGCCAGAGAAGACGAGGCCAGATGGTGAAATGAAACTCTTCTGGTAGAAATTCCAGGTTCAGTGCTGAAAACACAAGGCCAGGAGTGAGACGGGTGGACAAAAATGGGGCAGGGGGCACTGACTCCTGAGCCATGTAATGACATGACCAAGACAGAACCTCCTGGGGGCCGCCAGTAGACCCAGGAGCCTTGGACTGGACAAGAGAGACCTGGGCCCCCTCAAAACATGAAAAGTCCCTCTGTGGTGGGATTTAGGACACAACCCAAGGGTGTTCTGGGGATGATGTGAGCCCGAAGGAACCCCATCCACTACCAGAGGAGTCGTTTCAGGGCTAGAACTTTCATTCTTTTAACAAAGATGCCCAAGAAAAGGCCTTGCCATTGGCATTATCACTTAAACCCAAGCTACAAGAAGAGAGGCTTGGGGATGGGCCACAAGAGTATCTTGGAAAAGTAGTCCAGTAAAGAGCTAACTCAAGAGAGGAACCATGAGGTGGATTGTTTTAGAAAATGTGGAAGAAGTGGAGTCAGAAGCATAAGCAAATGGAAGCAGGCCAGGAGACCCATGCTTGGGCACGGATCATATCCAAGCAGATGCATGGCAGAGGCAGAGAGGGAAGGTGATTGTAGAGGATGTTGAGGGCCTGGTCCTGACTTTAGTGGCCCCAACCTGCAGTGGCTTGAAGCAGGTTTTCAGTTCCTTGTCAGAGACTGAGGTTAGGTTGCTGCAGGGAGAGACCAGCTCCTAATCACTAGACCAGTGGTCAGTGACAAGGCCCTGGCCCCTTGGCTTTGCAGAAAAGAATTCCCATAAATACAGAAAGTACTGAAACAATTAAAGTGTTTATTTGGGGAAAAGAGTACAGGACATGTAGACAGACATGTGTAGACTCAGAGAGAGAGAGAGTGGTGCCTCGTGGCAGTTTTAATCACCTATATAGGGCGTTTCTTCTGGGTTTGCCTGGTTCTGAACCCATAGTTGGGCTTCCCTGATAGCTCAGTTGGTAAAGAATCCACCTGCAATGCAGGAGACTCCAGTTCCATTCCTGGGTTGGGAAGATGGGTCCTCTCATGTATACATGTGCATCTCTCAGTCAAGATGAGCTCCATCGAAGAGGACTACAGGTAACTGACATCACTTACTATGGGGTGGTGCCCCCTCCCTTTCTAACCTCCAAGGAGCTTTCCAGTTGGGAAGATTTTCTTGACTTTGAAAATGAGAAATATGTGGTCCCTTATCTCTTGTCTGGGCAAGGCCCAGCTTCCTCTCCTGATGGTCCTGCTATTGTATTTTTGGAGTTTTGGAGCTTGGATATTCCACAGGGAATAAACTCTATCTGCTTACCCTGGGGGAGGGGAGCATCTACCACCTGGCTCAGTTCCATTTAGCAGAGGGAGTCCATGAAGGATTTATTCAAGGTGTACTGGATGATGGTTTGATTTACACATATTGTGGAATGATCACCACAGTACGTGTAGTTAACATCTCATATTCAGAGTGATTCATAAAGGACACAACCCAGACACACAAAACCACCAGTAATGGGTCAGCAGCTGCCACGTCACGACCCCCTGACGTCACATCCATATGTGAATGTCTTCACTCACCAGGCCGGGTCCAGGATCTCAATTCACTCTGCTGGACAGGCCAGCAGGACGCAAACTATAAAGAAAACGTCACTTCCGGCCTTCATACCAGTTCTAGGAATTGACCTGACAAATATTAACTAGGCTGCCGTGATTGTCAAACACTATTTTCCTGCGGGTAGGAGGCGAGGCGGTGCTGAAGACCCAGGGCCCCCAGCCCAGGGACCTTGCTGTGAGTACCACGCTCGTGTCTGAAATGAAGGTGGGGATGACGGCACTCTCTTTCCCTCCCCTCTCCTCTCCCTCCCCCTGCTCACCGCCCCCCTCCCCCAACCAGTCCCTCCTTCTCACTTTGGCAGAGTAAATGGCAGAACTGAGTTCCCTGAAGGAAAAATGTGATGGTGTACTGCTTCTAAGCCTTGAAGCGGGAACTTCAGGTTTTAAACAACTTTTTATGAATAACTTGGCCTTTAAATTTCTTTTGAGAAACTCTCAGTATTTCTCACAGTTAGACAAGAAAACAGAGCAATACAACCCAAAGCAAAATGATCGCACGGTCGTAGCAACTTGATGGGACATTTTATTATATGAAAGAGGGATGCTTCAGGGCCCTGGTCTGGAATTTGACCCATGCTCCTGCCACTTGTGTCTGTCTGGCCTCGAGACTCAGTTTCCCCATGCGTACAACAGGGATAATATTACAGAGGTCTTAGGTTCTCATAAGGATTCCATGAAATGACATGAAGCAGTCTTCCTCCACTGGGGCACTGCTGGGATGTGGGGCAGACCGTGCTTCCTGGCTTGAGTCTATTCTAGCATTTCCAGAGCTTTCTCTCTCCCACTACACTGCAGTTGCATCTCCTTCTCCAGACTTTGAGATGATCCAAAATATCATCCCCGCTTTCGCACACATCCCTCCCACAGCATCTGAGAACAGGCTGGGAACTAGTGACCCAATACAGCTAATATCTCCATCTCCACCACAAAAGAAACGATAAATAGGGATACTACACCTAATTCATGGGATTCTTAATTTTCTTCTGAGATCTTTTGGGAAAAGGAATAAAGGAATAACTTTGGTGTAACTACATCCAGTCTCAGTAGAAAGGGGTGAAAATTAGCACTGCATGCTTCCTACATGCCAGGTGCTTTTATATTATATTATGTCTTACGATCCTTAAGCAACCCCACCCCCAGGGGGTAGGCATTGTCATTTGCATTTTGCAAATATCAACCAGCAGTTCAGAAAGCTTCCTTAACACAGTGCCACCCAGTGATTTAACTACAGAGCCTTGATTCAAACCCAGGCCCTCTGACTTACAGTTCAGTCCTTTGTGAAATAGAAACTCTGCAGGTCTGGGTGTCCTCAGGGTGCAATAAGTAGAAAATGGTAGTAAGTTCACTGGGATAAAAAGAATAAACTGGAAAAAGTTTTATTACAGCTGTATTTCTAATTTTATCCAGGGACAGTCCAATTTTTAAGCTGTTCTGTTTCCCAATATGAATGAGAATCATTACTAAGTGGGCCTGTTCAATTCAGTTCAGTTTAGTCACTCAGTCATGTCTGACTCTTTGCGACCCCATGGACCGCAGCATGCCAGGCCTCCCTGTCCATCACCAACTCCTGGAGCTTACTCAAATTCATGTCCGTTGAGTCAGTGATGCCACGTACTGAGCTGCAGTGGAGAGGTTAGGACATGGCCTTGGGGATCTGCCTGCAGTACTTTGACCAGCAAATGTGTTTCGACATAATCGATAGTGAGACTACATTCTTCCCTCCCAACAACTGGCCTTGGGGTTTAATGGGATTTTTAGGGCACCAGGTGCTATAAACCATCTGCAAAAATATGTAAATGGCCCAGAGATCGTTGGTTTGAGTGAAAGGCATTAAAGGTGCTGATTAACAACGTACTGATCAGAGATATATCTTTTGTTACTGAAACATTATTGACCAGAGTCATTTCAATATTCACTTATATAACAAAACACCAGCAATAGGATTTGGTTTCTGCAAAATCCCCTGGTCAATAGTGTGTTAAAACATAAAATATATCAGGATAGACAAACGAAGATGGGGTGGTGAGCTGTGGATGGCCGCTGTGGCATGGGACAACAGAAGGGTCAGTCTTGAAAGGAGCAAGGGGATGGGACTTCTTACCGAGGACAGCAAGGTGGGGGTGGGGGGGTGCTGAGTGCATGCTCTGTGTGGATGTGGGGACGTGTGTGTGATAAGCCTTCACCCCGAGCTGATGCTGCACTCCTCACCCTGAAGCACTTTGACCCCCTAGGGGTGGCATGAAGGCTCTTCTGGCCACTTCATATTAATAGACTGATATTAATGATGTTATGATACTATGGATGATATTAATGGAGTCACATCAATGAGCTCCTTAAAGCGCAGGAGCTATTGTATTTGTTTCCTAGGCTGCATTAACAACCTTTCACAAACTGGGTGGCTTACACAACAGAAACGGATTCTCACAGTTCTGAGGACAAGAAATCCAAGATCAAGGTGTCAGCAAGGCTGGGTCCTGAGGCTCCAAGGTGGGAGTCTGCTCCAGGCTGCTCTCTTTGCTCCTATAATCTTAGGTGTTCCTTGGCTTGTAGAATCATCACCCTGATTGATCTCTGCCTTCATCCTTACATCTCCTTCTCCCTGTGTGTGTCCCTGTGTTCAGTTCCCCTTTTTATAAGGACATCAGTTATATAGATTAGGGCCCATGCAACCATTCATATAGATTAGAGCTTCAGAGACATAAGAGACGCAGGTTCGATCCCTGGGTCAGAAAGATTCCCCTGGAGGAGGACATGGCAACCCACTCTAGTATTCTTGCCTGGAGAATCCCATGGACAGAGGAGCCTAGCGGGCCACAGCCTATAGGGTTGCAAAGAGTCAGACATGACTGAAGCCAACTTAGCCTGAATGCACACAACCTCATATTAACTAATTACAACTCAATGACTCTATTTCCCAACAAGACCACTTTCTGATATGCTGAGGATTAGGACTTCAACATTTGAATTTGTGGGTGGGAGACTCAATTCAGCAGATGTCTTTCCTAAATCTCTCCATCAGTTAAGATAGAGGTTTCAGCCCCTGCAAGTGACAAGAGCTACTGGAGATAACAGAGATGGAGTAAATCTCTCTCCTCTCCCCCAACCCCCGGGCCCCATTCATCCTGTGGCTTTGCCCCGCCTCATGAGCTGCCCTCATCCATAAGGTCTCTGAGGCCGATTGTCACATCCACACTCCAGCTCATGGAGACCAGAAGAGTAGAGGGCATGCCTCCTTCTGGGACAGCCTGGCCAGGAGGTTCATGCAGCATCTTACCCCTCCAGTAGGCAAGATGCTAGTTAAAGGTCACACCCAAGTGCAGGGGAGGCCAGCATCCCTCCTGTCACAGTGTCCTGACTTTTGTCCTATACTGTTGAGGGTCACCCCAGTCTTTGAAAGTTAATGAATGATTGAAAGAATGACTAGAAAGTAGAAAGAAAAAGGAAAGAAGGGAAGGAAGGAAGAAGGAAGGAAGGCAGGGAGAAGGAAGGCAAAGGGTAAAGACCATGGAAGTTGTTGGGGTTTATTTTGGGGAGGGGGAAGGGGGGTTAATCGTTCAGAAAAATCAACAAAATGTTATAGATGAATATGTACATAAAGCTGAGAAGGGGCTCCTGCTGTGACTGAAGCCCTGGGGGAAAGTGTCTGGAGCCAGCTTGCTCACTCCCTCCTCACCCTCTGCAGTGCCCCACTTGACATCTCTGTGGGATCCAGCCTGGATGTGGGTTTACTGTGTAAACACGAGGCTGTTTATGAAGAAGGATGACGTGTTCCCCATCTTGTTTTCAGAGGATGGGGCCAGCATGGCTGTGGCTGCTGGGAGCTGGGATCCTGGCCTCTGTCCACTGTCAGCCCCTTCCTGCCCATGGAGATAAGAGCCTGAGGGTGCCTGAAGCCCCGCGTGGTCAGCTCTCAGAGTCCCTCCCCGCCTACCAGAAAATCACACCCACCCTTACCAGCTTCGCTTTGCGTCTGTACAAGCAGCTGGCAGCAGAAACCCCAGGAAACATCTTCTTCTCCCCAGTGAGCCTCTCCAGCACCCTGGCCCTGCTCTCTCTGGGGGTGCAAGCTAATACCCGGACTCAGATCCTGGAGGGCCTTGGCTTCAACCTCACCGAGACCCCAGAAGCCGACATCCACCGGGGTTTCCAGAGCCTCATCCACACCCTTGACCTACCCAGCCCCAAATTGGAACTGAAACTAGGCAACTCTCTGTTCCTGGACACACAGCTGAAGCCTCAGCAGCACATTTTGGACAACATCAGGGAGCTGTATGGAGTTTTTGCCTTTTCTGCCAACTTCACAAACTCTGATGCAACTAGGAAGCAGATTAATGGCTACGTGAGCAGGCAAACGTACGGGCAGGTCGTGGACTGCCTGGAGGAGTTCACCCCAGACACGCTCATGGTTCTCTTGAATTATATGTTCTTTAAAGGTGAGGACTGGCTCAGGCTCCTCCGTCTCCAACCCTGCCCCTAAAAGGCACCTATCTAAAAGTTTATAGCTGTATCTTCTGGAAGTTACCTCCCTATATTTAAATACTGGTCTTATCTGTTTTTATTGTTGTTTAGTCACTAAGTCATGTCTGATTTCTTGCCACTCCATGGGCTGTAGGCTTCCAGGATCCTCTGTCCATGGGATTTCCTAAGCAAGAATACTGGTATAGGTTGCCATTTCCATCTGCAGTGGATCTTCCCAACCCAGGGATTTAACCTGCGTCTCCTGGATTGGCAGGTGAACTCTTTACCACTGAGTCACCAGAGAAGCCTTGGTCTTATATCACTACTTCTTAATTTATCAATATTTGATTTCTTTTGCCATGTTTCTTTCTGTTCTACTTTTACTCTGATTTTTTAATACAATTTACAGTTAATCTTACTTTTCTATTAGTAATTCACTATTAGGGAAATATTTTATGTTTTATATTATTGCCTATTTCAAACCTACAGAAATATGTAGAAAATTACATAAAAACCTCCATGTACCTAGAATTAACACATGCTAACATTTTGCCATTCACTTCAGGTTTTTTTTTAAAGTAATATTGCAGAGACATTCAATTCCTTCTTAATCCTTCCCTGGTCCCATTTTCCTCCTTCCATCCCTCCCTAAAGGCAACCAGTATCCTAGGGTTGGTGTGTATTCCTCACATCCTTGGGTTTGCACCATTAGGGTCTGAGTCTAAATCATTATTGGTTCTCCTGAGTCTGACACAGGTTTAAGTATGTGTTCAGGTTAAGGACATTTGCTGAATGAATGATTTTCAAGGTAAACTTTGGCTTTATGTTTAAGGCCTCTAGGAATGTTATTCATTCATTCAAAAGCATACATTAAGTACTAACTATATCACAAGGACTTTCATTACCTTTTGGGGAAATCTGCTGGAGACAGTTTCAATCCCTGGGTTTGGAAGATTCCCTGGAGAAGGAAATGGTAAGCCACTCCAATATTCTTGCCTGGGAAATCCCATTCACAGAGGAGCCTGGTGGGTTACAGTCCACAGGGTTACAAAAAGTTGGACACGACTTGGCAACCACACAACAACAATATGAATAAGACAGAGTTTTCTCATTCTTGTGGAGGCCACAGTCCCATGTGAGTTGTCAGTAAGAAAAAGCACAACTACAACTCAGTAGGAAAGTGATACTCTTCTGAATAGATACGAGTGCACTGGAGTTCTTGGAAGATATAATTTTCCAGATTCAAAGAGCGAGGGAAGGCTTCTCGGAAGAGAAGTCATCTAAGCTAAGACACACAGGATGAGTTAGACATACTCAGGCAAAGAGGCTATGGGAGAAATGAATGGAAGAGGGTTCAGGTTGAAATACACTATGTGCAAAGGTCCAAGGAAAAGAGTTACCGTTACATTTTCAAGAAAGAAACAAATTTAATTAGACTGGTGCAAGTTCAGTCTGGCTACAATCTGGAAAATGATTTGGAGGAGAATAAGGGTAGAACAGGGCTTCCCTGGTGGCTCAGAGGTTAAAGCATCTGCCTGCAATGCGGGAGACGTGGGTTCAATCCCTAGATCAGGAAGATCCCCTAGAGAAGGAAATGGCAACCCACTCCAGTATTCTTGCCTGGAAAATCCCATGGATGGAGGAGCCTGGTGGGCTACAGTCCACGGGGTCGCAAAGAGTCAGACACGACTGAGCTACTTCACTTAAGGGTAGAACAAAGACAACTTAGGAGGTTCCTGAAATGGTTCAAAGTCAGATGGTGGCTTCAAATAAAGTGGTAACTTTGGAGACAGAATCAGCAATACTTGGTCATGGATTGGGGGTGGGCATGAAGGACAGGATGAGCCAGCCCCCTCCCCCATCACCAAGACCAGTGTTTTCAGGAGGTCAAGTCAGGAGATGATTGTGGGTGGAGATGGTAAGTAGAAAGAAAGAAAGTACTGCACACGTGGACAGGACTGTGAGAGATCCTGCATCTCTAACCAGTGCAGCTTAGTGTATGTCTCCCCAGGCTTGCCCTTCTAGAATGTCTTCTCATGGTTGTGTGGGTTTTTTGTCCTAAGCCAAGTGGAAGCATCCTTTCAATCGTTACCAGACCCAGAAGCAAGAGAGCTTCTTTGTGGATGGGAGGACCTCTCTCCGCATCCCCATGATGCACCAGAAGGAAATGCACAGGTTCCTCTATGACCAGGAGGTGGCCTGCACTGTCCTGCAGCTGGAATACAGTGGAAATGCCCAGGCCCTGCTGATCCTCCCTGACCCAGGGAAGATGGCACAGGTGGAGGCCGCTTTGCAGCCAGAGACCCTGAAGAAATGGGATAAACTGCTCCTCCCCAGGTAAGTGCCAGAGCGGAAGGACTCTGGCTGACTTTATATGAGAAACCAGCAGGTCTTGATCAACTCCAGTTGCAAGATCCTAAGCCCTAGCCTGGCTCTCTGCACTGTCAGTTAACCAACTACGTGATCTTGGGCAATTCTTGCCATGTAGGTCTCAGTTCTTAGTCGCTCAGTCATGTCCAGCTCTTTGTGACCCCATGGACTGTAGCCCACCAGGCTCTTCTGTCCATGGAATTCTCCGGGCAAGAATACTGGAGTGGGTTGCCATGCCCTTCTCCAGGATGTGGGTCTCAAATTTTCTCAAATGTAAAATGGGGCCATTATAACCACCACACTGGGTTGCTTGGAGGATTAATCAAATTAATATGTATAGAATATGAGAGTGGTACCTGGTGCAGGAGAAGGGCTCCCCGGGCATTAATCATGTTTACCCCTTCCTTGTGGCTCAGACGGTAAAGCATCTGCCTACAATGCGGGAGACCCGGAAGTTCCCCTGGAGAAGGAAATGGCAACCCACTCCAGTATTCTTGCCTGGAAAATCCCATGGACGGAGGAGTCCAGTAGGCTACAGTCCATGACGTTGCAAAGAGTCGGACATGACTGAGTGACTTCACTTCACTTCACTTCTTCACCCCTTTCTGGACATCTTTCTGCTTTTCCTCTTGTCTTTTTCTCCAGATAATAATTTACTACCAGAAGACAGCTAAGTCTACATAACAAATCAGATCAAGGACAATTATCCAATATTAAGAATAATTATGATTCACAAGAACAGTGGGTATTTCTTAAGAGTGGCTCTGTTTTAGTTAAAACATTCCTTAAAGAACCTAAATACCAAGAAGAACATTGTAAAAATAAAAATGCCGATCGCCAGTTTGGGAAAACTCTACCTATCCGCTTCCCTCTCACTTGCTTTTTGGTTTGTGGTTTTTCTCATAGTGGTTTTAGCCTTTTCTGGTTTCCCTAGACCACATACTCCAACTAACCCATTCTTGAGATGTTATCTTCTTTTATGGGGTACTCTGGATAAAACCTGGCCTCAAGTTCTAATTACCTCTTGCTGCATAACGATCCACCCCCAAAAGAATAGCTTGAAAAACACCCATCTAGTATCTCTCTTGATTCTGCGGGTGGACTGGGTTCAGCTGGGCGGTTCTCACTTGGGTCTCTCATAGACAGAGTCAGATAGTGGCCAGAAGTGGAGCATTGAAGTTTCCTCCACTTGGATGTCTAGAGCCTGGGCTGACTGGCTGGCTAAGCTAAGAGCTTAGCAGGCATCTGTCTCTCTCCATGTAGCATCTCCATGAGGCTAGCTTGGGCTTCTGCACAGCAGCTCAGCACAGTTGATATTGCTATAAGACAGCTCAAGGATCCAAGAGGGAGCATTCTGAAAGGCAGGAGGTGAAGGCTCCCGCTCTTTTAAGGCCTGGTTTCAGAAGTTAGCCAATGTCATTTCTGCCATATTCTATTGGTCAGAACATTCACTGGCTTCAAAGGGGTGGGGTATAGACTAAACCTCTTAAATCCACCATCACTACTTGATAGGTGTCAGTCACCTTCATCCCCATGGGAGCCTTCTCTCAGCACCCCAGTGGCACAGGTACCAAGGATAGAGAAACAGTGTTTTGTGTTTGGGTAGAGATTCAAGTACCAAATAAAAGATACAGGTCAAGGACACAGGCCAGGATTTAGGGTATTATTCCTGTTGTCTGTGACTCTACACAGCTCTGGTCAGTTTGACTCTAGCCCCATATTCTCAAGCTCCCTTGGGATGAACCTGCCCTTTCCCCCATCACAGGAGGAAGTACCATAGAATCTTCTAGACCAGGAGATTTTTTTTTTTCTTAAGAAGGGTCTGTTTTGACCTCCCACTTTGACCTTCAAAGATCAAAACCAACCCAGGTTATTTATCTAAACCTCAGTTGTTCCCTGATACCATGTGTTGTGCTAGAGAGTCACAATATCACGGTGGCATTTGAATGGGCTTCCAGACATGGAAAATTCAAGCTGCCAGGTTTCCCTTTCGGAGAAGGCAATGGCACACCACTCCAGTACTCTTGCCTGGAAAATTCCATGGATGGAGGAGCCTGGTAGGCTGCAGTCCATTGGGGTCACTAGGAGTCAGACACGACTGAGTGACTTCACTTTCACTTTTCACTTTCACGCATTGGAGAAGGAAATGGCAACCCACTCCAGTGTTCTTGCCTGGAGAATCCCAGGGACGGGGGAGCCTGGTGGGCTGCTGTCTCTGGGGTCGCACAGAGTCAGACACGACTGAAGCGACTTAGCAGCAGCAGGTTTCCCTTTATTCAGCTATGAGAAAGGCTGGTCTGCCCAGGGGAACTGTGCTTTCTGATAACTCCATTTCTTTATTTACATTGATTGAACACCTACTCTTATGTTGGGCTCTCTAAAAGACACCCCTCAGCTAGGCTGTACTCAAACCCCACTCTATGGCGGGACCTGCCTTCCAAAGGCTGCCTATGAAATTGTGTCTGGTAGGCTCAAAAATTGGCCAATGTAATTTCTGCCATACCCTATTGCTTTCTGTCCTCCACATTTGTTTCCTTTTTATCACGGTTCAACTCACCGACTTCCCACTACCTCCCACTTCAGTTAGACATCTGTACCCTCATATTGGCCTAGGAGTTAAACCAATAAAAAATTGAATTAGCATCTCTAATTTGAATTTATTTGAGGCACAAGTTGCCAAGCTGGCTGGTAACTAAACCAAGCTTGCAGGTGTCATGACAACTGTCAAACAATAATTTCAGAGATGAATAATCCCAGGAAGAAAGGGACAGAATTCTGTGGGTCAAAGGAAACTTGTGAATATCAGATCAGATCAGTCGCTCAGTCGTGTCCGACTCTTTGCGACCCCATGAATCGCAGCACGCCAGGCCTCCCTGTCCATCACCAACTCCCGGAGTTCACTCAGACTCACGTCCATCGAGTCAGTGATGCCATCCAGGAATAAGACAATCTGATGGCAAAGGCATGGCAGTAACAGGAGAGAGTTACTCTGGATTCATGACGTCACTTCACAGGCAAGGTCTCTCATCAGATCTTCAACACCCCCTGAAGTCCAGATAGGTTAGAGATGGTGTAACTTTATTAAGGGGTTGCCAGTAGATAGGTTTAGGATATAGTTCAGAAACTGAGCCAACAGAACTTGCTCATGAATCAGATATGGAGGTGGGGCAATGTTAACAGCATTTACCTTCCATAGTTACTCTGTGACTTTAATCAGCAAAGCCTTGGAAACCTAACCCAATGTCCAGCACCTAGAAAGTCCTCCAGAAATGTGACAAAGATGAACACCTATGGCTGTGCCAGGAGTCTTCTTAGATCCAGACAAGATACTCTGTGTGGTCTGAAGAAAAGGGGTTTCTGGATTGTGGGATGTTCTGGCATAGTAGGTGGTATCATGAGAAGCCTGATTCCCCACCCCGCCCTGGGGAGCATGTCTCCCTCCCAAAGCTCAGGCTTCTCACACAGAGGGCAAGAGCAGCCTGTATAATGAGACAGCAGTGCTTCTCCATCTGATTCTCTCCCCAGCCTGCTGGATTTGCACCTGCCAAAGTTTTCCATTTCTGGAACATATAACCTGGAAGAGATACTTCCCCACATTGGTCTCACTGGCTTATTCAACTCAGAAGCTGACTACTCAGGAATCACTGGGCAGCTCAACAGAACCATCTCCAGGGTAAGGTGGTGTATGTGGGTGTGTGTGTTGGCTGGGAGGAGGAGGGTATGTTCTCCTTTGACATAAGGTTCATTTGAAAGTCAAGTGCTCCTTTTTTTCTTTTCTGGTTCCTTAATATCACAATCTTTAAGGCTTCTTTTCACTGGCAGCTCTCTTTTTACTCCCCTTTCTTCTAGACTTCTATGTTTTTCAAAGAAGCAACAGAGTCTTGAATAGAGTAGGCGCCCATCCACGGAGCCAGAATTGCCCCAGGAGTGGGACCAGTCTTCTTTTTATCCTTTAAACTTCCTCCAAAGGCAGCCAGTGAGATTCTATCTACCTTTGTTACAACTGTAGAGAGTAGTGGGCATGAACAGGAAGTGTATCCATCAGCTTTGCTATAGTAACAAACAATCCCCAAATCTCAGTGTCTTCTTGTAACAGAGGTTTATGTCATTCATGTGACATATCAGAGGTGTATCACTACATCTCACTACAAATCTACTTCGCATGTCTTCTTCATTCTAGAATGTAGGTTAAAAGAGAGGCTTCTATGTGGGACATGCCATTCTCATTGCAGTGGGGAAAAACAGAGAAAACATGCAATGTCTCTTAGCACTTCTCCTCACTCATGGCCTCTGTCAAGGCCACTCATTGACTAAGACGAATCTCACAGTTAAGACAGCCGTCAGTGGGGTGGGCTCATATTCTCTTGCAGGAAGCACTGCAGGCCACAGGCATGGGCGGGGGCTGATGACAGCCTACAGGAAGGGAGAGTTCGTATTTGAGAAGAAGAATGCAATTTTCCATAAGAGGGAAGACCAGAAAGACCCTTCTGTTCTTCCATTACCTTCCTAAGATAAGAGTCATTAATTATCAGTTTAGTCTTTGCTAGGAATTTCATAAAGAAAGTATACTGTCTTCAATTTCGGAAAGAGCAGCTGAGATTTGGAACATGAAACTAGGGAACAGCGACAGGGTTCTGAGTGTGTGTGTGTGTGTGTGTGTGTACCTGCCCATCATGGAGAAAGCAAACAAGAGGAAAAAGGAATAATTTAATCTTTTAAAGGATTTAATTTATGGTAACCTTCGCTGTTAGATTTATCTCTTTACAGATCTTTTTAGAAACGAAAGAGATTGTCAAGGCCAACATTTTCAATTGAATTAAATTTAAAGCCTCAGAAACCTTCCTAAGGAGTTGTGTGAAAATGAAGTTTTAAAGGGCTTCCCAGGTGGCACTAGTGGTAAAGAACCTGCTTGCCAATGCAGGAGACATAAAAGATGCGAGTTCAGCTCCTGGGTTGGGAAGATCCCCTGGAGGAGACAATGGCAACCCACTCCAGTATTGTTGCCTGAACAGTCCCATGGACAGTGGAGCCTGGCGGGCTACAGCCCATAGGGTTGCAAAGAGTCTGACATGACTTAGCATGACTTCCCTGGTGGCTCAGATGGTAAAGCGTCTGTTTATAATGCAGAAGACCCGAGTTCGATCCCTGGGTCAGGAAGATCCCCTGGAAAAGGAAATGGCAATCCACTCCAGTACTATTGCCTGGAAAATCCCATGGACAGAGGAGCCTGGTAGACTACAGTCCATGGGGTCGCAAAGAGTCAGACACGACTGAGCGACTTCACTTTCACAAGGTTTTAAAAGAGCAGAATTCTTTTTTTTTAATTAATTGGTTTATTTTAATTGGAGGCTAATTATTTTACAGTATTGTGGTGGTTTTCACCATACGTTGACATGTTTCAGCCATGGGTGCACATTTGTCCCCCGATCCTGAAAACCCTTCCCACCTCCCTCCCCATCTCATCCCTCTGGGTTGTCCCTCTGGGTTGTCCCAGAGCACCAATTTTGAGCACCCTGCTTCATGCATCGAACTTGCACTGGTCATCTAATTTACATATGGTAATATACATGTTTCAAAGCTATTCTTTCAAATCATCCCACCCTCACCTTCTCCCACATAGTCCAAAAGTTTTCTTTACATCTTTACTATCTTTCTAAATTCCATATATATGTGTTAATATACTGTATCGGTGTTTCTCTTTCTGACTGACTTTATATAACAGGCTCGTTTCATCCACCTCATTAGTACTGACTCAATGTGTTCTTTTTTATAGCTGAGTAATATTCCATTGTGTATACGTACCACAACTTCCTTATCCATTCATCTGCCGATGGACATCTAGGTTGCTTCCATGTCCTGGCTATTGTAAACAGTGAAGAGCAGAATTCTTTTCACGGAGGCCAGTAGGGGGCTTGGCACTTCAGACAACCTGGTTTTGCTGAGCTCATTTTGGAAACCATTGACTTAGGTGGAGCAGACCATTTTAACAATGAGGAAACTGAGACTTGGCAAGAACAAGTGCAGCTCTTAACAGAAAATGAGTCTCCAGCTTGTGCCACGTACACCCGACTGCTTGGGAAATGCTCCTAAGAGTCGCTGTTGGCTTTTTACAGACTGGTGCATGCCTGAGCAGGCTTCCCAGGTGGTCCACTGGTAAAGAATCCACCTGCCAATGCAGAAGATGCAGGATACATGGGTTCTATCCCTGGATTAGGAAGATCTCCTGGAGAAGGAAATGGCAACCCCCTCCAGTACTCTTGCCTGGAAAACCCCATGGACAGAAGATCCTGGTGGGCTATAGGCCATGGGGTTGGACATGACTGAGCAAATATACATGCTCGTGCAGCCCTCAGCCCCGTTCAGGCCTATCTGTCTCTCCTTCAAAGAGCAAACAGCATGGCCAGGGTGACACCCCAGGAGATGATGGAGGTAGAGAAACATGTGAAGGAAGGAAATGAAATAAAGGCCGGAGTTGCTTCCTGGGAGGGCGGGGCCTGAGTGGGGTAACTCCGCCTCCATCTCCCTGTGCTGCACGAAGTGGCCTCGCCCCCTTGAAGCGCACTGACCCCGTGCTGTCTCTGCCCCTCTACTCTCCTAGGTGTCACACAAGGCGACAGTGGACGTGAGTGAGCGGGGAACCGAGGCGGCTGTGGCCTCCAGCCTCCTCTCCCAGCCTCGGTCTCTGAACGCGACATCGGCCCCACACGCCGGTTTCAACCGGCCTTTCCTCCTGCTCCTTTGGGAGGTGACCACCGAGAGCCCACTCTTCCTGGGAAAAGTTGTCAACCCAGCTGCTGGGTGACCATTGTGGGAGGCCAGGGGGTGTCTTGTCCGTTTTTAAAAAAACAGGAGGGCCAGCACCAACCTCCATCTCAGGGCTGCTGTGAGGACCAGTGAATCAGTGTGCAAAGATGCTAATAAAGTTGACCCTGGGTTTTGTGAACAGTGAGGAGTGATGCTTACAAAAGGGGGTTGAGCACCCAGAGCAGGGGTCAGTCATTCACTCTACTGTCTCTTCCAATCTGGAGTCAGCTGTGGCTAGAAAGTTGGCGATGAGAACAGCCTTCGGTTATAGCCTCCCTGGAGTCATCCACCAATGCTGCTACCACAGCTGATCCTTCCTGAGTGTCCTTTGGGCAAAAGTCCTAAGAAAAGGCGCAAAGGACGTCAGGAGGAGTAAGTGAATCTCTGGCTGCTTGGTGACCCATCTTGGCTGTATAGCAAAGTGATGTCTACCTGAAATATCATTGCCTGGATGTCAGAAGGTAGTTCACTTTGAGGGGAGACTGAAGCAGGGCAGGATCTGTAAGCCATGTTCTATGAAAAGAAGGGGGTGCGAGGATGGGCCAATGAAATAAAATCCAGAAACAGAGGTCAAGTGTCCAAGGACAACTCCAGATCAAAGAAAGTGGAAAAATCAATATGGCGTGGTGAGACAGTGGGCTTATGGTGCAATCTTGATCAGTGGGATGAATTTGCATCTAAGCAATGATGCATCCTTTTGGGGGTCAGCAGGCCCACTCCCACCAGTGTGTGCCTCCAGTCTTAAAAAGGCATCTGTCTGGAAGTAGTGGGGAAACTCAGAAATGCCAACACAGCTGCATGTATGTACCATGAATGTGACAATACACATTGTCACAATGTGGGGACAATACAATCCCCACAATGAAGTTGGTCCCTAGAGGGTGACTGTGGATGGTACATGTCTAGGAAAAAGCTGTACCAACAAGAGCAAGTGGTAGAACTCCCCCACCCTCATCCCGAGGAGGTAAGACTTGAATTGGATCTTGAAAGCCAGGGAAGCCTGAAATAAAGAGAAAGAGGGTAAGATAGTCCAGGAGAGGATGGAGGAGATGTGTTATGGGCAAAGACCACCAGAGAAAAGAAAGGAAAATGTATGTTCTGAGAAAAGAAGAGAAGACCAGCTTCATAGCAATAGAAGGCTTGCATAGGATCACAGGAGAGTCACGCTGGAGAGGGATATGAAGTTAAATGTTGGAGGCTTTGGTTGAGGGATATGAAGTTAAATGTTGGAGGCTTTGGTTGCCGGGGTAAAGGGTGTGAACTCTGTTTTGTCCACAGCGGGGAGTGGCTGTACAAGTGTGTAAGCAGATGTGGGTGTGGACGAAGCAGTGATTGGAGACTCCTGACAGGTGGGTGTGGATGAGACCAGGTGTGGTGAAGCCAGTGTGAGGGCTCAGCCAGAACAGGCATTGCACTAAGTCCACTCCCACCTCGTGCCCTGTCCTGGCCCATCCCACCTCCTGCCTCCGCCAGGCCGCCAGCACACGTGACCCCATGTCCAAACAGCCCCCTTGGGCCCTCTGCACCCCTCCCCTCCTTGCCCTGCCTGCCTATGTGGACCATACTTCTCTTATTAGAAAGGAGGGGATCCCAGGAGGCCCGCCTTGTGTCCTGGCAAGCTGCCAAGCACAAAACCTCTCTGTTGCTTTGAACTAAAAATTGAATAAGAGTTAACCTTCAAAAGCTTGAAGAGCTGCCCAAATCCTCTTCAACACTGGAATTTGCTCTTGCAGAAACAAAAAAAAAAATTGTTTTAAGTTAAAAAAATTAAAGTGTGCAGGTAGGTGGCCACCACGTGCGCTACATGCACCGCTATGGCGGTGAACACAGGCACTGCCTCAACACAGATTTACTGAACACCTACTATGTGCTATGTGCCGGGCACTGTTAGGCACCGGGAACAGGGCAGTGAGAAAAGCAGACAATAAGCCCTGCCCTCATGGGGCTTACATTCCAGTGGCGGAAAGGAAACAGGTAAATAAAATAAACACTAGAGCAGAGGGTCCAACCTCCAGGATCTAATGCCTTCTGATCTGAGGTGGAGCCAGCAATAATCCTAGAAGCAAAGTGCAAATCTAATGTGCTTGAAACCATCCTGGGCACCACGAAACTTTATCTTCCACAAAACCGGTCCCTGGTACCAAAAAGTTTGGGGACCGCTGCCCTAGAGAGAGACAGCAGTGAGGATGAGTTCTCTGTGGATGAGAATGTACCCAGGAAAGTCTGATGCACGTGAAGGACGCTTGATGGTGACTGAGCAGAGCACCCAGGGATGAAGCTGAATTTCAGCAGAATGTGTTGTGTGCTCCCTTTTAGCCTTCCTACCCAGGAAATTACAGGTGGAATCCAATCCTGTCTACTGGAGAAGAGGCTCTGAATTGAGACCAAGGTGGCCAGGAGGTCTAGAGATATTAACTCTCTGCTCCAGCCTAGGCATGGTGATCACAGAACCATTGACCAACCTTTCAAGTCTCCCTCTCTGTGTCCAGTGCTCACTATGCATTCAGTACTATGGATTAAACAGCATTATAGGCAATTGACAGATATCAATAAATTTATTAGTTGCCCCCCTGAAATCATGAGAAGTAGTTCTGCTCTGCGACCCTCTTCCAGGTAGGGAAACTGAGGCATGGTTTGCTAGCCCAAGGCAGAGCCTGGAGTTGAACCAGGCTGTCCAGCTCCAGAGTCCATATGCTTCACCTCTAGGGCACACCTTCTGGACTTCCCCGGTGGCTCAGACGGTAAAGCGTCTGCCTACAATGTGGGAGACCTGGGTTCGATCCCTGGGTCAGGAAGATCCCCTGGAGAAGGAAATGGCAACCCACTCCAGTACTCTTGCCTGGAAAATCCCTGGGATGGAGGAGCCTGGTGGGCTACAGTCCATGGGTTCACAAAGAGTCTGACACAACTGAGCAACTTCACTTCACTTTCACCTGCCAGGAGAACAACTCAAAAGTCACCCAAACACACCTCCTTGGCTCCAATACTGCAAGGACCTAGGCTGGAGAAGGGAAGGAGGGGGAAAGCCGGTGAGCAGGAGCCTTTGGGGGAGACGTTACAGGAAAAGACCCAGAAGCATGCCTGGAGGACAGAGACGTGCCCTTTCATCTGTTTAGAGCCATTCCTGAGTCGGGGACTGATACAAAGGAAGCAGTGAAACACGTTTACCAATGGAACGGTGTGAGGCGGGAGGTATGCCACCTAGTGACATTTTGAGGCAAAGCCTCAGAGGTGAGAAGGAAACAGCCTGATGAAGGGCGTGGTGTGAGGGACATGGGACACAGTCCCATGGGAGGGTTTAGTGGGAGGGAACCCACTCCCTTTCAAGCTGGGCAGACAGCCCACTCTCTCTCCTGTCTTCTCTTTTCACCTTTCCTGGGGAGACCAGTTGAGGCAGACTTCTGGACATGAGTGAATTCTTGCTACCTCCCACTGGCTGGACAACCTCGGACAAGATGCTTGATCTGTCTGTGCCTCAGCATCTTGGCCACAATGGAAAACACAAAACCCAATGTACAGGGCTTCCCTGGTGGCTCAGTGCTAGAGAATCTGCCTGCCAATGCAGGAGACATGGGTTTGACCCCTGATCCAAGAAGATCCCACTTGCCGTGGAGCAACTAATCCCATTTGCCATAACTACTGAGTCTGTGCTCTAGACTCCGGGAGCTGCAACTGCTGAGCCCATGTGCCTCAACTACTGAAGCCCGTGCACTCTAGACCCTGTGCTCTGCAACAGGAAAAGTCACCACAATGAGAAACCCACACACCACAATGAACAGTAACCCTGGCTCAGGGCACCTAGAGAAAAGCTCATGCAGCAGCAAAGACCCAGCAGAGTCAAAAATAAATAAATATTTATTTATATTTATTTCACTGCTGATGCAGTGAAATGTTATAAATATATTATACATATTTATAAATAAAATACTTATTTTTAAATAACTAGATAACTCAAATACTGTTAAATCCATTAAAAAAAAACACACACACAGAATTGTGAATATCAAATGAGGTCATGAGTGCAAAGTATTAAGCACCTGTTATACAGTAGGTGGAGAAGAAAATGGCAACCCACTCCAGCGTTCTTGCCTGGAGAATCCTGTGGACAGAGGAGCCTGGTGGGCTGCCGTCTCTGGGGTTGCGCAGAGTCGGACATGACTGAAGTGACTTAGCAGCAGCAGCGGCATACAGTAGGTGCTCAATGAACGGTGGTTTTATCCCCCCCTATTCTCTTGGCTGCCCCAGCTCTCAAGGTTGCCCTTTACTCCCACAGAGCATAGGTCAGCTCTAGGGAGTGTCCACATCCCTCAGGTGACCACTGGTCCAGGTGTGCGATGTAAACCCTTCCAGTGAAACCATGGAGGTAGAACATCCTCAGAACCCAAAGGTGTGGATGGAGAGCCTTCAGGGACTTTGCCCAGGGAATCCGCCTGGAGGGTGAGACCGCTCTTGCTCCAGGGACATTTGCTGTGGGGGGACATTGGCTGTGACAGTACTGTGGCACCCAGGAGGAGCCGCTGGCCCAGGAATGAGGGTTGAGACTGCAGAGGCCTGCGCAGGTGAGAGCCCTGTGAGTTTCCTCTAGAAACATCATTGTTGGTGATCATTCACTGGGCCGCTTCTTCACTCCCTTCTTAAGCTGTCACTTTCAATCATCTGTGAATTGAGTATGTTTCTCCCCAAGTGCAGGTTCCAGATGTATTTAGACTCCAAACCAGACTTCGAACCATCTAGAAGACCATGATCATTTTCTTTTTTTAAATTCTTGTGTCATATGGGAATATGGTTGACTAAAAATGTGTTCATTTCAGGTGTACAGCAAAGTGATTCAGTTATACACACGCATGTATCTGTCCTTTTTCAGGTTCTTTTCCCATTTAGGTTATTACAGAATTTTGAGCAGCGTTCCCTGTGCTGTGTAGTAGATCCTCGCTGGTTATCTATTTTAAATATAGCAATATGCACATTTCCATCCCAAACTCCCAAGCTCTCTCTCCCTCTCCCTCCCCCTTCCCCTAGTAACCATAAGTGGATGAAGAACCTGATCATTTTCAATGTAAGTCAACAGCTACCTAAAATTTATATTTTTTAAGATCTTATCATTTTCTTTTTGGTAGGTCTTGAACCATCTCTGCCATGCCTTAGAGTGCCAGCTACACTTATTTTGCCCTGGGTTGTAGGTAAATAGGCCTTGAGTGCTGGAACTAAGGCCCTGGCCTTGTGCAGCCTGCCAGAATACACAGGACCCTGTGAGGAAAACATCATAAAAGCCACTGTCTATCACCCTGCCTGCCAATGCAGGAGACACAGGTTAGGTCCCTGGGTCAGGAAATATCCCCTGGAGAAGGAAATGGCAACCCACTCCAGGATTCTTGCCTGGATAATCCCATGGACAGAGAAGCCAGGTGGGTTACAGCCCAGGGGATCACAAGGAGTCAGACACGACCGAACATACATTCACACATATGCCACTTCAGTATTTTAGGCTGAAGAGGTTGGTGACTTTCTGTTCCCCCAGCTGCAGCCTTCCAGAACTTCATCCCCTCATCCAATCCACCCCCACCCCTGAGAGCCCCAGTTTCTATAATAAAACCCTTTATTACAAAACTACTCCCAGTGCCTCTTTTCCTGATCAAGAAACCAGACTAATTCACATGAAGGCATCTTTATTTTGCCTTCTTTCTTGAAGGATAATTTCACTGGGTATTAAGTAGGCAGATTTTTTTTTCAGTGCTGAAAAGATGTCATTCCATTATATTTGACTCATATTTTTGGCTGAAAAGCTATCCATAATTTTTATAATCCTTTGAAGGTAATGAATTTTTCCCCCTCTGGCTGCTTTAAATTTCTTCTCTCTCTCTCTCTCTCTTTTTTTTTTTTTTGGTCTTCCAACTGCTTTAAAATGCTGTCTCTACGTGCTGTTTTTCTTGTCCTAATCCTGTTTGTGGTTCATGTAACTTCTAGAATATGCCATTTGATGTCTGTTTTGAAGAATTCTCAGAAATTCTCTCTTTAAAAATTGCTTTTATTCCAATTTTTTTTTCTTTTTCTGGGACCATGATTATGCATGTATTAGATGTTTTTATCCTGTCTCATATGTCTCTCATGTGCTTTTCTGCATTTTCTGTTCTTTTTTTTTCTCTCTAGGCTTAATATGAATATTTTCTATTTGCCCATCTCTCACTCCTCTCTTTTCATCTGTTTGGACTGCTATTGACTACCTCTACTGAACTCTTAACTGAAGTTATTTTATTTTTAATACTAGAATTTTAATTAGATTATTTTTGTGGATTCCACGTCTGTCTTTTCTTCTGTTTCATTATACAAAATAATCAGGGTGAAAGTCTGCTTGATAGCTCCAATATCTAGAGACCTATGAATGTTTATTCTCTATTTTTCCTCTTCATCTTCAGCTATTTTTTTCTGTTATTTGTCATGACTGGTTGTTTTTATTAGATGCCAAACAATGTATATCAAAAATCATGTAGTTGTGACTATTTTCTTTCTCAAGGGAATATTTTATTTTCTTCCCTTGGGCAGAGAGAGGACAGAAAGATTCTCTCGAAGAGTCAAGATTGGGTTTCAGTGTCTTTTGAGGTCTGGTTTATTTGGCCTTCCGCCACCTAATGTAGCAATTAGGAGGCCTCCACTGCCCCCTTCACAAGTTCGTGTACCAGTTCTTGTCCCCTGAATACCACGAGCCTGCTGAAACCTCTGTTATTTTAGCAGGTAACTTTTGTCTGATTATTCAGTATCCCATGCATTCACTGCTCCTATATTTTTGTCTGGAGAATCCCATGGACAGAGGGGAAATCGTGTGACTCATGGAGGACAGGCAGAAAATTCCTTGAAGGGAAATTGTGTGCAGAACACTGAATTCACTTCCTTGTGGGTCTCTATTTTCTAGATAATTGGTCCCTCACATCCTGCCTTCTTGTTGCTTCTGAACTCTCCTTTTTGTTTCCTCAGTCTAGTGACAGTGTTATAGGCTCTAAGCCACTGTGTTCTGCCCACTTCTGTGCCCTAGACTGGAAATCAGCAAAAGTCCTAGAGGGAAGAACCAGCAGCAAATGTTGCTTCACTGCAACACACTTCCTTTCTCTCTGGAATCTTCTCCCTGTTCTCACCTCAAGCTTCTACACTGTTCTCCAGTACCTTTAATCATCTATATTTTATATCTTAGTCAGCATTTATAGTTTCCTTGAGGAAGGATTAGTATGATTTTAGCCTCTCTTTCATAATCAGAAGCCAAATTCTTACAAAGAGAAGCCTGAGCTATGATTCCATGTGCTTGGTGGTAACCTCAGATTACATGTCCACTTGGTTGGTCCATGGAGTGAGTGTCCAGTCATTTGGTGCCCAGACATTATTCTGAGTGTTTGCGTGTGTGTTTTGGATGAAATTAACATTTAAATGAATTAAAGCAGATTGCTCTCCATAATGTGAGTGGGCCTCATTCAATTCACCGAAAACCTGAATAGAACAGGCAGGAGGAGAAGGGGACAACAGAGGACAGGATGGTTGGAGGGCATCACAGACTCAATGGACATGAGTCTGAGCAGCTCTGGGAGATGGTGAAGGACAGGGAAGCCTGGTGTGCTGCAGTCCATGGGGTCACAAAGAATCGGACACGACTGAGCGACTGAACAATGACAGCTGAATAGAACAAAAAACTGACCCTCCCCTGAGGAAGGGAGAATTTACTTGTCTGATGGCCCTCAAACTAGGACATCAGCTCTACAGGTTTGGGACTTGCCAGCCAACATAGTTACATGAGCCAATTCCAATCAGTTAAAGATGATAGATACACAGAAAGATAGATACCTACATAGATGGTCGATGGATAGGTTGACAATGATAGATACACAGATGGATACATAAATAGATAGATGATAGATCAATAGACAGTACATAGATAATGACAGGTAGATGATAAAGCTATGTCAAACCTAGACAGAGTTTTTAAAAGCAGAGACATCACTTTTCTGACAAAAGTCTGACTAGTGAAAGCCATGTTTTCTCCAGTGGCCATGCACAGATGTGAGAGTTGGATCATAAAGAAGGCTCAGCACAGAAGAACTGATGCTTTCGAACTGTGGTGTTGGAGAAGACTCTTGAGATGCCCTTGGACTGCAAGGAGATCAAAGCAGTCAATCCTAAAGGAAATCAACTCTGAATATTCATTGGAAGGACTGATACTGAAGCTGAACCTCCAGTACTTTGGCCATCTGATGTGAAGAGCCGACTCACTAGAAAAGACCCTGATGCTGGGAAAGATTGAGGGCAGGAGGAGAAGGGGACATCAGAGGATGAATTGTGGGATGGCCTCATTGACTCAATGGGCATGAGTTTAAGCAAGCTCTGGGAGACAGTGAAGGACAGGGAAGACTGGCATGCTGCAGTCCATGGGGTCACAAAGAGTTGGACATGACTGTGTGAACAACAACAACATAAATAGGTAATAGATAGATGATAGGTAGTTAGATAATGATAGGTAATTAGATAATGATAGATAATCTTTTTTTATTAGTTCTTTGTCACTCTAGGGAACCTTGACCACATCATACTCATTTACAATCTCCAGTAGCAACTCCACTGTGCAAGAAGACCCTTGCTAATCTAGTTACGTCTTCTCTGAATCTCTGAACATTATAGAGGAGATTCTTATTTATTTTGTTCACTGATGTGCTAGAAATCAGTATGCTATTAAAATTATAAAGGAGCAGGTCAGTCGAGCTGGACCCAGTGACATCTGCCTCAGATCTACAAGAACTGTTTCCTCCAAAACCTAAACCCAAATCTGGAATCTTAGATGCTTCAAGACAGAAAGCCAGTGGTAGATGGAGGAGTGAGGGAGTGTGGCGGTGAGAATGTACTCAGAAAGCTGACTGAGAGGGGATATGCTTGACCTGATACCTCCTGTTGAAAGTGTGATGGCAGAGGGGTTCATGTAAGAAAGAAAGCCGTCCCCATAAGCTGAAGGAAAGGATGACTCCCTTGAAAGCCTATCTGAAGGGCTTTGACCTGGACTGACTTACTATTGTTATACGGAGATGTTAGAAAGTGAATGTTGTAGCAGAGCTCCCTCCTGGAACCAGAGATAAGAGCAGATTCCTCCACTGACATTTTAGCCCATGTAGTCTGCACCTGGGGCTTCCTGGGTAGCTCAGCTAGTAAAGAATCCACGTGCAATGCAGGAGATCCCAGGTCGATTCCTGGGTCCGGAAGATCCTTTGGAGGAGAGCATGGAAACCCACTCCAGTATTCTTGCCTGGAGAATCCCCATGGACTGAGGAGCCTGGCAGGCTACAGTCCATGGGGGTGCAAAGAGTTGGACATGACTAAGCGACTAAGCACAGCACAGCACAGTCTACCCCCGTGAGCCCAAATCCAGATCTCAAATTCAGCTTGGAGGACACCAGTTGGAAATACCTATAACACATTCAGGCTACTAAATGTTTAAATAATATCAGGGTAGTGTAGGCCCAGAAATCCATGGACTTCAGCACCAAATAGAATAAGATTAATGGAGAAGGAAATGGCAACCCACTCCAGTGTTCTTGCCTGGAGAATCCCGTGGACAGAGGAGCCTGGCAGGCTACAGTCCATGGGGTCACAAGAGTTGGATATGACTTAGCAGCTAAACCACTGCCAGTGAGGTAACAGTGAATCGTGTGTATCTGTCTATGGTGATGTCTTGATCAACTTCGTGTTTGAGAGGGAAATGTTTCTCAAAGGAATTGGGACCTCTCCAATAACGAGTACTCTCAGCCTGTTTTATCACCCATCATTTATGTACCAGGAGAGAGACACTGAGAAGAAAAGATGTTGCTTCCATACCTGCTGTGGTGTTTTCAAAGGCTAGCCCTGCCCCTGCTGGTTACAGACGATCACTGGTGCATCCTAGAGGCAGCTCAGGATGAGCTCAGGATGAGAGAGATCCCTCCTCTCCCTTGAGACTGGGCCAAGGAGGACTTGTGGGAGGGGATGGTTGCCAGACAAAATAAGAGTACACAGTTAAACTTGAATTTCCATAATTAATCTTTTAGTATAAGTATATCCCATGCTATGTTTGGAATGTACTAAAAAAGTACTTTATTGCTTACATAATATTCAAATTAATATTTTCTATATTTCTACTTGCTAAGTCTGACAACCCAGAGAGGGGTATAAATGGTCAATATATGTGAGGGAGTCAGAAGAAAACAAAGGTTCACCAAGCTGGAGGGCATTAGGGTAGAATCAGGGTTCTTTGGTTAAAAAAGGATTCAAAAGAGAGATGTGTGAGGCAGAGCCAGCTCAGGACACTTGAGTGTAGGCAAATTCAGGGTAGTCTGCTGAAAGATAAGAGACACTTGACTCAGGGGTCTCTATCACCATGGTTGACACCCAACCTCTTGCAAGACTGAGTAAGGCCATCCTAAACCAGTGGCCGGCTGACCTGCCAGCTGACCACAGATGCTGAGCCAGCTGATCCAAAATCAGCCAAGTCCAGGCCAGAACTACTCAGCCAACCTGCATGTTCACGAGCTGAGTTCTGGAGTGGTTTGTTATACAGCACAGGTAACTGATACAAAGGAGAGAAGAGGAGTCGGAATGGACCTTGTGAATTCCAGACCGAGAAGACAACATAATGAGTTGTGGTGCCTGAGTGTCCAAGTTCTCTAGGTCCTCCCCTACTCCTCTCCCTAAGGACTGAATCGGCAGGTTTTGAGGTACTTGATCATGTCCCCCAACTCAGGGGATCTGCCAGCCCTGAAGGCCCTTGAACAGGGCCAGCTGAGTGAGGGAAGCGACTTGATTCAAAAGTAAGCCATCCATTGGTTGGCTACCCATGAGTTGCAGCCTGGCTCAAAAAGATGGGCTGGGCCTATCAAGGCCTTTCCTGGCAATTAATGAGAGCACTCAAGAGAGGGACCAGAGCTGAAAGGTCATGTGTCAGTTGTTAAAGGACACTTGTGAAATGGAGAAGCAGAGGATGTTGGTTAGAAGTAAAGGAAGCAGATACACAGGGAGACACAGAGTAGGAGAGAGATGGATGAGAGAATGGCTGGTCTCGTGACCATCTGGGCCTACCGAACCCTCCTGCAATATAGGAGACCTGGGTTCGATCACTGGGTTGGGGAGATCCCCTGGGGAAGGGAACAGCTACCCACTCCAGTATTCTGGCCTGGAGAATTTCACCGACTGTAGAGTTCATGGGGTCACAAAGAGTCAAACATGACTGAGTGACGTTCATGTTCACTTTGGTCTGGGCCCAGGGAGCAGAGAAGCACTTAGGCTGGTATGAGAAGTGTGGTATTCATTTTAAGGATGTAGGACCATCTCAAAGAACCTTCCTCAAGCAGAGTCATCAGACAGGATAATTTCTCTTGCCTTCTCTCCTGCTCAGGCCCTCTCTCAGTGCCAGACCTCCTTGCTTCATTTAATCCAGTGTTGATCAAAGTCATTTGATCACAGAAATATTGTCTCATAAGACTTCTTAATAACCCATAGATTTTGTGTTTTGTGTGATCCACTTTAAGGAAAAGTGCTCTGTGGTCTGCATTATGTTGTCCACTGCTCTTTTTTCTTTTAATTTTCCTTTTTTAAGAAGTGCCTGAAGTGAAGAGGTTGTTGTCTTACCCAAAATCACCCAGTTTTTTAGAGGCAAAGTTGGGCTAAGATCAAGATGCCCTTCAGGCATAGATTAGGCAACATTATTTATACAATTTATACAAGAAAAAGAAAAAAGAACATCAGCTATCACTGCTGAGCATTAAGTGACAGGCACTGTGTGAGATGTTCTGGGGGCTAAGAGGCAGGTGACAGATAAACCCTCTGGACTGAAGGAGAAGACCAGAGTTAGGGAGACTTCCCTGGGAGGAGAACTTGAAACCGTGTACAAGTCCCTGTGTCCTTGTCTTTGGTAATAAAAGGCTGACTCAAGAGTAAATGATTGGGAAATGTGAAGATGTAGAAACAAAGAAGAGCTGTCAGGCTGGGGAACTGGTAACAATTTAGATTACAAATCTGCTACATGGCAGAACCCACAGTTCTTGAAAGACATAGACAAAGGCCTGACACATATTCCTAAATTGCTTTTATAGGAAGCACACCCCCTCCAGATGAAAACTGTTGACTGTAAGAACATGGACTTCAGACTGGTTGGAACCAGGAGGTTGATGATGCTGTCTCCCCATTACCTCACCACCAACCATTAGAAGAATGTCCACAAGCTGATCACGCCCTGCTCCTTGAACACTTTATGACTCCTGATTATCCCCTCCAGGATGAGACACACTGTTTTGAGGGCACAGTGACAACCCACTCCAGTACTCTTGTCTGGAAAATCCCATGGATGGAGGACACTGGTAGGCCGCAGTCCATGGGGTCGCTAAGAGTCGGACACAACTGAGCGACTGACTTTACTTTCACTTTTCACTTTCATGCATTGGAGAAGGAAATGGCAACCCACTCCAGTGTTCTTGCCTGGAGAATCCCAGGGACGGGGGAGCCTGGTGGGCTGCCGTCTATGGGGTCGCACAGAGTCGGACATGACTGAAGTGACTTAGCAGTAGCAGCAGCAGCCCACTGTAGCCCTGTCTGCCTGGAAAAATAATAAAAGCTACTCTTTTCTACCTCACCCCAAATTTTGTGTCCACTTTTCTATTTGGAACAAGAACAGAGGCTGAATTTTGCCAACAAGCTCCTGGCTATTCATCTCTACACCTGGACACCTGTGCCCACACCCCTGGGTAACTTTCTGGACCTGATAAGCAGAGGCTGGACCACTGGGGCAGGGGGCTCTTGAGTCAGAATAGGCTGAATGAATTGGCAGATGGTCCATGAGCGTTCAGGACGCTGATGAAGGATCAGAGCCCCTGGAGTCAGAGAATGTAACAGAATAGAACAAACTAAGTGACTCCATATGGGATCTATTCCTTTAGCTCTAACACCTGTCCTCTGCTGCCTGTGATTAGTCATGCTGACTCTTCCCCTTCATAAAAGAATGTTGCCTATAGCCTGAAATATACATGCTATCCCATTCTCAAGGCTCTGACTTTGGAAAGTATAAAACTTTTCCATTCATATACAGACAAAAAGTTGCAGAACAGAGAATAACATTTGCCTTCTTGGAGATTTAATGAAACATTGTGACTAGACCCACTTGACAGCTGTAAGAAGAAAGGATTCCTATGATGAAAAGTTTCCAACAACCAGTCATGTGCCCTTGTTTTAGTATAAAAGAAGCCTGAATTCTAACCTAAGTAAGATGGTTCTTTGGGACGCTAGTCCACCGTCTTCTCAGCTGGCTTTCTGAATAAAGTCACTGTTTCTTGCCCAAACAACTGGTCTCTCACTTTATTGGCCCACTGAGCAGCGAGCAGTAGAACTTGGTAACACTAAAGGAGGGGCTGATGTCACAGGCTCTTTGTAGCTGAGAAATTGAGTGAACATCCCCATTATGACTTTAGCCACCACCCCTGGGCCTCAGAGTATGTGCGTACAGCTTTCTACATGTTGGAGGAGACCCATCCTTGGCTCAGACACCTCCACCAACCACAGGCTCCCTCTGCTCTGGGTCCAAACCCCCTGGAGTCTGAGACCTGAATCTCCAGGGCTGGGAGTGCTCCCTCTTCCGCCCTCATGAGTGAGAGAAAATCAGACAGGCCCCACTGGACCTGCCAGTGTTACCACTGGGAAGACACCCTCTACTCCTGCTGCAGGACTAAGTCTCCACTACAGACAGCACTGGCTCTGTAACCACTAATGCGCCTCCTAAGAAGTCAGACTGACTGCATGTATCTCTGAAGGTCACAGCTTCTGTTCTCAGCCTCTCTGGGAAGGTCTCCAAATCTAACCTTCTTCCAAAAGGATTTCAAGCTGTTTATGGAACTAAATAATATGAAAGAACGTAACTGAAGATTTTAAACTCAAAGCCATTTTAAAAGTATGAAAAAATGCAGAAATAGAAGTTGTCTATCATTTATATTGCCCATACGTGTACACTGAGTTCAGATATAAGTTCTTGGCTTTTGAAGCAAAAGGAAATATATCAGTTACATGGCATTTAGTGGCTAGAGAGACCATGGAAATGCTTATTTTGTTTCTTCCTGGAACCCAGCTCCAGTTGGTCTTTATATTACTACAGTTCTTCCTTCTCTGATTTGAAAAAGCACAGAAGCATCATTCAGATGATGGATGCCTGCAATCAAAAAGAAAGGTCAAGAAGATGCCATGATGTCCACCCTGGCTGAGCTACATAAGACAATCTGAACAATTGGGCTTTGAAGTTGGAGCTCAGCTTTCAGGTGAGACAGATAGGAAACTAATTGGGGTTTGAGATTTTTCACTGTCTGCCAAGACACCGCTGCTCCGAGAGAGCTTCCCCTTAGGATAACTGTCCTATGACTGGATAAGTGGGACATACAGTGCTGTCATTAATTTTTTGATTTGGCAAACTAGACAGACCTACTCTATCAATGAGGGCTTTTCAATCTCCCCTCTCCCTCTATGCAAGCTGCCTTTATTATTAATTGTTAGTTACCTGAGCCACACATGAGCACTGTGTGTACTTCGTAAGATCCATAGAAGCAATATGAAAAATAAAATTTAGTCACCTGCCATCCAGAATGAGTCCTATTAGCCTTTGTTATATTCTGATAGCATTCCCTGATAGCTTAGTTGGTAAAGAATCCGCCTGCAACGCAGGAGACCCTGGTTCGATTCCTGGGTCAGGAAGATCTGCTGGAGAAGAGATAGGCTCCCCACTCCAGTATTCTTGGGCTTCCCTGGTGGCTCAGCTGGTGAAGAATCTGCCTGCAATGCAGGGGACCTGGGTTCAATCCCTGGGTTGGGAAGATCCCCTGGAGAAGGGAAAGGCTACCCACTCCAGTATTCTGGCCTGGAGAATTCCATGGACTATATAGTCCATGGTGTCACAAAGAGTCAGACACAACTGAGCAACTTTCACTTTCACTTTCATATTCCTATAATACATACATTGCTAAGATAAATATAAACACACCAAACTGAGATCTTGCCATGCATACTGTTTTAAAACTTATTATTTAAAACATATTATTCTAATGACTGTATAATATTCTATTTTAAAATGTGCATACATAAGTCTTTAGTTTAAAATTCCCTTTTACAGGCTTTTAAGTTGCTTTTTAAAAACAGCAAGATGCACATCTTTTGGATATATCTATGGAATTAGAATTGTTCACTCAGAGGAGATACAGATGATAGGATATTGAAGCTTTTCTTCAGATTTTCTTTCCCAAAAGTTGTATCCGGGTAGCCAGAATTGCTTTGCATTGTGATCTTTTGTAAATCGAATTCCTATATACACATGAATCTATTGCTTCTCTTGGCTGAAGTGAACTGTCTGTATTTTTGAATCCGGTACTTCATGTGGTAATACTGTAGTTTCATTGTATGGAATAAATTCCCCATGTTATTCTTATTTTTAAAAGATTTTTAGGACTTTTCCAATAAAATGAGTCATTGAGATAAGTTTTTGAGTCCTTTTGTTAGAGTCCAAGAAAAATTCTGCTGAGATATTGATAGGAATTATACAGTATGTATAAATTAACTTCAAGAAAATGTACATGTTATAAAATGTAGTGTCTTCCGGTCAAAGAACAAGAAGAGTCTCTTCTCTTATCCTCATCTGTCTGTGGCCCTAACCAGCTCTCCCTTTTTCTTTTTTTCCTAAAGCTCCTTCACCTCTCTTGCTAGTATCATTCACAAGAGTATTACATGTCTCGTTGCTCTTGTAGATAAGCTCTTTCCTTCCATTTGCTGGCTGCCTTTTGTACTTTATATATGAGAACTACTGACTCAACTGGCCAATTTAATGAATATTTTGATGTATTAATCATGTCTAATTATTTTTGTGGTTTTTTTTTTTTTCCCCTTGGCTTTTCCAACTCTGTAACACAGGTCATTTGCTCAGAATGATTATTTTGTTTCCTCAAAGTGATTTATGCTACTCAGGGACAGATGTGGAAGACAGAATTTTAAAATTTGGATCTGCAAGTAGGATGGGGCAACAGTTAGCACTTACCCTTAGCCAAAAGAGACCTTGGGTGGAAAGGTCTCTAAATTTGGATTTTTACTCTCCCAACGCTTCCAAGTCTTTGGCTGTAGAGACCTTGATCCATCTGCCTCTATAGACAAGTGTGACTTGGGAGCACAAAACAGTCCCAGGTAGAAGTTTCTTTTTGTTTTCTGTCACATGAATTCTAGTAACCTCTAAGCCCCTATACACAGTCTAAGAGAACTGCCTTCTCTTCTAGACGGAGGAAGCTCATCTGTGCTCCACTCTGCTGCCCAGCCTCTCCTGTGCCTAGGCTGTGCCTTGGTCCAGCTAATGACATTTCCACCCACGTGCTCCATCGACGCAGTGTTTGCTTTTTTTAAAGTGGTCTGCAGGGTCCCTGACCAAGCAAGCAGAGGTGAAAGAACAGGAAGCTTTTGCAGATTCTGTCTTGGATCTTGCACCGCCCCAAAACCAACAGTGAGATCTCAACCCACAGAAAGTGTCTTGGGGACAATAATGCCTGCGGGTAGACATTGACGACTGGCATACTAATGTTCTCAGTGTTGTGTCTGCCTGCTATTTCCCAACTCTGCAGAAAGGGTTTTGTATTCATTTTGCTTTTCATTTTATGTTTCTTTTACTCTCAACCAGAGGTGCTCAGGACAATCCTTTACAAAGAGAATTATTATTTCCATCAGGCCAGAGTGGAAAAAGGAAATGCAAAATTGCCTGTGGATTGTGCAAATTGTATAAAGAGCGAAAAATCTAATAGCTTTTTCCTCCAGTTCTAAGAATTTGGCAAATAGTTAAAAATAATTCTGAAAACCATTAAAATTTCTGGGAGGTATATTGCTTCCACTTTTCCCTTTCTGCGTTATAAATGGCAGTCCAAACAATGGCTTCTGGTGTTTTTGTTAATTCCAGTGCTTCAGTGTTCTTTCATTCAATTCCCATAGAAGTCTTTGCACAACTCTATTTCCTGAGTCCTCTTTCTACCTCTTTGAAACTGATGGTCACACATTTTCCATAAGCCTCCAAGACAACCTTCTACCTGCCCTTCCCAACTTCCCCCACAAACTTTTTATTCTAATCCAAACTTCTATCTTTATATGTTAGCTACAAAGAACAAGAAACAGCATAAAGGGGTAGCAGAAAACAACTATATATAGGCTGAAATCCCAGATCCACTCTTTACTAGGTGACTTTGGAAAGTTACTTAATACTTAAAGTTTCTGAACCACAGTTTTCCTGTGTATTAAGTGAGGATAATAATGTGTTCATGTTATTAACAATCTTAAAAATGAGTTCCTTTGGTTGCTAGGCCTGTGTCAAGAAATTTGCCACAGTTTGCATGCATTCTCATTTATCCCCACAGAAATTTCTGACATGGTTGCAATGATCATCTCCCTTTTGCGAAATGAAAGTGTTGATGAAATCTTAACACCCAGTACCTCAGGATAGGACTGTTCTCATGGATAGGGCCTTCAGTTCAGTTCAGTTCAGTCACTCAGTTGTGTCCAACTGTTTGCGACCCCATGGACTGCAGCTCTCCAGGCTTCCCTGTCCATCACCAACTCCTGGAGCCTACTCAAACTGATGTCTGTCATGTTGGTGATGCCATCCAACCATCTAATCTTCTATCATCCCCTTCTCCTTCCTCCTTCAATCTTTTCCAGCATCAGGGTCTTTTCAAACAAGTCAGTTCTTTGCATCAGGTGGCCAAAGTATTGGAGTTTCAGCTTCAGCATCAATCCTTCCAATGAATACTCAGGACTGATTTCCTTTAGGATTGACTGGTTGGATCTCCTTGCGTCCGAGGGACTCTCAAGAGTCTTCTCCAACACCACAGTTCAAAAGCATCAATTCTTCGGTGCTCAGCTTTCTTTATAGTCCAACTTTCACATCCATACATAACTCCTGGAAAAACCATAGCTTTGACTAGACGGACATTTGTTGTCAAAGTAATGTCTCTGCTTTTTAATATGCTATCTAGATTGGTCATAACTTTTCTTCCAAGGAGCAAGCATCTTTTAATTTCATGGCTGCAATCACCATCTGCAGTGATTTTGGAGCCCCCAAAAATAAAGTCTCTCACTGTTTCCATTGTTTTCCCACCTCTCTGCCATGAAGTGATGGAACAGGATGCCATGATCTTAGTTTTCTGAATGTTGAGTTTTAAGCCAACTTTTTCACTTTCCTCTTTCACTTTCATCAAGAGGCTCTTTAGTTCTTTTTCGCTTTCTGCCTTAATGGTGGTTTTATCTTCATATCTGAGGTTATTGATATTTCTCCCAACAATCTTGATTCTAGCTTGTGCTTCATCCAGCCTGGCATTTCTCATGATGTACTCTGCATATAAGTTAAATAAGCAGGGTGATAATATATAGCCTTGGCTTACTCCTTTCCTGATTGGGAACCAGTCTGTTGGTCCATGTCCAGTTCTAACTGTTGCTTCTTGACCTGCATATACGTTTCTCTAGAGGCAGGTCAGGTGGTCTGGTATTCCCATCTCTTGCAGAATTTTCCACAGTTTATTGTGATCCACACAGTCAAAGGCTTTGGCATAGTCAACAAAGCAGAAATAGATGTTTTTCTGGAACTCTCTTGCTTTTTCAATGATCCAACGGATGTTAACAATTTGATCTCTGGTTCTTCTGCCTTTTCTAAATCTAGCTTGAACATCTGAAAGTTCACAGATCATGTACTTTTGAAGCCTCGCTTGAAGAATTTAGATCATTACTTTACTAGCGTATGAGATGAGTGCAATTGTGCAGTAGTTTGAGCATTCTTTGGCATTGCCTTTTTTTGGGATGGAATGAAATCTGACCTTTTCCAGTCCTTTGGCCACTGCTGAGCTTTCCAGATTTGCTGGCATATTGAGTGCAGCACTTTCACAGCATCATCTTTTAGGATTTGAAATAGTTCAACTGGAATTCCATTACCTCCACTAACTTTGTTCATAATGATGTTTCCTAAGGCCCACTTGACTTCACATTCCAGGATGTCTGGCTCTAGGTGAGTGATCACACCATCGTGATTATCTGGGTTGTGAAGATCTTTTTTGTACAGTTCTTCTGTGTATTCTTGCCACCTCTTCTTAATATCTTCTACTTCTGTTAGGTCCATACCATTTCTGTCCTTTATCGAGCCCATCTTTGCATGAAATGTTCCCTTGGTATCTCTAATTTTCTTGAAGAGATCTCTAGTCTTTCCCATTCTGTTGTTTTCCTCTATTTCTTTGCATTGATCACTGAGGAAGGCTTTCTTATTTCTCCTTGCTATTCTTTGGAACGCTACATTCAAATGGGTATATCTTTCTTGTTCTCATTTGCCTTTGGCTTCTCTTCTTTTCATAGCTATTTGTAAGGCCTCCTCAGACAACTATTTTGCCTTTTTGCATTTCTTTTTCTTTGGGATGGTCTTGATCACTCCCTCCTAATCAATGTCATGAACCTCCATCTGTAGTTCCTCAGGCACTCTGTGTATCAGATCTAATCCCTTGAATCTATTTGGATCTAATCCCTTGAATCTATTTGGATCTAATCCCTTGAATCTATTTAGGGCCTTGGAAGAGGTAGTTAGGTTAAAATAAGGCCCTTAAGGTGGACCTTAATCCAATGTGACTGGTGTCCTTATAGGAAGAGGAAATTTGAACACATGGAGAGACACCACAGATACATGTGCTCAGAGGAAAGGCCAGGTGAGAACACAAGGAGAAAGCACCCACCTGCAAGCCAAGGACACAGGCCTCAGAGAAAATCAACCTGCTGGCACCTTGATCTTGGACTACCAGCCTCCAGAACCATGAAAAATAAGTCTCCATGTTTAAACCACTCATTCCGTGATATTTTGTTATGGCAGCCCTAGCAAAGCAGAACACATGGACAGGCTCAACTGTTAAAACCAAATCTAAAGCAAAAACCTGACAGCCAACCAAAACAACATCCCTTTCCAAGGACTCATGACTGTCCCTCCGTCTGCTGAGAACCCACCAGCAGTGTCTGTTTGCTTTCAGAATATAATCTAAGATGACATTTGATGGGGCTTAAAACCCAGCTGGGTTGTCTTTCTTGAGACGAGATTCACAGGCAACAAGAAAAAGCAGACTTTCTGTGTGCTGGACAGCCAGAGAAGGTCAGCAGGACTGAGGCTGTTTCTGGAACACTGGTGAAAATGGCTGGTAGATTCACTGGTCAGTTACTTGAATCAACGTACTAATAGATAATGAAGTCACTGCTTCTTTTTCTCTGGGCATTTCCCATCCTTCTTTCCACAGTGTAATTAGCTGGCCCCTTATCAGACCCAGGGGTAAAGGAAAGTTGCTCACTGACTCCAGACTCTCAGATAAAATTAATTACTTACAATTTATAAAGAGTTTGATACTGCATATAAATTAAGGTATTTTCCTTTTGTTTGAATGTTATGCTTTATTTCCAGATACTGGGTTTTGTATTAAGTTAGTGTCAGGAAAGTATAAGAGACAATGTCTTGGAATGTTAATTTGACTCACAGAATTTGGGAAAAGAGGTCCTGAAATAATGTTGCTAACATGTATACTCCAAAATAGCTTTGGTCCTGCTGATCTAAGGCTGAAACTGGGTTTTCCAGAAGGCTGTTCACCTCTCACCAGTCCCTTCTGCTTTCCCAGATCCTAGGTCCTTTGGGCAGCATGACCGTGTCTCTGAGCTGGACTGGAGGCTCTTCTAGGCTCTGACAGAACCATTCCTAGGATCCTGCCCAAATCTCGATGTATGAAGCTGACACGGCTCTGCAAGCGTTCCCTGTCCACATCAGGTTAGTCCTTAGTTCAGTGTCTTTCAACCACCCTAAAGGCACCAGCCACTGGTTTGCTCTCCATGGCCTTGATTCCCAAGTCAGCACCTTGACCTGCAAATCTTCTGTCATCTGCTCCATTTTGCTTTCAGCAAAAGGAGACAATTGTGTCCTGGTATTTTATCTCAACTTCACCAACGGATCACTGCTCCCTCGGTGAGGGAATAATGCAGTTTAAAAGTGTCTGGCACAAAGTGCTACGTAAGTGTTAAGTTTGTTGGCTTTTTTTTTTAATTGGAGTATAGTTGATTTACAATGTTATGTTAGTTTTAGGTGTACAGCGAAGTGATTCAGTTATATATAATACATGCGTGTGCTCAGTCACTCATGCTGTATCCAACTCTTTGTGACCCTATGGACTGTAACCTGCCAGGCTCTTCTGTCCATGGGATTTCCCAGGGAAAAATACTGGAGGGGTTGCCATTTCCTCCTCCAGGGGATCTTCTTGACCCAGAGATTGAACTACATTAGCAGGCAGATTCTTCACCACCGAGCCACCTAGAAAGCCACACACACATATATGTTTCAGATTCTTTTCTTTTATAGATTGTTACAAAATATTGAGGATAGTTCCATAAGTTAGTTGAATAAAAGTAAACTCTGCTCCACTTGAGTGAGAAACATTGCTTGAAAGTTGCTGCTTCTCCGAAGAAGTGAGCTGGAAACACATCCCTACTTGGCGGAGGAAATCACAGAAGCATCTGTGTTCCCTTATCTGTCATCTGTGACCTTTTCACTCCTGGCTTTCACACTGGGTTTGAGACTGTTTTCAACAGAAAAACAAGGATCAAATAGGGTAGAACTTGAAATTGAATGGAAAATCAATGCAGATGCTACTAGACAGCGAGGGGAAGACAGTTTCTCACAAAGGCACTGGAAATAGGTTGGATTTTGACAGACTAGGACAAACCCTGACGTCCCTTCCACGGAGAGTCAAAGGACTTGTGCTCAAGTGGTTGTTCATATAAGTCTTTTAGAAATAAAGACCATCAGATTTTTCAAGTCTTGCCACCGTCACTCTTACAGGGAGATTACAAACGAGTGGTATTTGCTAAATCCTATTCTAGAAACATGCGGCAAAGAGTCAGTAAAATCAACATGCCTTTGGTGTGATTTATTCCAGATTTAGAGAAGCCCCAGTGGCTCAGGAAATAAAAGAACCCACCTGCAGTACACCAGACACCAGAGAAGTAGGTTCGATCCCTGGGTCAGGAAGATCCCCTGGAGGAGGAAATGGCAACCCACTCCAGTACTCTTGCCTGGAAAATCCCATGGACGGAGGAGCCTGGTAGGCTGCAGTCTATGGGGTCGCTAAGAATCAAACACGACTGAGCGACTTCACTTTCGCTTTTCACTTTCATGCATTGGAGGAGGAAATGGCAACTCACTCCAGTATTCTTGCCTGGAGAATCCCAGGGACAGGGGAGCCTGGTGGGCTGCCATCTACGGGGTTGCACAAAGTCGGACACGACTGAAGTGACTTAGCAGCAGCAGTGGCTCAGGAAATAAAAGAACCCACCTGCAGTGCACCAGACACCAGAGAAGTGGGTTTGACCCCTGGGTCAGGAAGATCCCCTGGAGGAGGAAATGGCAACCCACTCCAGTATTCTTGCCTGGGAAATCCCATGGACAGAGGAGCCTTGGGTGCTACAGTCCACGGGGTCCCAAAGAGGTGGACACGACCAAACACACGTGTGTGCAACAAATTCCAGATCTAGTCAGCTCCAGGGTTACCAGAGGGCCCAAGACTTGACTCTTTAGAGCTATGGGGTCTCACCTCCCTGAGGTGGTTAGAGCAACACCTTTGACGTCGCCAGGACGTTTCAGTCTTTCCAGGGACATAGGAATTCCTTCAGTCTCTGCTGAGGAGAACCCTGAGCCCCACCTGCAGACTGCGAGGCAGGGGAGCAGGAGTGGGGCTCCTGTGACAGAGCAGGAAGTCACTGCTCCAGACAGTGGGCCGAGGAGAGGCAGGGGGTTGGCCTCATTGGTGGGGGTGGCGGGTAGCGGGGGAACAAGAAGAGGACGTCAGCAGAGGGAAAGGAGCAGGAAGTCACTGCTCCAGACAGTGGGCCGAGGAGAGGCAGCGGGTTGGCCTCGTTGCGGGTTGGGGGGGGCGGGGAAGCGGGGCAGGTAGCAGGGGAACAAGAAGAGGACGTCAGCAGAGGGAAAGGCCACACTTTGAGGCAGGATAACACACCCAGGACTGTACTAGCCCTCTTGCATGTATTTTCTCTTTCTTTTCTGGAATTACATTTGTTAATTAGAAAAGAAATACACAAATGGTATACAACATAAGAAGCAAAACTCTCCCCTGGAGTCCCGTGGTCCATGGAACACTCAGTGTTAACAATTTGGTTAAAAACAAAATAGCAGGGACTTCCCTGGGGGTCCAGTGGCTAAGACTTTGCAAACCCAATGCAGGAGGCCTGGGTTCCATCCCTGGAACTGGATCCCATGTGGCACAACTAAGACCCAGGGCAGCCAAATAAATAAATATTTACAAATAAAAAATGGCACGTGAAAAGTAAACAAAGTAGATCTTCTTTCTTCAGTGATAATGAAGTAATTTAAACCAATCCTCTCGCTAAGGACAATTAAAATATCTGGATTAAGGATTTTTCAAAAATTTCCCTTGAAATATCAAAAGAGCTAACAGGATCACGAGGCGTATTGAGCCCAGTTGCAGAAAAAAAGATGATCATCCTGAAAGGTAAGCTGGGGCCACCATTAACAAGACAATGTTTGCTGATAGAGATGAGGCTTCTGATTTCAAAGAGACTGCTGAAAGTTTTCTGAACAGGATTTTTGACCACCTCAGCAGGAGCATAAGTACCAGTGATCTGGGATCAACCTTAATGCAACTTAGCTCTCGAAATTATACCTGGATCAAATTCTGGGCACCTCGTCAAAACAAAAACAAAAAAAAATCCTATCTGGAGGAAGATACCATTATCCTAGGTTATTCCTGAAAATTATTTTCAAATACAGTGTACACACACTATTCAAGATAACTGATCTGAAATATGAAGAGATAGTACAACATGAACAAAATTAAATAACAGACAAGGAAAAAAGTCTGGAATTACTGAACAAAAGCCATCAACCAACTATGTTTCTGAAGATTAAAAGAGTCCTCTTAAAGGTCACAGGGAATTAGAAAATATGAAGTGTCATTGCACAACATTTATAAGAAATCTAAAGGATGCAGCAACAACAACAACAGCTTGTGTGTCAGGAGAGAAGTATATGAAAAGAAGATGTTCTAATATCCTGGTCTAATATCAAGGAGGAGGGTCAAAGTACCAGTCAGCGTTGTACTTGGGTAAAACCAAAGCATTCTTTGCTACACTTTATAAAGTTAGCACTAAGAGAATAGCAAAAGTGTCTATCTTCCAATCAAGCAGGGAAAAGTGAAATAATAAAAATATCATCCTACGTGGGACAAGAAAGGAGAGAAAAAGGGCTGTTAAATAGAAAAAAATAGAAAGCCCATAGAAAATGGCAAATATAAATCCTATTGTAACAGTATTCCATTCAGTGCAAGTAGAATAAATAGGAATGAGTCTTGGCCCATGTGGAATCTGAGTCCTAAGCTCTGACAGTGGTAGAGAGAGGAATGAGAATGTTTCCCAGATGTTCCTAAGTCAGTGCCTGCAGCAGGTGGGCTTCACAGCTGCCGCTGGTGCGGGCTGAGGTGTACAGAAGAGAAAATCCATGGAAGCTTGAGATACGTGTGAGGACTCGCCAGGGCCTGGTCACAGGTAGTACCCAGAATCCCCGTCACAAGAACCACTGGTCCCAACAGCCACTAGATGGCACATATCCCAGGGTGTTAAAGAGAGAACTAGCAAGCTCACGTATCAGGTAAAAAGGAAACATCAGGTTAGTAAGAGACATGACCAGGAAAGTGGGGAGAAAATAAAAATGAAAGTCCACACAAGGAACCAGAAAAGTAGGCAGCATGTAGAAGAAAATTGACTTGTGAATTAGACTGGAAATACAGTGAGCATTCCAAATGAGAGAGCAGAGGCTGTGAACGCCTTTTAATGGGCATCAAACTAAGATGATCACAAAATGCAGCTGAGGGCTGACTTTGCGAGTACACGGAAATCCACCTAGAAGGCTTGGAACTGCATGATGACAACAGTTGCTGGGATTACAATGATGGGAAAGGATAAAATATACCCAAATAGTCTCATGCCTACTGTGCTGGACATTTCTTTGACAAACCCACAAGGTGTATAACAAAAACACTCAGTATGTAAAAAGTGCTTTGTTATCCTTGAAACACTGCCAGCTCTTCTATCATTATCTGCCTTGGTCATACAGAGCATTCTTCTCCCTCAATTACAGAAAAGGAAACAGGCTCTGAATGGGGAAGTGACATGCTCGAGGCCATTCAGGGAACCCATACTCTGATTCACATCTTTTCATGTCATTCTCTTCCTTTTATCACAGAAGAGACTGTATACATCAGAAGACTCAACATTGTTATGATGTCAATTCCACCAAACTGGTATAGAGAATCAATGCAGTTGCAAAAAAAAAAAAAAAATTGTCACTGTGCTTTAATGAATGAATTGAAAAGCTTATTCTAAAATTTGTACAGAAAAGCCTAGGAAGTTGGATAAAACAACTTTGAAAAACAGAACAAAGTTGGAAAACTTATTATAAAGCTACAATGTTGCATAAGCACAGAGCACAAATATAAACAAATAGATCAAAGGAGCAGGATAGAAAGTGTAGAAGTAGACCCACAAATAAATGCTCAATTGATTTTTTACAAAGTCACAAATGACCATTCAGTGGGCAAATATTTTTTTCAAGGAATGGTGCCAAAACAATTTGACAGGGAAAAAAAAACAAAACAAAACAACCTTTGATCTAGATCTCAAAACAATTTGACAGGGAAAAAAACAAAACAAAACAACCTTTGATCTAGATCTACACTTCATACAAAGTTAACTCAAAATATATATAAAAGTAAATCTAAAACTTTAAACCACCAAATTCTGAGAGAAAACATAGAAAAATTTTGTAGCATTGAATTAAGTAAAATTTCTTTGATATGACACCAAAGCACAATCCAAAAGAGAATAAAGTCAATGGAAGTTCATCAAAATTAAGAACTTCTCTAAACTGTTAACAGAATGAAAAGATAAGACACTATTTGGGGAAAATATTCACAAATCATTTATCTATAAAGGACTTTTCTCTTGAATATATAAGAGCTCTCAATATCAAATAATGAGAAAACAAAACAAAAATCTCAATTAACAATATGGGCAAAAGAATTTGAACAGGTATTTCACTGAAGAAGATACACAGATGCTGAACGAAAGAAATCAGACCAAAAAAAAGTGTATCATATACAAATTCCACTTATAAAAATCCTAAAAGATGCAAAGTGATCTGACAGAGCAGATCAGTTATTCCCTGGGCATGTAGAAGACAGGGATGGAAGCGGGGTTCTACCAGGACGTGTGAGGGGTGAGTGTTATGTTCATATTCATATTATTGATTGTGGTTATGATTTAATGAGTATATACATATATCAAAACTTACCAAAGTGTACACTCTCAAGATATACAGCTGGTATATGTCCATTATACCTCAATAAAGTTGTTTTTTTTAAAAAGGAATATGACCAGCCCTCCAGAAACTCCCACCCCACCCCACTATGCATTCAAATCATTAATTCTCCCTCAAAGGTAACAGGCACCCTGACTTCTAACAGCACATATTAGACAGTATTTGAACTTTGCATAAATGAAATAACACAATACATAACCTTTTGTATCAAGCTTCTTTCCCTCAATATTATATATGTGCCATTCACCTATGTTGTCATAGGTCTGACCAAGTTAATCGCCTACTAAGAAAAAAAATCACACTTCTCAGTGAAATATGGTAGAATCTAACATCTTCACACACATAATATACACAAAGTTCAAGATACAATCTTGATGTAATCCAAAATTACTCAACATTCAAAGAGCCAACGACTTTAAAGTAGCTAATATAATGATGCTCCCTGAAGAAAATGACAATTTTTTCACAACAAATGAAAAAATAAAGAATTTCAGGAAAGAAAAAAGTGTAAGAAATAACCAAATGAAAATTTTAGTGCTAAAAAAATGCACTACCTAAAATAAAAATTCGCCAAATGACCTTAAGAGTCAAATGAAAATGACAGAGGAATAAGCCATATATAACTTGAAAATAAATCAATAGAAATGATCCAATCTGATGAAGAGAAAGAAAAGAGACTGAAAAAATTATCAGAGTCTCAGGAACCTTCGTTACAGTGTTAAAATACTTAAGATATCAAAACACTGGAGTACCAGCAGCATGAGAAACAGAGAGAACAGAACAGAAAATACGTAATGGCCCAGTTTTCAAAATTTGGTGGAAGTCATGACAGGACAGATTCAAGAATCTCAGTGAACTTCAAATGGAATAAGCAGGAATGAAAAATAAGCAAATCGTGCCTCAGCATGTGACAGCCCTACTGCTGAAAACCAAAACTAGAAAAGCTTGAAAGCAGCCGGAGACAAAATGCTACATCATCATGATACGAATTTTCACAGGCATTTCATCAGAACCAGAGGCAAGATGACAGGGGAAAGGATTTCAAACAGTCTTTTAAAAGAAAAGGATTGTCAAATCCAAATTATAGAGAGAAAATATCCTTCAAGAATAAAGGCAAAGTGATGACATTTTCAGATAAAGAAAAACTAAAAGATTTCTTTGCCACCAGAAACTACAGGAAATTCTCCAGCCTGATACCTGAGGGAAATCAGATCCTTAGGAACAAATCTTCTAAACTTGTAAATCAATGGGTAGCATAAAAACTTAATTTTTCCTTTTAATTTCTTCAAAATGGCTCTGCTTACTTAAAGCTAAAATTCTAACGTTTTCTTGTGGGGGTTAAATGTAGGTAGAATATAATGAAAGACATATAATGACTACGTCACAATGACTACAAATGTGATTTGAATGAAGATGAGGGGAAATGGATTTATTCAAGTTCAAAGTTTCTACATTTTTGTGTGAATTCATACCATATTACGGAGAAGGCAATGGCACCCCACTTCAGTGCTCTTGCCTGGAAAATCCCATGGACGGAGGAGCCTGGTAGGCTGCAGTCCATGGGGTCACGAAGAGTCAGACACGACTGAGCAACTTCACTTTCACTTTTCACTTTCATGCATTGGAGAAGGAAATGGCAACCCACTCCAGTGTTCTTGCCTGGAGAATCCCAGGGACAGGGGAGCCTGGTGGGCTGCCGTCTATGGGGTCACACAGAGTCGAACACGACTGAAGTAACTTAGCAGCATACCATATTAACTCTGAGCCAAAAGTCCCAGTCACCTTGAAAATCCTTAATCCAAACTTCTGTATTCTCCATGGAGTGAAACCTTCTCTCCTTGGGCTCTATTTTGCTGCATAATAATTTGGAAAATAGCCTTGGGGAGAAAACTGGAGTGACCGTGGACCCAAATCGTATGCCCCCATCTCTTAGGGTTATAACGATTGTAACCCTGCAGTGATTAGCTGCTTTTTTTCCCCTAAATAAATGTTTATCATGCTTTTATTATGGCAGAAGGGTAAATAGAATACCAGTTCTAACCATCATGGTCAGAACCAGAAATCTTGCTAACAAAGCTGCTGACGCTGAGAATTTTGGACTTGGTTCTTTTGATGAAATGAAATAATTGAAGATTTCAAGTGGTGGAGGCGATGGTAGTGGTGGTAAATGAGCAGTACTCATTTTAGAAAGCTCTCTGGCCTCAGGGTGGGGGGTGGATTGAAAGGAGGGCTAAGTGACAGGCAGGGAGACTACAACCACCAGAGTTACCACGTGTTTTTTTGTTGTTCAGTCGCTAAGTCGTGTCTGACTCTTTGTGACCCCATGGACTGCAGCATACCAGGCTTCCCTGTCCTTCACTATCTCCTAGAATTTGCTCAAATTCATATGCATTGAGTCAGTGACTCAATGTCTAACCATCTCATCCTGTGCCACCCCCTTCTCCTTTTGCCTTCAATGTTTCCCATCATCTTTTCCAACTGGGTCTTTTCCAGCGAGTCAGCTCTTCATATCAGGTGGCCAAAATATTGGAGCTTCAGCTCCAGCATCAGTCCTTCCAAATGAATATTCAGGGTTTATTTCCTTTAGGATTGACTGGTTTGATCTCCTTGCTGTCCGGGGGACTCTCAAGAGTCTTCTCCAGCACCACAATTTGAAAGCACCAATTTTTCGGTGCTCAGCCTTCTTTATGGTCCAACTCTCACATGCGTACATGGCTACTGGAAAAACCATAGCTTTGACAATGCATGCCGTGGGCTAAGAGTTGACAACTTGCTCCCTGCTAGAATTTTACCTGCCTGATCTCTTGGTTAATCCTCACACAGCCCTAAGAGGTACATATTATATTATTGTCATTTCATTTTCCCAAGTTGAAAAATGAGGTCTGGGGACATTTCAAAAGTCAGCAAGATAACTGAATTTGTTAGTGTTTAGATCTGAGACTTGAACTCAAGTCTGCCTAAGAGGAGTTCCTGTGTTGATCTATGATCTCTATTGAAAAACTTTCATCACTGTCCACATGAAACTTGAAGAGAGATTAAAATAGCAAGAATGTAAAGGAGGAGATAAACTAGAAAGAGCATTGAGAATTGCAAAGACTTGACAAGCTAACAGTGGGGAGAGCCAGGCATCTAGGATGAGTCTTGGGTTTCTGCCTTGTGCCAGAGGGTTCGATCCCTGGGTTGGAAAGATCCCCTGGAGAAGGGAAAGGCTTACCCACTCCAGTATTCTAGCCTGGAGAATTCCATGGACTGTACAGTTTATGGGGTCGCAAAGAATCGGACACAACTGAGCAACTTTCAAATTGGTCCTGGCAGGGGGTGGGAAATATACCTACAGCAAGTCTAATATCTCTTCATTTTATTCCATGATACGAATGCACCCAAATCACATGTTAAATACAACTGATATACAACTAAGAATTGAGGTACAGTTAATTCAGTGTTATTTTTACAACATTTAATGCAACTACTTATAACCATTCCAATCATAGTATCTATACATTCTCCAAAGTTTGAATGTATCCTAATCACTTAAAGAACTATGACCGCAGTGAGTATAAATCTTTAGCAGCACCTGGGCTTCCCTGGTGGCTCAGTGATGAAGAATCTGTGTGCCAACGCAGGAGACACAGGTTGGATCCCTGGTGCAAGAAGATCCCACATGCCTCGAAGCAACCAGGCCCGTGTACCACAAACTACTGACCTCATGCTCTGGAGTCCAGAGACCGCAACTGCTGAGCCCATGGCCCACAGCTACTGAAGCCCATGCACCTAGAGTCCATGATCTGCACAGGAGAATCCAAAGCAAGGAGAAGGCTGTGCACTGCAGTGAGAGAGTAGCCCCTGCTCACCCCAACCAGAGAAAAAGCCTGAGCAGCAATGGAGATCCAGCACAGCCAAAAATAACCAATTAAGTTTTTAAAAAATCTTTAACAACTCTTCAGATATACACTCCTACAACTGGTAGATAAGTGGAAATCATATTAAAATAGCTCATAATCATAAAATTCGCTTTTAATGAGATAATTTTGCCCTTGCTCATTATATTATCATGGTTTACATTAGAGTTGGGATTTCCAACTGGCCCAGGTAGAATCTGTTTTATTAAAAAGAATGTCTTTGGCGAGCCCCTTAGAATCTGAATTACATCCTATTAAACCCTTAGAACATTCCACATTATTTTATTCCATTGCACTTATCACAGTGGCTTATGATTATGTATTGATCAGTTTTTTCTAATCTGTCTCCCTGTAGACTCTAAGCTCCACCTGGGTAGGAAAGACATCTGTATTGCTGATTTTTGTAGCTCCAGAAGGTAAGAAATGGTGGGCCCTCAGGAGCTGTTCAAAAATGAAATGAGTGAATTAACATGTGGTAATTTACAAAGTTGTCACCCAGGTGGATGACAGAGGTAAGGTCTTGTGCTGTGCAAGGGGCCTCTCACTAGGCTCGGCATCAGGGCTTTTACTCACACAGCAGCTTGAAACAGGTGTTTCTTTAATGAAACAAAACACATGGGCAAGTACAGATGAAAAAGTGAAACAAACAGGAGACAGGAAAGCTGAAGGAACAAGGCCCAGAGGGACTGTATTCAAGGTTTCAGAGGGAATAGTGGACATAACTGGAGAGAAGGAGGAGGAAGAATACAGTGAAGTCAGGAAGAACAAGAATAAACTGTGTTCAATATCCTGTGATAAACGATAATGGAAAAAATATTAGAAAGAATGTGTGTATATACACACACACACATACAACTGAATTACTTTACTGTGTAGCAGAAATCAGCACAACATTTTAAATTGGCTATGGAAAGTAAAGTGTTAGTAGCCCACTCACGTTTGACTCCTTGCAACTGTAGCCCACCAGATTTCTCTATCCACGGGATTTTCCAGGCAAGAATATTGAAGTGGGTCACCGTACGCTTCTCCAGGGGGTATTCCTGACCCAGGGATGGATCCCAGGTCTCCTGCACTGCAGGCAGATTCCTTACCCCCTAAGCCACCATTCTTAGATTTTAATAAAAGGAAGAAAGAGAACAGAAAATGAGATGGAGCCTATCTCATCCACTCAGGTGTCTCAGGGAAGTGGTGGGTGACCTTGACCACTAAGACCAAGCAGACAGAGTAAGAGCACACTGGGATGCTGGAGCTTCAACGAGCTGTTTCGGAGCACCGGAAGGCAAGGTCAGCAGGAGGGATCACGTGACAGCCCAGAGGTTGGAGGTGGGCATTTGTACCCCACTTGTTTGCACCAAGTAGATAGAAGTTGTACTAGGATTTTAATGGAGGACAGTTTCACAGCCAAGAATATCTTCAGGAGAAAATTCAAACCCAGCAATTCAGGAAAACTGCTACCTCACCCCCCTTTTATCCAGCAATCCTCTATGGTAGCAACCAAGAGAGTAACTGCTTCTCTGGAAAGAGGGGTGGGAGGAGAGAGAGAGAGAGAGCACCTTAACAGAAAAACCAGTGAGCTTGGCTTGTGGCCACAGTGTGTGCCGAGTCCAAAACCAGTCTTGAGATAACCAGCCCCTCCGTTTACTCAACTGATTAAAGCATTGTTTTAATGTCAAAACAAACACATGTATTATGGAGCAAAAGGTAAAGTTTGCCAAGTTTTCAAAGGAGTCCACCTGCTCAGACCCCTGAGAAACACGCCCACTCTCCTCTTCAGCTTGGGGGAGTCTGATGACAGAGTTGGAAAATCTCTGACCCAGGTATTAATAGCTCTGAGTGGTGCCCAACCATACATATGCTGAAGAAGGGGTTCTTCTGGCAGACCTGAACTGTGCTTGATAAAGCATCGAGGTTGGGCTTCCCTGGTGGCTTAAACAGTGAAGAATCTGCCTGCAATGCAGGAGACCAGGTTCAATCCCTGGGTCAGAAAGGTCCCCTGGAGAATGGAATGGCTACCCACTCCAATATTCTCGTCAAGGAGAATCCTGTGGACAGAGGTGCCTGGTGGGCTACAGTCCGTGGAGTCAGAGTCTGATACAACTAAGCACGTACACAGAGCATCAGGGCTAGTCTTCCTGATAAGGCTGCTGTCAGATTTACCTCTTTGTTTCTTTCCTTTAGAGCTAGAGCAATCCATACCAACCCCTCACTGGATCCCCATGGATGTCTTCTTGCCAAAGACCTCATCACTTCAAGGCATAAAGATATAGATGCCAAATCTGACCAGGTTGGCAAATATAATTCCTAGCCATCCTGCATTCTCAGAGAAGAATTCAAGATCTTAAACATTTGTTTAAAACTGTAGCCCAGCAGGCCCTTCTGTCCATGCAGGTTCTCCTGGCAAGCATACTGGATTAGGTTGCCATGCCCTCCTCCATGGGATCTTCCCAACTCAGGGAACAACCCAGATCTCATGCATTGCAGACAGATTCTGTACCATCTGAGCCACCAGGGAATCCCAAGAATATTGGAGTGGGTAGCCTATCCCTTCTCCAGGGTATCTACCCTACCCAGGAATCGAACCGGGGTCTCCTGCCTTGCAGACAGATTCTTTGCCAACTGAGCTTCCAGGGAAGTGCTTAAAGAATTCAAGGCCTTTTAAACATTTATTTAGAACCTGGAAGGGAAGTGATAACCAGAGCCAAGATTATCAGCGTGGTAGAAGTCCTTGGCTATCAGACCACAAGAGACACCATCCTGTCTGTCTCCTTTTTCTCCTGCCACTTTCCCTTCTGCTCTGCCTCTATTCATAGTTGTTTTCATTATATGGTGGTTTTCTGCCCTCTTTATCTCACAAACCAGTGGAGCCCTCCAGTTGCATCACCAGTTTGTAACGAAGGCCTGAGCGCATGCTGTTGAGCTTTTCCTTTGAACCTCTTACCACACTCTCTTGAACTCATGGCACACCCTAGAATTATGTGTAACTGATTGTACTGAACAGCCCTCCCAGTTCTTGGTACAGTTTCTATTTTTGGCTCCAGAACTTTCCAATCTCCTCCTTCCAATTCTAGTACCAATTTTTCCATATAACCTAGATAGAAAGAAATAGGTGGATAACCACAAGCAAGCACATTTCTAACAGAACAGGCAGAACACATGGCCTTCAGAAAGAACTCATAATAGCTGCTTTGAAGGAGACCAAAAGCAGGCCTCAGAGACACAGGAAAAGCAAAGAGCTACCCCAGGGGGATGCATCTGGTGGTTTCAGCACCAAGCACCCCTTTCAGCCAATCCACAACTGAGTGACCATACAAAGGGGAGCTTAGTGTCCACTTGAGAAAAATTAGAATATTTACTAGCCACTTCTATCTGCCTCATAAGAAAGCCATGAATAAATGGGAACTACCAGAAATGGTCAGTTCCCAGTGTCTTTACAACAAAAGGACACAGCAAGAACAGAAAACCTAGGATTCATAGTAGCCTGTGATAGTTTGCATGCTAAGTCCCTTCAGTCATGTCCAACTCTTTTCAACCCCATGGACTGTAGCCCACCAGGCTCCTCTGTCCATGGGATTCTCCAAGCAAGAATACTGGAGTTGGTTGTTCGTGCCCTCCTCCAGGGGATCTTCCTGACCCAGGGATCAAACCCACCTCTCCTGTACTGGCAGGTGGATTCTTTACCACCAAGCCACCAGGAAAGCCCGACACAATTTAAGTTCATCCCAAAAGTGTCTTCTTGGCTCTCTCACATGTCTCTTACCTCTGTTCTGCACTCACAATTTGAGAGTAGATTAACAAGAATCCACATGGAGCTGTTTGAAATCCCCTTTTTTCCTAGACCAGTTCTGAACCCAGAGGTCTGAAATGATGTACCCAGTGAGCACATCAGGGGATGAAGCTCGGCCAGGGACCTTGGGCTGGTGTGAAAATCTGTGAGCTGGTGTAAGCCTCCGTGAGCTGGTGTGAACCTCCGTGAGCTGGTGTGAGCCTCCATGAGCTGGTGTGAACCTCCGTGAGCTGGTGTGAGCCTCCATGAGCTGGTGTGAACCTCCGTGAGCTGTTGCTGGCATTGACCAGGTGACTTGTGTGGTTCCAACAATAGAGGAGCAATAGGGTCAGACCGATTTCTGTCTAGTGGGCAGGGCTCACCTTGTGCAGCCTGGAGGTCATCTGGGGAGAAGGCACACTTCCTGTGACTGGATGCACCTGGTTCTCCCCGTGTAGGGGCCACTGAAGATTCTCTCAGAGGAGAGGCTGGCCAGTCGGCATCAGGGAGATGCTCAGCACCCTCACCCTGATGAGGCAGAGGGAGCAGGACTTCTGCAGCACCTCCAAAGCTCCAACAGTAACTGCTTCAGTATCTCTGCTTTTCCACATCCTACCCCTGGGCCAAGAGGGAGGCCCCTCAGGGGTAGAGTAGCCTCACTTCTAGAGACCTGATGAGGTCACTGACGTCCGTGTGGTTTATGAACTGTGAAGGTCTGGGTTTATAAACTGTGAAGGGCTGCCTGGGACAATTGCCAAAAAAGCAGATATTTTGAAATCTACTGAGACCTGGAAAAAAAATGTAAATGAGTTAAAAAAAAAAAAAAAGACATCAGATGGAGGACAATAGCCCAAAAGGGACAGGAGGCGGTCCCCGTGGTGGTGGGGAACACAGGACAGCTGGCCCTGAGCCCTGCTCACCCACACCCCAGCCGGGTGACCTGCCTCCTGACCTCTCAGTGCTTCGATTTCTTCTTCTGTAAAACAGGGATGATTCCAGGAATCGCCGACAGACTTGTAGTGAGAATGAAATGCGTTACTACATGTAACACAAAACAGTGCTTGGCATGTAACAATTGCTCGGTGCTGGTGGTGGTGGTGAAGTCGCTCAGTTGTGTCCAACTCTTTGTGACCCCATGGACTGTAGCCCACCAGGCTCTTCTGCCCATGGGATTTTCCAGGCAGAAATACTGGAGTGGTTCCCATTTCCTTCTAAGGAAGTGCTTAATCAATTCTAATTATTTTCATGTTTATCGTTGTTGCTGTTACTTGGCCTTAGCCAATCTATTTCTGCTTTATTGACTATGCCAAAGCCTTTGACTGTGTGGACCACAGCAAACTGTGGAAAATTCTGAAAGAGATGGGAATACCAGACCACCTGACCTGCCTCTTGAGAAACCTATATGCAGGCCAGGAAGCAACAGTTAAAACTGGACATGGAACAACAGACTGGTTCCAAATAGGAAAAGGAGCACGTCAAGGCTGTCTATTGACACCCTGCTTATTTAACTTCTATGTAGAGTACATCATGAGAAACGCTGGGCTGGAAGAAGGACAAGCTGAAATCAAGATTGCCGGGAGACATATCAATAACCTCAGATGTGCAGATGACACCACCCTTAGGGTAGAAAGTGAAGAGGAACTAAAAAGCCTCTTGATGAAAGTGAAAGAGGAGAGTGGGAAAGTTGGTTTAAAGCTCAACATTCAAAAAACTAAGATCACGGCATCCAGACCCATCAGTTCAGTTCAGTTCAGTCCAGTTGCTCAGTTGTGTCCGACTCTTTGCGACCCCATGAATTGCAACACGCCAGACCTCCCTGTCCATCACCAACTCCATATGTTTACTCAAACTCGTGTCCATCGAGTCAGTAATGCCATCCAGGCATCTCATCCTCTGTCGTCCCCTTCTCCTCCTGCCCCCAATCCCTCCCAGCATCAGGGTCCCTTCCAAAGAGTCAACCCTCTGCATGAGATGGCCAAAGTATTGGAGCTTCAGCTTTAGCATCATTCCTTCCAATGAACACCTAAGGACTGATCTCCTTTAGAATGGACTGGTTGGATCTCCTTGCAGTCCAAGGGACTTTCAAGAGTCTTCTCCAACACCACAGTTCAAAAGCATCAATTATTCGGCGCTCAGCCCTCTTCATAGTCCAACTCTCACATCCATACACGACCACTGGAAAAACCATAGCCTTGACTAGACAGACCTTTATTGGCAAAGTAATGTCTCTGCTTTTCAATATGCTATCTAGGTTGGTCATAACTTTCCTTCCAAGGAGTAAATGTCTTTCAATTTCATGGCTGCAATCACCATCTGCAGTGATTTTGGAGCCCCAAAAAATAAAGTCTGACACTGTTTCCATTGTTTCCCCATCTATTTGCCATGAAGTGATGGGACCACATGCCATGATCTTAGTTTTCTGAATGTTGAGCTTTAAGCTAACTTTCTCACTCTCCTCTTTCACTTTCATCAAGAGGCTTTTTAGTTCCTCTTCACTTTCTGCCATAAGGATGGTGTCATCTGCATATCTGAGGTTATTGATATTTCTCCCGGCAATCTTGATTTCAGCTTGTCCTTCTTCCAGCCCAGTGTTTCTCATGATGTACTCTACATAGAAGTTAAATAAGCAGGGTGTCAATAGACAGCCTTGACGTGCTCCTTTTCCTATTTAGAACCAGTCTGTTGTTCCATGTCCAGTTCTAACTGTTGCTTCCTGACCTGCATATAGGTTTCTCAAGAGGCAGGTCAGGTGGTCTGGTATTCCCATCTCCTGAAGAATTTTCCACAATTTATTGTGATCCACACAAAGGCTTTGGCATAGTAAATAAAGCAGAAATATATGTTTTCCTGGAACTCTCTTGCTTTTGCCATGATCCAGTAGATGTTGGCAATTTGATCTCTGGTTCCTCTGCCTTTTCTAAAACCAGCTTGAACATCTGGAAGCTCACAGTTGACGTATCACTGAAGCCTGGCTTGGAGAATTTTGGGCATTACTTTACTAGCATGTGAGGTTGAGTGCAACTGTGTGGTAGTTTGAGCATTCTTTGGGATTGGAATGAAAACTTATCTTTTCCAGTCCTGTGGCCACTGCTGAGTTTTCCAAATTTGCTGGCATATTGAGTGCAGCACTTTCACAGCATCATCTTTCAGGATTTGAAATAGCTCAACTGGAATTCCATCACCTCCACTAGCTTTGTTTGTAGTGATGCTTTCTAAGGCCCACTTGACTTCACATTCCAGGATGTCTGGCTCTAGCTGAGTGATCAGACCATCGTGATTATCTTGGTCATGAAGATCTTTTTTGTACAGTTTTTCTGTGTATTTTTGCCACCTCTTCTTAATATCTTCTGCTTCTGTTAGGTCCATACCATTTCTGTCCTTTATCGAGCCCATCTTTGCATGAATGTTCCCTTGGTATCTCTAATTTTCTTGAAGAGATCTCTAGTCTTTCCCATTCTGTTGTTTTCCTCTATTTCTTTGCATTGATCACTGAGGAAGGCTTTCTTATTTCTCCTTCCTATTCTTTGGAACTCTGTGTTCAGATGCTTATATCTTTCCTTTTCTCTTTTGCTTTTCACTTCTCTTCTTTTCACAGCTATTTATAAGGCCTCCTCAGACAGCCATTTTGCTCTTTGGCATTTCTTTTCCATGGGGATGGTCTTGATCCCTGTCTCCTTTACAGTGTCATGAACCTCCGTCCATAGTTCATCAGGCACTCTATCTATCAGATCTAGTCCCTTAAATCTATTTCTCACTTCCACTCTATAATCATAAGGGATTTGATTAAGGTCATACCTGAATGGTCTAGTGGTTTTCCCTACTTTCTTCAATTTAAGTCCGAATTTGGCAATAAGGAGTTCATGATCTGAGCCACAGTCAGCTCCCAGTCTTGTTTTTGCTGACTGTATAGAGCTTCTCCATCTTTGGGCAAAGAATATAATCAATCTGACTTCAGTGTTGACCATCTGGTGATGTCCATGTGTAGAGTTTTCTCTTGTGTTGTTGGAAGAGGATGTTTGCTATGACCAGTGTGTTCTCTTGGCAAAACTCTATTAGCCTTTGCCTTGCTTCATTCTATACTCCAAGGCCAAATTTGCCTGTTACTCCAGGCGTTTCTTGACTTCCTACTTTTGCATTCCAGTACCCTATAATGAAAAGGACATCTCTTTATGTGTTAGTTCTAAAAGGTCTTGTAGGTCTTCACAGAACAGTCCAACTTCAGCTTCTTCAGTGTTACTGGTTAGGGCATAGGCTTGGATTACCATGATATTGAATGGTTTGCCTTGGAAAAGAACAGAGATCATTCTGTCATTTTTGAGATTGCATCCAAGTACTGCATTTCAGACTCTTTTGTTGACCATGATGGCTACTCCATTTCTTCTAAAGGATTCCTGCCCGCAGTAGTAGATATAATGGTCATCTGATCCGGTCCCATCACTTCATGGCAAATAGATGGGGAAACAGTGCAAACAGTGGCTGACTTTATTTTTGGGGGGATCCAGAATCACTGCAGATGGTGACTGCAGCCATGAAATTAAAAGACTCTAACTCCTTGGAAGGAAATTATGGCCAACCTAGACAGCATATTAAAAAGCAGAGATATTACTTTGACAACAAAGGTCCGTCTAGTCAAGGCTATGGTTTTTCCAGTAGTCATGTATGGATGTGAGAGTTGGACTATAAAGAAAGCTGAACACTGAATAATTGATACTTTTTAACTGGTTTTGGATAAGACTCTTGAAAGTCCCTTGGACTGCAAGGACATCCTACCAGTCCATCCTAAAGGAGATCAAAGTAAATGAATGTCCTCCATTTCTTAAAAATAAAAATAAAAAAATAAAGGAGATCAGTCCTGGGTGTTCATTGGAAGGACTGATGTTGAAGCTGAAACTCCAATAATTTGGCCACCTGATGTGAAGAGCTGACTTGTTTGAAAAGACCCTGATGCTGGGAAAGATTGAGGGCAGAAGGAGGAGGGGATGACAGAGGATGAGATGCTGGATGGCATCACCGACTCAATAGGCATGGGTTTGGGTAGACTTCAGCAGTTGGTGATGGACAGGGAGGCCTGGCGTGCTGCGGTTCATGAGGTTGCAGAGAGTTAGACAAAACTGAGCGACTGAACTGAACTGAACTGAATGTTGCCAGGGAGGAATACACCCTGTTGCCAGGTCTTCTAATTTTCTATGCAAAAATAAAAAATCTCTTGATTTTGAATACTAGCAACTAATTTGTTTTTTAAAGAACCAGAAATCGGAATCAAGTCTAGAGTTTAGTTAACAGCAATGTAACAATGTCTGTGTCTTAGTGGGACAAGTATAGCATGGCTATGCAAAGATTCATCAATAGAAGAAACTGAATAATGGGGGACTCAATCTTTGTCAATTTTCTGTAAATCTAAAATTATTTGAAAATTAAAAGTTTATTTTAGAACTGCAGAGAGCAACACACATACATACACATATGTGGGCTCTATTTGCTTCAGGGCCACCAGAGAGAGAGAGCTTTGGTAGAAGGACCCTTTGCTGAGTGCTTTATTAGGGCTGAGAATTACAAGAACAGATTTCTGCTTTCCCACAGCTGGTGAGTAAGGAGAAACGCAGGCATTTACTGATGCAAAGACAACTAATAAACTAAATAAAGACCTGTTTCTAGGTAATGGCTAGCTTGTTTAATTGAATCAACTCTGCTGCTGATGACAATCAGAAAACCTGCATTTAAATAGAATTCTTAAAAGCATCAAAGAGATGAAAAAGCAAAATTAATTACTGGGACAGAGAGATAAGACACTGAGAATCCAGAGGCATAAGCAAGCTAAAAGCTGCTTTTACTCTTAGGGTGTGTAGGCATCTCACAAAATTAGAGCCTTCGTATTGACAGCCGTTCCCGGCCCTCAGGGGACAGCGACACTCCTGTGCCCTTCTGTACATGCATTTCTCTGGGCAGAGGAGCCAAAACAGTGCATCAGATTTTGTTTAGGAGTCCTGGACCACATATCCCCACACTCAAGTGAGTGAGTGAAAGCATGGGAGCAAGTCAACCATTTTTTGTTCAAAATCTTCCTGCCAGCTTATCGCTGATGCCTGAGCTACCACCACTGGGGAAGCAGGACAGGGAGGAGAGGGGTTCCCAGCCTTAGCAGCTTTTTCTCCTACATGTTTCATGATCAGAACTCCTCCAGAGAACAGGTCTGTGGTATGAGAGGGCAGGGAACCCTGCAGGTCTGCAGGGGGGCTGGGGAAAAGGGATGGGACCGAATAAAGGGACTCAGCTGATAAAGGACAGAATTCAGAATATGGTGACCAGAGGTTTGTGCAGAGTAGCTTCCAGACCCCTGCCCTGTCGTACACAGACACCTTGGTCCCTGCCCAATCATGCATGCATGCGGGCTCAGTCATGTCTGACTCTGTGACCCTGTGGACTTTTATAGTCTGCCAGGCTCCTCTGTCCGTGGAATGTTCCAGGCAAGAATACTGGAGCAGGTTGCCATTTCCTTCTCCAGGGGATCATCCCCCAACCCAGGAATCGAACCCATGTCTCCTGCGTCTCCTGCATTAGCAGTCATGTTCTTTATCAGCTGAGTCACCAGTAAGCCCTGCTCAGCCAATTCTGCATTATTTACTCTCTGTTTCCCTCATCCCTCCAGCAGGGTACGCTGTTCCACATAGGCAAAACTGGAGTATCCTGTATAGACTCAACCAACTCTACCCTGGAGTCCTGTCTGGGAAAGCTCTCTGCTAAGGTTACCCACAGAACTAGTGTCAAAACTCAACTGGGATGCTTGTTTTCTGATTCCAGGCCCCTTTTCTCCCCTGTCTGGCCTATGCAAAAGTCAAATGGATGCCAGAGAATGACTCTGAAGTATTATAAACATAGTCACTCTGATTTATAACATGGCTTACACTATGCTGATTGCATCTGATGAGCCGGAAATAGCAAGCATTTTAACTGCCCTAGTAATTCATGTGCATACTAGAGGCCAGCCACCTCACAGGAGCTTCTGAGTATCCCATGGTCTGGGCCACGCCAAGACAGCCTCTTCAAGGAGAAAGACAAGTCGCCGCATCCTGAACCACCTACCAGGCTTCCCAGGTGGCTCAAGTGGTAAAGAAACAGCCTGCAGTGTGGGAGAGCCAGTTCGATCCCTGCGTTGGGAAAATCCCCTGGAGGAGGAAATGGCAACCCATTCCGGTATTCTTGCCTGGGGAATCCCATGGACAGAGGAGCCTTGCGGGCTACAGTCCATGGGGTCGCAAAGAGTTGGACATGACGGAGCACATGAGCCACCTACCATGGAAAAGAAGGCCCAGTGCTTTCCGAGCTTTTTGTTTTAAAGAAATCCATACTCAAGTATGGCGTTTGTAATGTGCACTGTTATTCTCTGCTTGTCCTCTCTCTAACAAGTATCTCCCACCATATACCCATTTGCAATTGTTGAATATGTTCCAGCCACATAAATTTTCCTGTAGGTCCTGGAATAAGTTCTTTCCTGCCTCAGGGGCCTTTACACTTGCTACTGTGTCATCTGCCCACATGTTTTCCCTTCAGTCTTTATCCCAGTAGCATTGACTTGACTTCACTGCTTCATAACTGATTTACCTGATCAAAAGTGGGTTACCATATATAACCTCATTGTCCATTTTAGCCCCTTGTTAATGTCCTTCATGACATAACATTTATCTTATCTGTTTCTCTTTTATATTCTCTTTTCATCTTTAAAATTTTTTTATTATTATTTTTTAAATTTTTTCACCATGCCATATGGCATAAGGGATCTCAGTTCCCTGACCAGGAATTGAACCTCAGCTCCTTGCATTGGGAGCACAAAGTCTTAGCCACTAGACTACCTGGGAAGTCCCTTGTTTATCTTTCTTAAAGATTTTTAGCTACCGGTTCTTTGTCACCCCAACAATCCTCCTTTTTAAAGTCTTGACAATTTTAATATCTTCATCATCAGATCTTTCCAGTCCTTGGACCTCCTCCTCTCCTCCAATGATGTTTCCTCTCTTCTAAGACACTCTATCCCATGGTCACACCCTTGATCTCTTATTTACCAATGCCTGTGATTGTCGTTATAATCACTCAACTCACATGGTCCTTTCTCCTGTCATTCTTCTACTGGCAAAACCAAACCCTGATAAAATCTTGCTATCATCTGTTCCATGTGTGCAGCTGTACAATCGCAAGAGATGGAGAAAAACATGACTATAGTAACTGGGCACACTTCAACTTTATACTTATTATAAGCTCATGCATGCTTGCTAAGCTGCTTCATTGACATCCAACTCTTTAAGACCCTATGGACTGTAGCCCACCAGGCTACTTTGTCCATGGGATTCTCCAGGCAAGAATACTCGAGTGGGTTGCCATGCCCTCCTCCAGAGGATCTTCCCCATCCAGGAATTGAACCTGATCTCCTGGTCTCCTTGGTCAGTCAGTTCAGTCGCTCAGTCACGTCCGACTCTTTGCAACCCCATGGACTGCAGCCCACCAGGCTTCCCTGTCCATCATCAACTCCCAGAGCTTGTTCAAACTCATGTCCATTGAGTCAGTGATGCCATCCGACCATCTCATCCTTTGTCGCCCCCTTCTGCTTTGGAGGCAGATTCTTTTATCATTAGCACCACCTGGAAAGCCCACTCTAAGTACAAGGACCCTGAACAGTACTCAGAAATTGTCCTATACATCTCTAAGTCAAGAGTACCAATTTTCCCATGATTCTTTCATACTCTGTCCTCTCTCCTAAGACTTCTAAAACAATCTCCCCATTCTGGTTCTCAGTGGATGACTTTATTCCTTGCTGCACTGAGAAAATTGACACTGTCAGAAGAGAACGTCTATGAGATTCCAGCTCAACATTCTTCTACTTTCTTGCACATACGCCCTTAAACCCTTCCTTCCCTTTATACTATGGATGAAGCCTCCATGCCCCAGCCCAGGCCAACGCCTCTGGCTGTGTACCAGACCCACCTCCTTCACCAACTCCAGGACCACACTCCAGCAATGCTCCCCTCTTACCCCTGCACCATCGATGTTTTCCTCTTCACATGATCATGCCCCTTGGCTAATAAGCACAATATCTTCCTGCCAAACCATGTGGTGGGTATCCTGGGGTGCACAAAGGTGAATAAGCAGGTTCCAGAAGTCACCCTTTCCCATATATACTGATAATGTGGCTTGTGATATGAGACAAAGGGAACCTCTGTTCTCTCTGTGGGGTGATGGGAGGTGGAGTTGGGACCCAATGCACACGCAAAGCATAGGGGGAGAGTTTTGAGCAATTTCAACCTGGTCTCTTCTAGCCATTGTTCCCCTAGGAACTGGAGGCCCCTTGCAGAGAGAGTGAGCCTGTTCAGCTCAATAGGGAACCAATCTCATCCCACAGGGAAGGGGTGGGCATCCAGGGACTCTGGATGCAAACACATAAGACACAGATCCAAGGTCACTGCAGGAGTTGGGGCGAGTGATGGTAATCTGCCAAGAAGTTGGTAGCATATCTTATCCCTGAACTCAGGTTATACATAAAACAACATGGAATGAAATTACTCAGATTTCAGAAGCTGGTATGACCTCTTCTAGAGGAGGAAATGCGGAAGAAGTCCCATTAGAGTGGGGCATGAGAGGGCGGCAAAGAGTTGTCACTATGAATTATAGCAGAGAAGAAAAGCCTTGATTCCCACTGGGGGATTAATAGCTTCTGGGAACAACCCACCAGTTGGCTATCTCATTGCCAAGGGAAAGAGAGGTCAGCCACGTAGGGGATCTTTGGAGTTTCAGCCATTTCTCAGGGCAGGGCTTGGAGTCTAATACAATTTGTAGTTACTTACATGACAATTATTGCCCAGAGTCATTGAGTAAGGTCCCAGGCTGCTGGGATCTAAGCCCCTCAATACCCTTCAAGCCTCTCTTTGTGTTTGAGATACAGATTTTGCTGGTTGACCTTGATAAATCTGCCTTGGCTATTCATCAGTCAAGTTAATTTAGTTAGCACATAGAGCACTGGTAAAGAATCTGTCTGCCAATGCAGGAGACAAAAGAAATGTGGGTTCGATCCCTGGATCAGGAAGATTCCCTGGAGTCGGAGATGGCAACCTGATGTAGTATTCTTGCCTGAGAAATCCCCTGGCGGGCGACAGTCCACAGGGTCGCAAATAATCGGACATGACTGAGCACATAGCATTTATCAATCAGTGCAACTCAGTTCCAGCCACGTGTTTTCCGTGTTCATAAAGAACTGAGTTACTTCACTGCCACAGCCCAGGCTGCAACTGGGAGGCTCATACCTTCAGGCAGATTCAGCCGAGTCTCATGGCTGCCAGAGAGCCGTTCACAAGCAGATGTCCTGTTGAAGATGTCAGTTTGATGGAGAAATAGCATCTATATATCTTAGAGGGTTTTGTAAGAGTTTACTTGGGCAGATGATTATAAACTATGACTTACACATAAGAACCTCATAGGGGTGAGCTGATGAATATCAGTGGCATTGTTCACAGAAAAAGGAAAGACAGAAAGGAAGAAGAGTTGTCAGGGAGTCTGATGCAAGATTAACAGATAAGCATAAATCAGGAATCAATCATTTGACATTTGAGCCAGCCCTCTCTTCACTTTGCCAGTTACATTACCTAACATTACATGTTCCCAAATATTTGTTCATGGTCTAAACACAATGCAATGATTCACTTGGGGAATCATTAAAATAGATCCTTTACAACTTTTATAGAGGCCACCCAACCCCAGATTCTATAGCAGAGAATTCATTATCTAATAAGCCATCATATGGGAAAGTAGAACCATCTCACCTGCGAGTAAATACTTTTGAAAAGTTTTATCTTAAAATGTAAAAGTTGAATTCATTTCCCATGAATGGACTAATAAGGCTTAGGGTCTAGTCTTACATCTAACATAAGGAATCCTTATTCTTATTTTTGGTTTTCTGAAAACAAAGCAATAAACCTGACAACTTCCAGGTAAATAAGAGATTTATTATTTTAATTAAAATGACACTTTTTTCTGACCAGAGTTCTATAGTGACAAGAAGAACCAAGTTGAAACATGAGGTTCAGTTCAGTTCAGTTGCTCAGTAGTATCTGACTTTTTGCAACCTCATGGACTACAGCACGCCAGGCTTCCCTGTCCATCACCAACAGCCAGAGCTTGCTCAAACTCATGTCCATTGAATCGGTTAGGCCATCCAACCATCTCATCCTCTGTCATCTCCTTCTCCTCCTGCCTTCAGTCTTTCCCAGCATCAGTGACTTTTCCAGTGAGTCAGTTCGTTGCATCAGGTGGCCAAGATATCGGAGTTTCAGCTTCAGCATTAGTCCTGCCAATGAATATTCAGGCCTGATTTCCTTTAGGATGGACTGGTTGGATCTCCTTGCAGTTCAAGGGACTCTCAAGAGTCTTCTCCAACACCACAGTTCAAAAGCATCAATTCTTCAGTGCTCAGCTTTCTTTATGGTCCAGCTCTCACATCCAAACATGACTACTGGAAAAACCATAGCTTTGACTAGACGGACCTTTGTCAGCAAAGCATGAGGTGGCTCTAGCAAAATATCAATGTCGTACCATTCTAGTCGGGATTAATTAGGTTATACTTCAGCAACAAACAACCTCCACAGTTGCAGTGACTAATGACAAAATTTCTCTCTCATGTAAGTTGTTCACAGGTTTGTCTATATAAACATATACATCCCATTTTCTTTATCATTTATCTGTTGACAGCCACTTAGGTTGTTAAATTATCTTGGCTATTGTGTGTAATGTTGCAATGAACATAAGAACTCAGATACCTTTTCAAGACACTGATTTCATTTCCTTGGAAATGCACTCAAAAGTGGAATTGCTGGATCATATTTTTAGTTTTTGGAGGAATCTCCATACGGTTTTCCTTAATGGCTGCACCAATTTACATTCCCAGCAAGGGTGCCCAAGTGTTCCCTTTTCTCCATACCTTCTCCAAGATTATCATTTGTCTTTTTGATGATAGCCATTTAACAGGTGTGAGGTGATATTTCATTGTTGTTTCGATTTGCGTTCCCTGATGATTAGTGATGCTAAGCATCTTTTCATGCACCTGTTGGCCATCCGTTTGGAAAAATGTCTCTTCAGGTTCTTTGCACATAAAATGGCCCAGCCTTGTAAATGCTGCTCAGTTCAGGTCTGTGACATCCTCAGATTAAAGGTTTTGTAGTTCCAGGGCTCTGAGAGATCCAACCTGTTAGAATCCTAGTGAGTCCCAAGTGTATAGTTCTGTCCTAGTGTGATAGTTTAATACACTGAACTTAAAGTTGCCGAGGAAACTACCAAGAGCACTTTCCATTGATTTGTTCATGAGTTCAGGCATGCAGGAACTCACAGGAAATCTGCAATCATAACTTCGAAAAGTATACCTGGAGACCTTTTTCAGAACTCTCCTGAGCTCAGGAGAATCACAAATCCTCAAGAATGACCAAAGTGTTGGGTAGAAAACCAGCCACAATTTCAGAAGAGTTTATGCATTAAATTTAGAGATTATAAACATTCTTTAATTATTTCTCCAAAGGCCGTGATAGATGTGCCAGGCACTGAAATAGAGGATGGATGTGGCCAAGCACTCCCAAGTCCCTACATCTTCCTCTTCATTTCCCAGCTTCCCTTGCAGTAAGATGAGGGTCATGCAACCACCATATGTGGTAGCGAGAAAAATGAAGTATGTGGCTTCAATGCAGTCAAGAGCCAGGGTGCCTGCTCATTCTTTCCCTGCCCCTTGGAGGCCATATGCTCCTGAAAGTGTAACTATGATATGGAGAAGCAGAAGAGATTAAAAAGAGGTGGCAAGAATACACAGAAGAACCATACAAAAAGGTCTTAATGACCTGGATAACCATGATGGTGGGGTCGTTCACCTAGGGCCAGACATTCTGGAGTGTGAAGTCAGGTGGGCCTTAGGAAGCATTACTGCCAACAAAGCTAATGCAGGTGACAGAAATCCAATTGAGCTATTCCAAATCCTGAAAGATGATGCTGTGAAAGTGCTGCACTCAATATGCCAGCAAATTTGGAAATCTCAACAGTGGCCACAGGACTGGAAAAAGTCAGTTTTCATTCCAATCCCAAAGAAAGGCAATGGCAAAGAATGCTCAAACTACAACACAATTGAGCTCATTTCATATACTATCAAGTTCATGCTCAAAATCCTTCAAGATAGGCTCCACTAGTATGTGAACTGAGAACTCCCAGACGTACAAGCTAGATTTAGAGAAGGCAGAAGAACCAGAGTTCAAATTGCCAATATCCATTGGATCATAGAAAAAACAAGGGAATTCCAGATAAAAACATCTACTTCTGTTTCAGTGACATGCAAAAGCCTTTGACTATGTGGATCACAACAAACTGTGGAGAATTCTTAGAGATAGGAACACCAGACCACCTTATGTGTCTCCTGAGAAACCTCTATGTAGGACAAGAAGCAACAGTTAGAATCAGACATGGAACAAAGGAGTACATCAAGGTTGTATATTGTCACCCTGCTTATTTAACTTATATGCAGAGTACATTGGAGAAGGCAATGGCACCCCACTCCAGTACTCTTGCCTGGAAAATCCCGTGGATGGAGGAGCCTGGTAGGCTGCAGTCCATGTTGGGCATGACTGAGTGACTTCACTTTCTCTTTTCACTTTCATGCATTGGAGAAAGAAATGGCAACCCACTCCAGTATTCTTGCCTGGAGAATCCCAGGGACAGAGGACCCTAGTGGGCTGCCATCTATGGGGTCTCACAGAGTCAGACACGACTGAATCAATCCAGCGGCAGCAGAGTACATTATGCAAAGTGCCAAGCTGGATGACTCACAAACTAGAATTAAGATTACTGGGAGAAATATCAACAATTTCAGACATGCAGATGATACCACTCTAATGGAAGAAAGTGAGGAGAAACTAAAGAACCTCTTGATGAAGGTGAAAAAGGAGACTAGTTGGCTTAAAAGTCAACATTCAAAAAACTAAGATCATGGCATCTGGTCCCATCACTTCATAGAAAATAGATGGGGAAAAAGTGGGAACAGTGGCAGATTTTATATTGGGGGGCTCCAAAATCACTGTGGATGGTGACTGCAGCCACAAAATTAAAAGGTACTTGATACTTAGAAGAAAAGCTATGACCAAACTGGACAGTGTGTTAGAAAGCAGAGACATCACTTTGGAAACAAAAGTCCATATAGTCAAATCTACAGTTTTTCCAGCAGTCGTGTATAGATATGAGAGATGGGCCATAAAGAAGGCTGAGTGCTGAAAACCTGTGGTACTGGAGAAATGATGCCTTCAAATTGTGGGGCTGAAGAAGACTCGAGAGTCCCTTGGACAGTAAGGAGACCAAGCCAGTCGATCCCAAAGGAAATCAACCCTGGATATTCACTGGAAGGACAAATATGATGCTGAAGCTGAAGCTCCAATACTTCGACCACATAAGCTGATTCATTGGAAAAGACCCTGATGGTGAGAAAGATTAAGGGCAAAAGAAAAGGGCGATAGAGAATGAGATGGTTGGATGGCGTCACCAACTCAATGGTCATGAGTTTGAGCAAACTCCAGGAGATAGTGAAGGACAGGGAAGCTTGGCATGCTGTACTCCATGGGGTCCCAAAGAGTCGGACATGACGTAGTGACTGAACGACAACAATGATATGGAGAAGGGTCTCTAATACCGTTGTGCTAAGCCCCTGGGATTTGAAAGTTGTTACAACAGCTAGTGATTCTGGTTGAAGACTCAGGATAGAGCAAACCAGACGTGGTTCTTGCTTTCACGGGGGTTACACTGTAATGGAAATTATGCCTGATTATATCAGCATTTTAGAGTTTAAGTCCACTTTACAATCATGCAATAAATATTTTTTGAAGTCCTACAATGTACTACTTATTCTTCTAGAGGGTGCAGCAATGGGAGAAACAATGTATCATGTTCATAGAAGACTTACAGCCCAGTAAGAGAAACAGACATAGACAATCAACAGATTATTGCAATTGACAAATAAAATCCATAATGTAAATATAGATATACTATATATTGTCATGCAGTGATAAGTGCCATAAAGACCATCAAAGCAAGTCAAGGACATTGTAATTAGGAGGACTTATGTTTCCAATGGGTGGCCAAAAAAGCACTCTCTGTGAAGGCCCATTTAAGACAAGATCTCAGTGCAATGCAGAACCATGGAGGACACTCAGGGGAAGAATATTCCAGGCAAAGAGGCCCACAAGGGCAAATAACAAAGCCATTCTGGCAGCTCGGGCTCTGCGCCCTACTGTGGGAAATGGCAGTCCCCCAATTGCAAGGAAAACTAACGGTCAGGCTTAGGTGGGCCAACTCACATTTCTGGAAAATAATTTAGACTCTCAAATCTATATCCCCAGTGATTTTGACCAATGATATAATTTGAGTTTAAGCTGTGTCTGAGCATTTTTGAGCACATAGAGCTTATGAAACTCACAGTTTGCATTCTCACGTTACTACTATCCATGTGAATTTCCAGCGATGGTCACCTACTGTTTGATGCCCAGCTCTGGACTTCTGCAGCCTTACATTGCTTTCCTTGCCTAATCCCTGGGTGCCTAAATGGATCCAGTGGAGCTATTAAGATACAGAAAAAAATATTGTAAAATTTTATTAATATTTTTATCTCCTCCTCTTTAAAATGTCTCTTTTTGTTTCATTAAGGCAAAGAAAGCATCAGAGCAGCCATAGATGTATAAAATTTATAAAAATATGAAGAAGCCTATTTTAGGTACCACTTTTTGATTTTACTAATAAAAACAGATCATCCTGTGAAACTTATTCAAACCTTTGTCACATATGTAGTCATGAGTCATGGCTGCCCTCAGCTGTTCAAGAGAACAGGTCTAACCTGCCTAGCTGACCAGATGACCAACACAATTGAATATTATGACAAAGAACCTGAACAAGGGTCCCTTGATGGATGCTGATTTTGCATCTAGAAGATGTTCTTTACATGCAGAAACACTGGATTTCCCTTATTAATGAGGTTAACAAAATAATCTGGAAATCCAGCCATGGGGAGTCCTCCTGAAGGAGGTCTCTAGTCTCTGATTAGAGGGAATATATGTGGTGTGAACTGCAAGGACAAGTGAATGGCAAACTCAGACCTTACAACTTCTCCAGGCACCAGGATCAAAGCCAAAATATGACAGAGCCATAGTGTGCATAATATACACGTTATAACGTACAGACAGAGAAGGAGGAACGCTGCTGGTGTTCCAGGGCAGAACTGGGAAAGTCCCTTAAATTATCTGAGTTTCGGTTGCTCATCTGTCGAGCGAGATAATAACAGGCAGGGACTATCTCACAGGGCTGTTGTGAGGCTGCCAGAGGCAATATCCATGAAGATTGTGATCTACACATCATAGGGGAGGAAGACTGCCACTGCACTCGTTAAGGAGCTTCTAGACGCTTGAACTGCACACCATCATCAAATTCAGGCCTCCTCCAAACACTCTAGTGAGTGAGTGAGTGATAGTCGTTCAGTCATGTCTGACTCTTTGTGACTCCTTGGACTGTAGCCTGCCAGGCTCCTTGGTCCATGGAATTCTCCAGGCAAGAATACTGGAGAAGGTTGCCATTTCCTTCTCCAGGGGATCTTTCTGACCCAGGGATCGAACACGGGTCACCTGCATTGCAGGCAGATTCTTTACCATCTAAGCCACCAGGGAAGCCTCCAAATACTCTAAGGTAGGCACAATCTCTCTTTCATTGCTGGGCTTACAGAGATGAGTTTTCATAAAGTCTCACAGTTACTAACAGCTATCTAGAATTGGCTTCATATGGAAGCCTTTGCACACCATCAGGCAGACGTCCAAAGGGTAGCGTGTTTGGAGGAAATCCAAAGAGGTTAAAAGAGACATCCTAAGGCAATCTTCTGTCAGAGAGACTGCAAGAAACTGTCACCTATGTGAGTACAGCGTCCTTCTGTTCAGTTGATCAGTTAAAAGGAATCGAAGATGTATGTTTTTACAGAAGCAACACTTCCTTGTGAAAATATCAACACACAAAAATATGCAGAAGGAAGTTAAAGTCACCCAGCTGGTTAGTGCGTTATTCCAGATAATCCCAAGTCTGTTTCCTTCCGGAGCCCTCCATGCATATTCTTCAGTTTCTACATATATTGGTTTTTACCCTCTACATTGTATTTCGAATAACGTTGGTCTCTTACTTCTTCATGTTCAAATCGAACCAAAACACCAAGAGGGAAGAAGGTAGACAAGGGGAATCAATTTCTACTGAGTCCATGACATGCCAGTCCTTTCCATATATTCATTGATCTTACCCTAACAGTCACCCTAGGGCCCTGGAACCAAACTCTGCATTTACAGATAAGGACAGTGAAGACTTGAGGGGTTAAGTAACTTGTTCACAGTGAACTGAAGCCAACTCTGACTGTCCCCAGATCCTACCTTCTTGCTTAACTCCACACTGATCGAGACAGGGTTGGGACCACCATTTTTCCAGAACTCTGCATACAAGAAAGGGGAGCCCCAAGTGTCATGTGGGGGGATACTATGTCTGTGTGTGTGTGTGTGTGTGTGTGCACAAAGGGTTTGCCTTGGACCGCTTGAACCACTCTAGCCTCCCTGGTGAGCCTGAGGCTCCAACCTACAGGAGGAGGCCACGTTGTCCTGAGTCCCATCCACTCAACTTCTAATACGTGAAGCCCAGTCACTTACAGAGCTTCCCCCACCTTCTTCCCTTGTACCCCGGAGAGGCCGGGGGTGGAGGACAAGGACAGAGGAAGGAAAACACACATCCCACTGTTTGCTCTGCACAGACCCTCTTTCCAGGAGGCAACTGTTGACCTAGCTGTGTTTACCTTACTTGCTCAACCCTCTGTAAGGTGGATGGTTGAATACAAGGCCTCAAAATCTGTGTAATTAGAATGGAAAGTATTGATTTCACCCACTTCCTGGGGGCAATATTGGTTTTTGCTCATTTGACTGAATTATTTCATTTGTAGTTGCCTGCTGTTAAAATCATTGCCACACAGCCCCAAGGATGACCCAAAACAGGGAAATCATATTTTTTGAGTCAGACTTTTCATGATCAGTACCTCACGGAATCAATCTTCCCTTAGAACCCCATGATGGTAAAATGATCATACTCATTCCCACTCCCCAGAGAAGACGAAGCCACTGGATCCAGGTTCTCAGCTCCTGAAGACAGGTCTGGAATTTAAACTGCTTCTAAGCTCCAATCCCAGAAGCCTTTGTCTGGACATCAGGAAGGGGAGTGGGGCGGAGAGAGGGCAGCTCCTTATAAAGTTCCATGCAGGAGATCCTATCACTAGCCATTCCACCCAAGTGAAACGAAAACATGGTCACACAAGACTTGCCCGTGAAGGCACATGGGAGCTTGATTCCTAATAGTCAGCATTAGAAACTGCCCATTCTCAATAGATACACTGATTGTGGCCCATCCTTAAGATGCAATTGTATTCCGCAAGAAACATGGGCAAAATTGCTGAAAGAGGCAGTGTCTTCGATGAATTTCAAAAACACTCTGTCAAACCAAAGGCACAACAAATGTCCAGAATGTATTCTCCCATGTACCTGCCCTTCTGGAAGAGGCGAGACTCGTTGACGGAGACCAAAGCCCAAACAGAAGCTACCGTGGGGAGGACTGGGTGATGGATGGAAAGAAACCTCCTGGACTGAAGGATCTGTTCTTTAACACGTCAGAGTGGAGGTTATACAGATGTACGCAAATTTGAACACGTATTGAACTATACATTCAGGATTACGTTTTTACCACATGTAAATAACATCTTGGTAAAAATAGACTCATGAAAATAAGGAAAGGAAATGATATCAAGGTGGTATCAACCGAGAAGAGGATTCAAGAGAGAGAATTCATTCAATTCTATAAAATGAATTTCATAGATTCATTCTATTTATTCTCTCTGAGCCTCACCTGCAGGGTGGATATGACACGATCTTTGTTGCAGAGCTGTTGGGAAGATGAGAATCTGTTCACAGTGCTGGCTCCCAACAGCCAAGCAGAGAATGGGGAGTTTTTTTTTTCTGGGCTTATGTTGTGAGGAGCTGGAGGTTGGAGGGGGATGTAGCTGGCAGGGGTAGGGGGTGTGAGGGTACACAGCTGGAGGTGGTAAGGGGACAACAGGGCCAGCTCCTGGGCAGTGAGGCCAAGGAGAAGGGTCCTCGCACTTGCTAGGCTGAGCCCCAGAGACAGCGGAAGAAGGGGACAGAGGGCATGACGCAACCCCCTTCCCTCCATGGCATTTCACCATTGTAGCTCAGCCCCCACTATGCTGTGTGCTCCCAGGAATTGTTCCCCTTTTCTTGCAGGACAGAGGAGGTGGCAGATGGGGAAGTAGCTCTGGGTGGTGGGGGAGGCCAGGCACAGCGAGCAGAGCCACCAGACCCTTCGTCCAGGCTGTAAGGAACAACAAGCCAACCCTCTCCCCTCGGCCTGCCCATGGAGGGGGCCCCTGGGAGATTGTTCAGACAATGACTTCTGGCTGGGCTCAGTTAGACAGAACAACTGTTTTGTTCTTTAGTCTATGAAGTTGCATGCCCTATGCAAATGTTTAGCATCCTAAAGGTTTTCATACTTTGACCCTGGCAAAGCACCTTAAGTAAGCATCTGATTTTTTTTTAAAGGCTCCATTTCGACTCTCTTTCATTTAGCGCAGCTCATCAAGCGCCCTGTGAGCACCTGTTTGGGGCTCAACTCAGAGTCAGAGAGGCTGAAAGAACAGGGTCCTGGCCTCCAGTAACCGCAGTCTCTTGGTAGAGCTGAGTATGAGGGTTGCTCCTTGCCCTGTGGTCACACAGCTTGAGTTAAATCTCTCCTCTGCTGTCCTCTGGCTCTGTGACCTGGGGCCAGTTGCTTGACATCTATGAGCCTCAGTTTCCTCATTGGGAGAATGGGGATAACAAAACACCTACCATGTAGGCGTAATGTGAGGAGAAGAAGAGCTCACTCTCTGAAGTACTTAGGATCCTGTCTGGCACGCATGATATGCTCAAGAAGCATCAGCTACTAAGATAACTGTTGTAAAAGAAGTGGACAAAGTGCTGTGGAAGCAGCAGCCAGTAGGGACGCTGGGATATGGGGGTGGGGTATCAGGAAAGCTCATGGATGAGTCTGTTCTGGAAGGCTGTGTCAGACGCCTGAGGAGGAAGACAAAGGTGCTTTCCTCGCAGGATGGAGAGCAGCCTGACACAGGCTGACAGCCTGGGAGGCAATGCCCAGCCAGGGACAAAGTGATGGTGAGATGGAGGTGTGGATGTGACTGGGCCCTCAGTCAGGGGTCAGCGCGTTTGTTTTGGGAAAGCCAGATAGTAAATACTTAGGCTTTGAAGGCCATACAGTCTCTGCCCCAGCCATTCAACTCCGCACCTGGAGCATGAAAGAAATGTTGGACAATGAACAGACAGGCGCGGCTGTGTCCCTGTAGAACATTGTATGTGGAGGCTGAGGACTGACTTTCATATCATTTGTGTGTGTGTTACAAAATATTACACAATTCTTTCATTTTCTTCTCAATCATTTAAACATGCGGAACCTCTCTTGGCTTGCTGGCCGTACAAAAGCAAGAGCAGGCTGGATGGGCTTGTGGCTATTGTTTGTCCCCTGTGGAGGGGACGCTGGGATGAGCCCGGCGGAGTGAGATGGGCCGGGCTGCAGAAACTACAGCAGCAAGAAGCCAGTGTTGGGGCTCCAGGAGTGAACCCCAGGACTGTGGATGGGGCAAGGGACAGGCGGTGACCAGATGGATGGAGGGTGCTGGGCGGGCACAAAAGAAAACAAAGGAATTTGAAGATTGTACGAGTTTCCTGTTGCTGCTGTAACAAAATTACTGTAACTTACTTCCCAAAACAGCATAAATTTGTTATCTCACAGTCCTGGGAGTCAGAAATCCAAAATCAAAGGACTTCCCTGGTTGTCCAGCAGTTAAGAATCACCTTCCAATGCAGAGGACGCAGGTCTGATACCTGGTCAGGGAACTAAGATCCCACATGCCATGGGGCAACTGAACTGGTGCTCCACAACAAGAGAAGCCCGTTCACTGCATTGGAGACCCAGTGCAGCCAAAATATTAAAAAAAATATATAATTTGTTTAAAAAGTTTTATCTAAAATCAAGGTCTCTGTGCATGTCAGTCGTGTCTGATTCAGGAACCCCATGGACTATAGCCCACCAGACTCCTCTGTCCAAGGGATTTTATAGACTAGAATACTCTGATGGGTTGACATTTCCTCTTCCAGGGAAACTTTCCAACCCAGGGATAAGACCTGAATCTCTTACATCTCCTGAATTGGCTGGCAGATTCTTCACCACTAGCAATGTGGAAGCAGGGCGAAATTCAATTCCGTCTGGAGACTGGAAGTAAGTTCTTTCCCTTGCTTTCTCCAGCTTCTAGAGGGCACCTGCATCTTTGGGTCTGAGGCCCCTTCCTCACGTCAACCTAACCTCTGTTTCTATCGTCTCCTTCTCTGACTCCAACCCTCCTGTCCCTCTTTTATAAGGACCTTTGTAATTATATTAGGCTCACCTGGATAACCCAGGATAATTTCTATCCCAAGATCCTTAATCTTAATCACATCTGCAATGTCCCTTTTTGCCATGGAAAATGACACATTCGCAGGTCCTGGAGATTAGGACATGGGCGCCTCTAGGGACATTCCTCTCTTGCTCACAAAGGTTTGGACAGAAATGGACCAAAGAGATGGAGCAGATGGACCATGAGTTTTAAGTAGATGACACCACACCATCTCCACATGTTCGCACTGGTAGTCCAGCGAGGGTCAGAGACAGAGGGACAGAGGGGAGGGGTCAACCAAGAAGGGGCTGCAGATGAAGAGCTGACCAAAGAGGCCTCCAACTTGACGTCGAACAAAGCAGATCATATGTGGGTGGAGAGAAGCTAAAGAGGTTACAGGAGCAGAGAAGGACAGGAAGCGAGGGGCCGGAGGCTCAGACAGCCATCCACAAGGATGGTGATCAGCAGAAGAGCCCAGGCTGGGCCCAGATGCCCTTCCCCTAGGATGTAGGATGTGATCCCTGGGCCTGTGGGTGTCAGCGATGAAGCTGGGAGAAGGCAGGACTGTCCGGGGAGGTGGCTACATGACTGTTAGGGGAAGAGAGGTTTGGAGGCAGGGGTGGGGCCAGGAGAATGGGACTTCTCATGTGGCAGGTGTGTACGAGAATAAACTGCCCCTACTGGAGAGGACTTCTGGGGAAGGAAAGCCTCTGGGGAGGGGTCTCAGCTACCTGACTAGGACACGGGAGGAGGAGAGGCAAGGGTGAGGTGATGGGGGCCTGAGCCACAGAGTGGAGATGGGGTAGAAAGAGAGGAAAAAAGGAGACAGGCTGTGAAATGCCCCTGTCTGCAGGGCCCTGCCAGCAGGAGGTGGGTCTGTCTTTGGACTCTTCGCTCTTTCTTTTCACGGGGAAAGGGAAAGACTCTCCATAGGGGGAGGGGAGGGTTGGCAGAAAGAGAACTGAACAGAAAGTCAGGACATATGATTCCAACAGGGCTTCCAGGGAACCCTGGGGTCTGCCCCAGTGTCTCCTGGTATTTACACCCGATGTCAGCTCTGCGTCCAGTGTTGCTCCTGCGTCCTGCTTATCTCTTAAACACATCCCCACTCCATCTCTCCCTCAATGGGACGACTTAAATGGCCTTGGCGGTCCTTGAGGTTTGGGTTCCCATCGGGCTGTGAGTTTCTGAGCAACTGAGACCACATCTGTTCACCTTTGCCAACTCTGAGCCAAAAGGTGATCGTAATATGCAGTGAATGAATGAATAAATGAACAAGCGCATGAATCGGTAGGAAATGAAGGAAGAGGACCACAGCAGCTGATTGTAGGTAGAGGGAAGAAGGGAGGAATAGGAGAGGAGGGAGGGAGGCAGAGGGGCCGCACCATCAGCTTCGTGGTAGCTGTGCCTCGGTTTCCTCATCTGTACTAAGAGGACATCACTGGTACCCAATGCACAGGACTGACACAGAGCCTGGGGGTAGTACGTGCTCGCAAAGGAGCGGCTGTGATGTGATGCAAGTGTTGAAAGATCACACACTGGAGCTGGTTTGGGAGATTGCGTTGTAAAATGAAGGCGGCAAGAGACTCAAGCAAACAGAAATGTCTAAAGTCAACAGGATAGACGGCAACAAGGTAAATCGAACCACTGCAACCCAAGGTCTGTGTTGGGCAAGCTGGGAGAGCCCTATTGCTCTCTGTTATCTGAGACACCCACGCGGGGCTTATACTTCTGAAAAACAAGTCCCAAAGTCCTTCTCAGCCTCCTGCACATCCGGCCTTCCCTGTGATGCCCAGGAGGACCTTTGCCAGCCCCCAGTCTCTTCCTCGCCCAGAGAGGGTTGCTGATACCAAGTCTTGGGGAAGAAGGGAAATAAGATGGGCCTGGGGCGTGGTGTCACTGCCAGAAAACAAGCGTGTGCTTTCCAGGGTGTCAGCCAGGGTTGTGGAAAGGAGAAGAGAGATAAATGAAAGGAATTCCTTATTCCCAAAATGTGAACATCCACAAGGAAATACTTATTAAACAGGACAGGGGTTGAGCCTCATAAAAGGTGAAAGTCCACAAAGGCCAAACATTCAAAGGGATAAAGTTAAAGTGTGTAAAAAATAGTGACAATAAAAACATTCCTTTTATTCATTTTAACAAGTAGGGGATGGAGCAACAGCTGGGTGTTCTGTTCCTTCTATTAATAGTAACTGTAATCAAGATTGCCGGGAGAAATATCAATAACCTCAGATATGCAGATGACACCATCCTTATGGCAGAAAGTGAAGAGGAACTAAAAAGCCTCTTGATGAAAGTGAAAGTGGAGAGTGAAAAAGTTGGCTTAAAGCTCAACACTCAGAAAACGAAGATCATGGCATCCGGTCCCGTTACTTCATGGGAAATAGATGGGGAAACAGTGGGAACAGTGTCAGACTTTATTTTTCTGGGCTCCAAAATCACTGCAGATGGTGATTGCAGCCATGAAATTAAAAGACGCTTACTCCTTGGAAGGAAAGTTATGACCAACCTAGATAGCATATTGAAAAGCAGAGACATTACTTTGCCAACAAAGGTCTGTCTAGACAAGGCTGTGGTTTTTCCTGTAGTCATGTATGGATGTAAGAGTTGGACTGTGAAGAAGGCTGAGCGCCGAAGAATTGATGCTTTTGAACTGTGGTGTTGGAGAAGACTCTTGAGAGTCCCTTGGACTGAAAGCAGATCCAACCAGTCCATTCTGAAGGAGATCAGCCCTGGGATTTCTTTGGAAGGAATGATGCTAAAGCTGAAACTCCAGTACCTTGGCCACCTCATGCAAAGAGTTGACTCATTGGAAAAGACTCTGATTCTGGGAGGGATTGGGGGCAGGAGGAGAAGGGGACGACAGAGGATGAGATGGCCGGATGGCATCACTGACTCGATGGATGTGAGTCTGAGTGAACTCCGGGAGTTGGTGATGGACAGGGAGGCCTGGTGTGCTGTGATTCATGGGGTCGCAGAGAGTCGGACACGACTGAGTGACTGAACTGAACTGAACTGATTGTCACTTGCAATGCAAAGAGTTGCCCTCTTTTTCTCCAGGTAAGGGTGGAGACTCAAATTAAAAGCTGTGAATAGGTCAGATAGTTTCAGAAAAAGCAAGAATTGAACCACACACACAGAAAGTAGCCATGGACATTGGGCACAGAAGGAAAGAAGGTCCCCAAGGGTGTTGCAAGCTGGTAGAGTTGCGAGATGCCAGGATGAAGTGAACTCATCCTGATGATGCAAACTCGGTCCATCTCCTGGAATCAAAAACCTGGACCACACAACTAACCCTGCTAATGTAAATGAGCTATGAGAAGACGGACGTGGCACCAGGCTTGCTAATAGAGCAGGCCTGTCAAACATCCCAACAGCTTCCCTACATTTAAGCCTCATGACAATCATATGAACAAGAGAGATTCTAAGTATGCCCATTTAACAGAGGAGGGAACTGAGGCTCAGAGAGCTGAAATGAGCTCCTCCTCTAAGTCCAGGTTCCCTGGCTCCAACCACCCCTCACCCAACTTGGCCCTCTGCCCCTCACAGGTGCTCAGAAAGACGTAATTGCCCATGGCCCTCTGACCTAAGGAAGCAAAATGAGCCCAGCCCCCAGGAAGGGGATTGGTGGCCTTTAGGCAGAAGCTTGAATCTGAAGAGGTGTCCCTGGGCAAACGCGCTAGCCCCTCCCTCCAAATCTTTCTCCTGCTCAGATCCTGGGATTCATCTGAAAGGTTTTCCAGGCTCAGAATATCAAAGATAAAATGTGTTTGGCATTGACTTAGGGCCCATCTCTGCCTGAGACTGCCCTCGGTCTTGTGTGTTATCATTACACTGGCTCTTCACAGTTCTGGTAGCAGTGGTCATTCTTATTCCCCAACTCACAGAAGAGGAAATGGGGGTGCAGAGAGGTTAATTAGCTAAGATCTCATCAGAGAGTGGTGGAGTAAAGGCTTAAATCCAGGTGCTCAGCCCCCGAGCCCATGCCTGAGCCACTGAGCCACAGTGCCCCCTGAAGAAGGGAGCCGGTAACTGGAAGGGGGCTCCCATAGTGAGTATCGGGGGTACATTGATGTGTCTGTGTGTGTGCCTGGGGCAGTCAGTGTAGGCTAGGTCCCACACTCTCTGGGAAACTGCCAACAGATGTAGCATCCCTGAAGTGCTCCATCACTCTGGACCAAGCAGGGCCTCTGGTCCTTCATCTACTTGATCTATACTCCTCCCCTCACTCCCTTCCTGCTGCAGACTGCACATTTCAATGTCATCTTTCTTTCCATCCCTCTCCCATATCTAGGCAGGATTATGGTGGGGACAGGGTCTCCCCAGAGACTGCCGATTCGCAGCCATCCCACAGCATCTTTCTAGGATACACTCATTCCCAGAGAATCAGTCTGGATACAACAATCAACAGTTCCAGAAGTAACCTAGTGGACTTTCTCCAGTTTGGCTTCTGATCTGTGATTGGAGAATGGCCACTGGGTGGATCCACCCCAGGCATTCTGTGCTTGCCCATTTTCCCGGATCATCCCACCCCTCATTCCCAGGATGCCCGTCCAGAGGAGCTCTCTGCAGTGTGAAATACTAGAGAAGTGGGCAGTGGGAGGATGGGGAGACGAGGCAGGGCTGAGCATGGAGCCCTGGACTCAAAAGGAACAGGTCCCAACCCAGAGCCCCTCACTTTCTTCCAGGCCCTGCCTCACGCCCTTTCTTCAATCCTCCTCCAAGTGCCCCAGTCCCCCCGATGTCTTACATCCCTTCTTCCTGCAGCCAGTGTCTGTGACACACCCTCCCCCCTAAACACAGCCCATCTCAGTCTCTGCGGGGCTCCCTGTGTGCATTTCAGAGGTGGCTCAGGCCGCCTCCCTCCATAGGTGGCCCTGGAAACCTGCCAAGACGTTGATGCCCGGCTCTGGGCCCAAAGGAGACACCTGTCATCCCCTTTAATCTGCTCTGCCAGGTGCAACCAGCCCGCTTACAGAAGCTCAAAGGCACTGGGTGATTCATCCTGGGTCACACAGCCAGACACAGCAGGGCAACAGGTGACACACAGGACTACCGCCTGGGCTGGGACGGGCTTTCTGGCATCTGCCTGGCTCCTGGCAGCTTTGTGCAAGGCAGCTTCCTGCCCAGGGTCCCCACCCCTCCCAGACCTGCTGCCTGAACCACCCAGAAGCTCCTTCCTCCTGCGCTGGCAGAGCCTGGGCACCGCGCTCAGGGCATACACGGCCTCCAGGAGCCCCAGGGGAGGAGGAGTTCCTTCTGCCACAAGAACCTGGCATTGAAGGTAAGGGGGATGGGGGGGCACCTTCCCACCTGCCCCAGACCACCAGGCTGAGAAGCACTAAGTGTGGCAACAGCCTGGACACTTGCCGACGCCCACTCAGTGTGAGAGCTGAGAGGGGCAGCCAGGCGTGGGGGGAGGCCATTTCACAGATGGGGAAACTGAGGCACGGGGAGGGGAACAAATGTCCAGGAGGTATGGAGGGCAGACCTTGTTTCATCACACCCTGGGTCTTCAAGCTATGGGTGGGTGCAGAGCCCTGGGTAAGAAACCCCTTCAGCCAGCTCAGGGGAAGAGTCAGTGTTCTGAAGCCAGCTTGTAGAATCGGAGAGTCCGGAGAGATGGGAGCGGAGAGTACCTCCCTCCCTGAGCTCGTTTCTGCTCCTATGTCGGGGGTGGTACACACTCCCCTCACAGGGACACTGAGAGGACTCAGTAAGGGAAGCCTGGAGGGAAGCTCCTGGAACGCTCCCCTCATCCTTAGACCACCCACCTAGAATCACACCAGGGAGATCCACGGGCACAGGGCTCAGCATGTGCCCCCGATGCTGGGCTCTGAGCTCTGAGACTGCTGCATTTAATCCTCGCAGCAGCCCAGCGAGGTACGAACTGTCACATCCCTATTTTACAGATGGGGAAACTGAGGCATGAAGCGCTTAAATGACTCCCCTGAGATGTCACAGCCAGTGAGTGGGGATGCTGGGTTCCCTGGTCTAAACCTGTGTGCTAGAGGAACCTACAGGCTATTCACCAGGCACAGTCCCATAGCTGGGGCCAGGGGATGAGGGGTGGACAAAGACACATTTGTCCACTGACTCAACAAATACAGAGTGTACATGGTGTGCCAAGGGAGTGTAGGGCGGTGCACACAGCGCGATGCCAACTGCCTTAGGCTTCTAAATGGACTCTAACCCACTGAAAAGCCCAAGGCGGCTGGCATCACACTGTGCACCGCCCCAGTAGGGCCCTACTGGCCTCAATCCCACACTACCACCCTGGCCACCACCAGTGCCCCCAAAAGCCTGCCGTAGCTCCTGGATGGGGCCACAGGTCCCAGGAAAATTCAGGCAGCCTGTGGATTGAGTTAGCTGGCCGGAAGCCAGGTCCAGCGGAAACAGAAACAGGCCTGAGGCTGGCCAGGAATTGCACCTCCTCCTACCTGGAGAAGCTTGGTGAGCAGGTGTGAGCAGAGAGCTGTGCAGATCAAAATCAAGAGCCTAGTGTATGCCCGGTGCTTTACGCAAGTGATTTCCATATCCCTAACAATGAGCTGGAAGTGGGACCTCCAAGGCCTTAGGATGCAAATGAAACTACCCCATGTTTCAGAGAGATGGACCAGCTTGCCTGAGGCCACACAACTCTTTGTAGATTTACTCTCTGACCCTAGGCCTGTGCCCACGCCACCCGTATCAGCCTTAGGTAGCTGTGTCAACTGCAGTCAGGACCCATTTTCTTTCCAGGGAAGGCGAGAGAGGTTTTGTGTCTGCTTGGTGACTTTAGGTAGATGACCAGTTTCTCTATCTGCCAGCTGAGCTCTACCCCTTGCATCTTCAGCAGTGGGCCTTTTTGTTTGTTTATTTGTTTTTGGGCTGCGCTGGATCTTTGTTGCTGCTTCCTCTAGTTCTGGCAAGGGGGCTACTCTAGTTGCTGTGCACGGCCTTCCCATTGCAGTGGCTTCTCTGGTTATGGGTCACAGTCTCTAGGGCACAGGCTCTAGGGCACAGGCTCCAGCAGTTGCTGTATGGGGTTAGTTGCCCCACAGCATATGGAATCTCCCCTGACCAGGGATCGAACCCACGTCCCCTGCACTGGCAGGCAGATTCTTAACCACTGGACTACCAGGGAAGTCCCAGCAGTGGGCCTTTCGAGGTGGCTCCATAAATGGTAGCCCTTGCTACCGATTAAGCAGCAACTGAGAGCTCCCCAGTGGATTGAAGGCCAGCAAAAGGCATGCCGTCCCCCAGAATGTCGGCATCAGTGCCACCCCAGCTTGGACGCAGGATGCTGCGGTTTATGAGCTGGGCACAAAGACTCTCTCAGGGATATGGTGCACAGGGCTGCGTGCCGCCCAGAAGGAGCACTGATGGGCGACGTGAGCAGGCAGTTCAGTGTCCAGCTGATGGACTTAGTCCTTATTTGTTCCTCTGATAACTGGGCTGACCTTGGTTAATGTTTACCAGCAGCCTCCCCCTTCGCCCCTCTGGGTCCAGTGCTTAAATACGGGGAAGGACAGGGCTCTGTCTCCTCGGCCTCAGTCACCAGCCCTGACCTAGGACAGTGAATCGTAAGTATGCCTTCCACTGGCCAGAGGCCTCCAGGACCCTGCACTCCCCGGGCAAGCCTTGGGGATGCAAGGAGGATGGAGCAGGCTGGAGCCGGGCCACCTGTTGTCATAGTAACAGCAGCCCTAGGGGTCCTTTCCTGCTCCCCAAGCCTGTCCAGGGCTTCCCCAATTCCTCCCGGTGACTAAAGTGGCCCTCTGCGAACGGAAGTGGAAGTGAGGGGGTGGGGGCTGGCTTTGGCATCCAGCGACCTAGGAGGGAGTATGTATGTTTCTGCTGGCACAGCTCCTGTATCTTTCCCGTTGGTGGTCTTCTGTAGGTCTCGCCGCCTCTGCATTTGCTCGGGTGTGTATCTTTTCTTGCTTCTACAGATGAGAATGATAAGGCTCAGGGAGGGACAGTGAGTAGCCCAGGTTCACAGAGCAACCTGGTAGGGAAGCCAGGTCGGACCAGAAGCTCTGAGTTTCAGCTGTTCATCATGCCTCGATTCTCTGCAGCAGTGCCCAGAACAGAACCACACCAGGTCTCAGCCTGGAGTTACAGAAGTGGGCCCCCCTGTGCACAGCGGGCCCCTGGCCATCCTTGTGTGCCACGGAAGATGGGGAGCTGAGGAGGGCACTATCCTGGGGGGTGGGCTTTGAGCTGTATTCCTGAGCCCCAACTCTGCACAGGCAGCCTCTATTTAAGCCTCATGGCAATCCTCTGAGGTAGTTACTGTGGCGTTCCCATTTTACAGATGAAGACTTCTGGGACAGGGAGGTTCTTCCCTTGCTCCCAGTTACACCATCTAGGATTCAAGCGTAGGCTGAATCCCCTCCAGAATCCCTGCTTCTGCCCTCATGCCCACTGCACAATCATCCCTTCAGGTCTCAGGCACCAGCTGGGGAATGGGAAGCCTGGTCTGGCTTTGAGTCACCTCTGATGCTGGGTGACCTTAGACAGTTGCTCATCCTCTCTGCCCTTTTGGGCAAAGCATAGATAACCTTGGCCCTCCTGCCCCTACCCCACTCCCACTAGCTTTGATCTCTGGACTTTAGGAAGGATATGATTTTTCCATCACTGGTGTTTGGAGATGGAGTACAAAAATGACCCAGGCCAAGGCGACCAGACTCTTTTAGAGGATCCTGAAAGAGCCACAGTGTCAACAACAACTGATGCCTCCTGAGAACTGACAGTGTGCCAGGAATTTCTTGGCACTTTGCACCTATTTCTTTTGCATAATTGTCTTTTAGGGGAAGTACACCCATATCATCACTGGGAAACTGAGGTTCAGAGAGGTTGAGTAACTAGTCCAAGGTCACAGAACTGATAGCAAATTGAGCGTGGGCGTCCTGGCCTCATAGCCTCTAATCTTAGCCACAAAGTGACGCTGCCTCTCTTTGTTCAGCCAGGCCACCTCTGAGGTTTTCTGTTCTGAGGCCTCTACCTTCAGCTTTGTATACAGAGAAGGGCTAAATGCCAAATTCAGGAATCAAAACACCCAGGATTAAATTCGGTCTTGTAGAGACTTCCCTGGTGGTTCAGTGATTAAGACTCCCCACTTCCACTGCAGGAAGCACAGGTTTGATTCCTGGTCAGGGAACTAAGATCCCACATGCTGCACACACAAAAAATTAGTTCTGTAAGCCGCCAGTTCAGTTCTGTGATTTTCAGTAATTTATTTAATTTCCACAGCCCCTGATTTCTCCATCTATATTGTTGTTCAGTGGCTCAGGCATGTCCCACTCTTTGGGATTCCGTAGGCTGCAGCACCCCAGGCTTCCCTGTCTTTCACCATCTCCTGGACTTTGCTCAAACTCATGTCCATTGAGTTGGTGATGCCATCCAACCATTTCCTCCTCTGTCACCCTTGTCTCCTCCTAGCCTCAATCTTTCAGCATCAGGGTCTTTCCCAGTGAGTCAGTTCTCCGCACCAGGTGACCAAAGTATTGGAACTTCAGCTTCAGCATCAGTCCTTCCAATGAATACTTAGGACTGATTTCCTTTAGGATGGACTCGTTCGATCTCCTTGCTGTCTCCATCTATAAAATGGGGCTAATAATAACTCCCACCTCTCAGGGTAAGCTCTGAGGGAAGATGAGACAGTGCATGGATGCCTGCTATTCACGAAGTGAAAAGAGGAGGAGGATGCTCACGCTGACATTTGCTAAGAATAGGGTCTGGCAGCTAATAGTCAATGAATAAAGACCTGGAGAATTGAACTGAACATTTTCTAAACTCAGAGGCCATTCTGTGCAGAGCAGGGTTCCCCTCTCTGGTCCTGAGCAGTGTGGCTAACTGGCCTGGAAGAAATCTGCCAGCTCTCTAGCTTGAACCCTCCCTGTGCACAGGTAGGGCTTCCACACCTGCTAGATGCCCACCCACTCATCACCTTATCCATTCTTCACATCTGCCTTGCAAGAGATTCTTTTCTCCACTTACAGGAAGGCGAGGCTCGAAGAAGTACAATCACTTGCCCAAGGCCACTTACCTGTAAGTGGCAGGGCTGAGTCACCCTGGGCTTTACCTTAGGTCACAGTCACTTTCCTAGACCCCACTGGGTCGCTCTTGATCACCGTTTTATGTCCTGGGGGAAAGAAATGGCATGAGATTAGGCAAAGGGACAGCTGATTCATTGTCCCCGACCTACCCCAGACTCCGGAAGTGTCATTGTGACATCTTCATTCTGCTGATTTGAAGTTTGGTCCCTGTACCTCTGGGCACTTCGCCGTTTCCTCTCTCATCTCTGGTCAGCTCCCCAGCACTAGGATTTGGGGATTAGGGGGAAGGGACTTCCTTGGATAAAAGGGAGAGGAGAGAGAGGTCTTGGGCCCCCGAAGTTCTAAGGAACAGACTGGGAGGCAAAAGGAAGCCAACAGAGTCTCAAGACTGATGTCACAGTGTTCAGGACCTAATTCTGACACTCACTGAATTGACCTGGAGACACACTGTCCCGTCTATAGTTCGAGAGGTGGGGAAACCAAGCCCTGCTCCAGCCAGCTTTATCCCTGATTCACTGCATGGCCTTGGCAAGGCTCTGACCCCTTCCTGGCCTCAGACCATTTACTATAAGACGAGGAAGCCAAAGGAGGTGATGTAACCCCCAGGCAGAAGGATGGGGTGGGGGCAGGGAGGTGCTCACCCCAGCTGTAGCCCCTCTTCCCCTCAGCCGCATGCCAGCCTTGTTACCTTCTTAAGGTCAACATCCCTCTTGGCAGGAGGGCACCTCACCCTGTAACCCCATGGGAAGTTTCAGTCCATCTTGTTCCACCAAACCCAGATACCCCTCTAATTAAAATTCCAGCATTGGTACACAGGGACCTCATTTAGGTCCCCCTTAACCTCAGTCTATACAGCTGGGCAGAGTGAGGCCCCAAAACAAGTAAATGCTTACCTAAGGCCAAGTGGACAGAGGTGGCCCTGTGTGCACGAGAAGCCACAGCCTCTGGCTCTGAGGCCAGTTGGCATATGTAGTGTCCCCACCGTGCAGAGTTCAAATCCCTCATCATCTCTGAGCCTCACCAAGATGGGGAATTTCCATCAACCGTGAAGGACCACACCAAAATCCGGTGGGGAGGTAGCGAGAAGTGCAAGGGCGATGGAAATATACAGAATTAATCTCAGCATCATCTTCAGCTCTAAAACCACTGGCTAGTTTACGAAAAATATAAACAGGTCTTACATAATCTGTGGTCTCTATTTGGGTTATTTAGAGGCCTGAAGTCCAGAAAAAAAAAAAAAAGGTAATGGAAAGAAACCAGTTTTGGACTTCATCTTGTTGTTTATTGGAAAGAAACTTTAAGTCCAAGGGGGTAAGTAAAACCCAGCATTCCTTGTTTCCAACTTTTTCCATATGCCAAGTTCAAGAGCTCCTTTGTCTTTGTATTTTATTAAAATGATGTTTTAGTTATGTGACTAATACCAATAGCCAGCTCTGTGGCTGCAGGCACACCCTCTCCTCTGCTTGGAACTCAGTTTCCTTATCTGGGAAGAGAGCAGGTGGTACTTAGGAGACCTCGGCGTGGTGGCCCAAGGCAGGGGTCTGTGTGGAGTGGAGGGAGCTCTGTGGGGCAGAGCTGGTCCTGTGTTGCTGCAGGAGACGCTGACTTTAATGATCACTAGATGGAGCCTGACCTTGCTGGGCCACCCACAGGCCTTGCCATTCTCTGCTGTCTCCTCCGACCAGCCATGGAGCTCATCTTCCTCTCGTCATCTTCTGAGGGCTTCTGCTTGCCCATCTACCAGGCTCTCCTTCAAGGCCATCTTCTCTCTTAGGTGCTTTCAACGTAAGGTGTGGAGTCTAGACTTAGTGAAGATCTTACTTTCAAAGATCCCCCAAATCTGACTTTCTACCTGTGACAAAGTGAGGACCAGAGAGACTAAGCAACTCATCCAAGGTCACATAGCTGGTGGTGACAGAGACCTAGATTAGAAGCCAGGTCTGTCTGAAAACGAAAAGATGCTTTTCAAACTCTTACCCACCCCCCCCCCCGCCCCCCACCCACACAGAGACAAATTCCACTTGGCTGGAGGAGCCAGGACCTTCAGCACCCACAAGTATGTTGAGCAGAGCTGGGACAGAGGCAAGCAGGGTGGGTGGCAAAGCTGACCGTCAGCACAGTCCTGTGACTGAGGCCACAGACTCACTGTGAGGGCAGCCCTCCAGCTCAGGAACATCCACTAGGGGCTGAGGTTCACTGTGTGTTGGGGTACCGCCCCCCGCCCCAGCTGGGTTTCCTTACAGCTCTTCTGTGTGTCACTGAAGCAAGATCCCTCCCACTCTGGGCTGTCACCTCTCTGTCCATTAGGTAACAGATTTCAGTGGAAGTCCTCCTAGGGCTGTTCCTGATCCAATCATCCCTGAGTCCAATTCCGCCCACCTCCTGGGTCATTGTCCACTTCCTGTCCCTCAGTTTCCTCTTCCCAAAATAAGGGCAGCGGCACTTACACCTTGGGGTCATTATGGATATTAGTGGGGCCATCGAGAGCGTGGACTCCAGACCCAGATGACCTGGGAGTGTGATTCTGATTCTGCTACTTGTCTGTCCTGAAACCTTGGACAAGTGACTTAACCTCTAGGAGCCTGGTCTCATCTGTAAGCCCAGGGGTGTCGCATGACCTAGGTCAGAGGCCTGTTACCAGAGCATGGTGAGATAAGACAGTAAAGAGCTTAGGATGGAATTTGGCATGCAATAAGCACCATCAAGTCCCTGCCATTGTTCTGAGTCTTTCAGTGACGCTGACATAGAAGAATGTTAGTCATATAGATCCTCGATAAACTGGTTGCTTTGACCTGGCATCAGTCAGTGGCCAAGGGACTCACTGTATGGTCTGATCCAGGCATGGTACCCTTCTCTCTTGCAGGATAATGGCACTCTCCATCACGCGGGGCCTTCTGCTGCTGGCAGCCCTGTGCTGCCTGGCCCCCATCTCCCTGGCTGGAGTTCTCCAAGGACACGCTGTCCAAGAGACAGATGATACATCCCACCAGGAAGCAGCGTGCCACAAGATTGCCCCCAACCTGGCCAACTTTGCCTTCAGCATATACCACCATTTGGCTCATCAGTCCAACACCAGCAACATCTTCTTCTCCCCCGTGAGCATCGCTTCAGCCTTTGCGATGCTCTCCCTGGGAGCCAAGGGCAACACTCACACTGAGATCCTGAAGGGCCTGGGTTTCAACCTCACTGAGCTCGCAGAGGCTGAGATCCACAAAGGCTTTCAGCATCTTCTCCACACCCTGAACCAGCCAAACCACCAGCTGCAACTGACCACTGGCAATGGTCTGTTCATCAATGAGAGTGCAAAGCTAGTGGATACGTTTTTGGAGGATGTCAAGAACCTGTATCACTCCGAAGCCTTCTCCATCAACTTCAGGGATGCTGAGGAGGCCAAGAAGAAGATCAACGATTATGTAGAGAAGGGAAGCCATGGAAAAATTGTGGAGTTGGTAAAGGTTCTTGACCCAAACACAGTTTTTGCTCTGGTGAATTACATTTCCTTTAAAGGTAAGGTTGCGTAACCAGTCTGAGCTTTTTCACACAGAAATACCCCCAAAATATTCTCAAACACTCAGTTCTTAACTTTCCTGGCAGCACAGAATGGGATATAGCCGTTCATCTCTGCATGTGTTATTCAATTTTCCACACATGACCACTAAAACTTCCTGTAATCAAATAGGGTTAGGGAATTATGGATTAAACAAAGTACCTTCATCTCTGCAGGACTTTTCAGAGCCCTAAATGTCCTAACATGCATTGCAAATTCCTACCTTGGAGAGGTGTATGATATGCAGTGCCTCCCAAAATAGAGTCAGAAAAACAAATCCCGAACCACACTTCTGACAACTGCAGTGCAGAGAAAGTAGTGACACCTTTGGAGTCAGGAAGACCAAGATTTAAATTCTTCCTCTACCACATGAGACTCCACGAAATTGAAATTCTGGATCCTATACCAGCCTTGCATTATTCTCCCCCAAAGTCTTTTCTGTAGACTGCTGGTTCACTTTAGACCCATTTTACAGATGGTAAAACTGAGGTTTGGGGCTTCCCAGGTGGCTCAGGGGTAAAGAATCCACCTGCCAATGCAGAAGCACAGGAGATGCGGGTTTGATTCCTGGGTCAGGAAGCTCCCTTGAAGTAGGAAATGGCAAACCCCTCTAGTATTCTTGCCTGGGAAATCCCATGGACAGAGGAGCCTGGTGAGCTACAGTCCATGGGGTCGCAAAGCGTCGGACACAAGCACACACGCAAACCTGAGGCTCAGAGAGAAGTACCTCACCAGGAGGCTCAGGGCTCCTTTATTTCCCCACTGTTACTAAACCTTCTCCCACCCTTGGCTGATGTCCGCTATCTCTTCTCTCCAGGAAAATGGGAGAAGCCCTTCGAGATGAAGCACACCACAGAGAGGGACTTCCATGTGGACGAGCAAACCACTGTGAAGGTGCCCATGATGAACCGCCTGGGCATGTTTGACCTCCACTACTGCGACAAGCTCGCCAGCTGGGTGCTGCTGTTGGACTACGTGGGCAACGTCACCGCCTGCTTCATCCTGCCCGACCTGGGGAAACTGCAGCAGCTGGAGGACAAGCTCAACAACGAACTCCTCGCCAAGTTCCTGGAAAAGAAATATGCAAGGTGATCTCCCAGACAGACCGACCCGGGAGCTGCCACATCTGGTTCAGTCAGAGGGTGGGGGGATAGACCCACCGACCACGGCCATGACCGCTGTGTGTCTGCTTCCAACAGAGGCCAGAATGCATGCACGTGGTACCAGGCAGACTCCATGGGAGGGCTGGTGCCCAGGGGTAAGGAGTGAAAGTCCTGTCCTTGAGGACGTCCTCCCCAGCCTGGAAACTGCCCGTTCCTGGTGCACAGGGAAAGCAATGTCAAATTCATGTTGTTGGCAAACCCAGAAAGAAGAGGATGGACTTTTTGGCAAAGGTGGCAGTTGAATGTAGATTACAGGATAGAGTGTGGATTACAGGCTAAAAAGTCCACGGCAGGATGGGGGCGGGGGAGGGGAGGATAATGCTTGGAGCATTATCCAAGATAATGCTGAAAAAGCCAACGCCCAGAGCAGGAAACTCCAGCACCTGTTTGAGGCTGGTTCTGATTCCTCTGTCATTAGATGAGTGTGGTTCGACCAGGTCCCCATCATGCACTCCATATCAGTACCTGTCTCTGTGTTTGTAGATATGCCCAGGCCCGGATGAGCAATTTTATCATGTATAACATAAAACAAAGATGAAAATACAGAAAAGTACTCCTCACGCCCTCTACAGACGTCACTCAGGACCTACCACCACACCCCACAGTCCCCTGGGATCCTGGCCCTGGGGGAGTCCCAGTCTAGCGGGTGTGATGAAACCCTACAGGGAAGTAGTGAGTACAGTCCTTCCAGAAGACACCCCAGATCTCCAGGAGGCCTTCTCAGAGGAGGTGGCCCTTGAGAGGCTCTGCAGGACAAGAGGATGGCCCTGATTCTAATATCCTCTGACCCTGGGCATAGAGGAACTAAAAGTGGAATAAACCAAAGTGTGAGAGCAGGGGGAGAGGGCACCAACTGGAAAGAACAACCGGAAAAGGAAGCTCTTTCAACTCTGTGACTTTTTTTTTTTTCACTACAGTTCTGCCAATTTACATTTGCCCAAACTGTCCATTTCTGAAACGTACGATCTAAAAAGTGTCCTGGGCGATGTGGGCATCACCGAGGTCTTCAGCGATAGGGCTGACCTCTCAGGGATCACCAAGGAACAGCCTCTGAAGGTGTCCAAGGTGAGTGTGTCCCTGACGTCTGTAGGTCAGAATGCATGCGGGGCCACAGCTCTGGGGCGAGGCTGAGGAAGGGGCAGAGGGATGCAGGCACGCCAGCAGACCAAGGCCCCTGAGGAATGCCATCGCTCCACAACGACGGCAGTGTGGTCAGCTGACAGAGGGGAGGAGGTGGCCTCACGTGCTTGGAAGTTGTGGCACTTACTCTCCGTCTCATCCTTGTCCAGGGACTTCCCTTTTTTGGGCCCCTATAACCCCCTACTTACAGAGAGAGACTTAGGCTCGGGGATTGCCAAGACCTTTTGGCCCCTGCATCTGAGACTCCGGGAACTACTGGCGAATCACCGAGTCAGTGATTTCAACCAAAGATGCCGTTTATTCAGGGGAATTACAGGTGCCCAAGAAAACAACTGCGGTTCAGTGTTTGTGAACGGAGTACTTGGGTGGGGACAAGGCACATGAAAGCACCCCTCAAAGTCCTGCTCCCCAAGGAGCTTAGTATCTGGTTCCACAAAAAAGAGGGGAGCCAAGGAAACAGAAGGCAGGAAAATCTCTCCCCTGAGGTGATGGGTTGTTTCCCAGGAAGGCTGGGGAGGAAGAGGCTGGGGTACCCTTGTGGATCAGACAGAGGCCTTGCGAGCATCCCTCGTGTGTCCCCTGCAGGGCCAGGTAGACAGCGATGGGGAAAGACAGGAGGCGAGGAGAGAGGCCAGAGGGTGCCCCACCCTGGGCGAGGCGCTCCTCCCTGCCTGGCTCCCAGGCCTGGGTGGGGGCCTGTCTCCAGTCCCATGTGACCTCGTTGCTCTCCCGCCTTCCAGGCTCTCCACAAGGCTGCACTGACCATCGATGAGAAAGGGACAGAAGCTGTCGGGTCCACGTTTCTGGAAGCCATCCCCATGTCCCTTCCCCCAGACGTCGAGTTCAACAGACCCTTCCTCTGCATCCTCTACGACAGAAACACCAAATCTCCCCTCTTCGTGGGAAAGGTGGTGAATCCCACCCAAGCCTAACTGCCTCTCGGAGTTCAGCCTTCCCCTCCCAGGCCAGGTCCCCCCACTCCCTCCATGGCATTAAAGGATGACTGACCTAGCCCGAGCTTGCGTGTGGCGTGTCAACCCTTCGTCCTCTTGCATCTGAGTCTTTCTTTGCATCCCCAGGATGTGTGTGGAATCTGGGCCATGGCCCTCCTTCATGTGTCCACTGCATTAAGATGCCTTAGCATTTACGCTGCCCAACCCCGTGCTCGGCCAGGCTGAAAGGTCGGCTGAATCCCACAGCTTCCTGCCTCTCCCCCAGTCACTACGGAAAAGCTCCAGGCTTTCCGGTCTCCTCTGGGGTCCCCAGGGGGAAACCCCACAGGCTCGGAATCCAGCCCATGGCCCCCACCTCCATCCAGCGTCCACTGGGTCCTCCTGCTCAGCCCCATCCCCACTGGTCTCACTGTGGCCCCCACTTAGAGCTCCTCAGCTGCAGGCTGCCACTGCTTCCAGAGCCTTCAGCTCACACGGGGACACTGGGCTGCAGCGTCTCCAGCAGCAGAGATAGGAATCGGGTCCTCTCCTTGTCCCACATCGTCACCTGAGCCAGGCTTGGACACTGACCGCTCACAGGTCTCTCCTGCCAAAGGCTCTGGTTGGTGTTTGCAGGGGCCCTTTCCCATGAGGCTGGACTGGGAACACATATTTCTGTCCTTGTCACTCCATCTCTGCGCCAGGACCCTCAAACATGCCATTCCTAGAGGCAGGTCTCATCTCCCCGGTGAAGAGAAGGTCCCAGTCTATATCACTTGTTCAAACTCCCCCAGGACGTCAGCCATCCCCCCGCAAGACCACTTACCCTATGCCCTCTTGTAATCCCTAATCACCTGGCCAAGTTGCCCTGGATGGCTCTGGAAAGTCCTGACAATGATTCCGAAGTCACAGGAGGGGAAATAGAGCAGATCATCGACCCCCAGTCCCCCTGCCCCTGCCCTCCCTTAGCTAAGCTGTGTCAGGGGCCGTATTTCCACCAGTCTTGCTCCTGTGTTCCTGCCCCGGAGCCCTTCCTGTGGTCTCTGGCTGGAAACCACAGCTCCCAGGCCACAGTTAAAGGATGTCTCAGGAGCAGACCCTTTCACTGAGGGCCACATGGCTCCTTCCCACCCCTCAAGGCCCTGCAAGAGGGCTGCTGCAGTCAGAAGGCCTGGCTGGACCCCAGCGTGAAGGAGCCAGCTCCCCAGACTCTCATGGGAATACACTTGTCCCGGAGAAGTACGGCCCCATCCTACACACATCCAGTGATCACCATCTAGCTTCTCAATGGGATGAGCGCACAACTAAAGAACAGGCTTGAGTCACATCAAATGTATACCATGCAAGTCAAAAGGGCCACATCTGTGCAGTTTCACAGAACTGAACATAATGGATGAAGATGAGACCATTTCCCAAATAAGCCTCACATCTCTTGAGTTTTCTCTGCCTAGAGACTTCCAACTTCCACAAATTCAATTAATGACATGACTATCACCCAGCACCCAGAATGAGGCCAAACCTGAGGGTCTAAAGAACTTGGATCAAGTCCAGACTCTGCCACTTCCCGACTGTGTGATTTTAGCAGTCATCAAACCTCTCTCAATATCCTCCTCAAATCATATTTTGAGGTGCTGTGAGGTTCACATCAGAGTACTAAAACAGCTTTTTAAAGGACAACAGAGGAGGGCGCTGGTGTAAGGGACAAGGTTTGCTGACTCTGAGCTCCTTCGCTAAGCCTGGCTCCCTGGGAGGAGCCGTGCACACACTTTCCTGCTGAATCCTCACGGCAGTCCTGTGATGCTGAGAGTGGAGTTGCTCTGCTCTTCTGTGCGGCCCTGTGTGCAGATGAAGAAACTGAGGCTCAGAGAGGCTCGTCATCTCTTTCAAGGTCATGGCAAGTGGCAAAGTCAGCTTTAGAGGCTCTCCCTATTCCTCCAAACCCCACCACATCATACCAGATGGACTACACAGGACCTGTTCAGTCACTCAGTCCTGCCTGACTCTGCAACCCCATGGACTGCAGCACACCAGGCTTCCCTGTCCTTCACTATCTCTTGGAGTTTGCTAAAACTCATGTCCATTGCGTTGGTGATGCCATTCAACCATCTCATCCTCTGTCATCCCCTTCTCCTGCCCTCAATCTTTCCCAGCATCAGGGTCTTTTCCAATGAGTCAGCTCTTCGCATCAGGTGGCCAAAGGATTGGAGTTTCAGCTTCAGCATCAGTCCTTTCAATGAACACCCAGGACTGATCTCCTTTAGGATGGACTGGGTGGATATCCTTTTAGTCCAAGGGACTCTCAAGAGTCTTCTCCAACACCACAGTTCAAAAGCATCAATTCTTCAGCGCTCAGCCTTCTTCATAGTCCAACTCTCACATCCATACATGACCACTGGAAAAACCGTAGCCTTGACTAGACGGACCTTTGTTGGCAAAGTAATGTCTCTGCATTTCAATATGCTCTCTGGGTTGGTCATAACTTTCCTTCCAAGGAGTAAGCGTCTTTTAATTTCATGGCTGCAATCACCGTCTGCAGTGATTTTGGAGCCCAGAAAAATAAAGTCTGCCACTGTTTCCACTGTTTCCCCATCTATTTGCCATGAAGGGATGGGACCGGATGCCATGATCTTAGTTTTCTGAATGTTGCGCTAAATTCCTCCTCAAACCATGAGGGGTGCTGGGGCCCACGGCACTTGCATAGGAGGCCTCTGCAAGGAAAAGAGCTCCAGGATCTGCTGGAATTCTTCCCACCAAAGGTTAAAGAGCTCACAGCTTTGAGCAAGCAATGTGGCATGCTTCCCAACACTGATGTTCTGGGAGAGTACAGGCTACTTGGAGTTCCTGAGAGTCCAGGGAATTCACCTAAGATACAGTCATTTCACAAAAAAAGTGGCCCGTCATTACATAAGTCTGGACTCTGGTTGACAGAGACCCAGTTCAAACTAGCTTAAAACCCCAGAGCAGATTTCACTGGTGCATATGGGAACCAACAAGGTCCACTCCCTGGGGGCAGGGGAAGGGGCACCTCCACAGGGCCAAAGGTCAGGGCAACCTTGTCACAGGGGGACAAAAGTGTGCCACAAGCCAAGCAGGATAGTCGTACGCCTCAGCGTTGCCTATTCTTTAGAGCTTTTAGATGTAATCACCGCCTAGTCTGATCCTCAGAATTGGTCCTTGAAGGATGCAGCTGGGACTCCTTGTCCCCAAGGTATAGATGGGGAAATGTGATCCAGCATGTTGGAAGACCTGCCCAGCACAGGCTTGAAGGCAGGTCCCTCCCTCTTCAGCTGGGGCTGCCCTAATGCCGTCTGTTCCCCAGTGCATCTCAGACCTTAGGAAGAATTCCAACCTGCCGGTCTATGCAGGGTCCAGCTCACTGCCCTAGCACCAGCTAAAACACAGCTGCTGGGGGTTCTAGACTGCTCTGCACCCCCAGGCAGGGACTCAGCTCTGCCCTGAGACGGATGGGAGGGAAAGACACAAGCATGGGCTCAGACAGAGCCAACGTGGAAGGGACATTGACACCTCCCCATCAGTGGCAGGGGAAAAGAAAGTAAACCCATTAGATTTTCATCATAAATACATGAGCCTTTAAGGTTAAGTGCTAGATCTGCCCCCTCTGATGGGGTCATCTGAGCCTCATTCATAAAATGAAGATGAAAAGGATGCGTCTGCCTTCTCACACATGTGTGCTAGTCTAGAAATGGAGAATACTGATTACATATTGATTTCCATTCCAGGAGATCTCCTGATCCTCTCCACAAGCCCATGGGGTGGGCATGAGCTCTATAAGAAAAAGCAAACCTTTTCTGGATATCTGTGCTCCCTGGGACAGGAGGAGACCCAGACCTCACCTTCAAAACATGCTGGTCTATGACTGTGGATAATGGGTGATGAATGAGGTTGTGACATTATGATTAATACAAATAAATATGTGTATTTCATCTTCATGCCAGTTCTGGCACAGAGATCCTAAAACCCTTGGATTTTCCTAACTGATGAGCACCAGAAAGGTGTTTTTTGTTATATTAATAAGGTGACATTTGGAAAAACCCCTAGGTCACCTAAGGATGGGGGTTGTGGCCATGGAAAACTAACCCCTAATCTCCGGGATGGGGAACAGGATTGGGGATCCAGTTCAAACAACAAAAGTCATACTGGGGCTCTGAAATAACCTAGAGGGGTGGGAATGGGCAGGAGGTGGGAGGGGGATTTAAGAGGGAGGGAACATGTGTACACTTATGGTTCAGTTCAGTTCAGTCACTCAGTTGTGCCCAATTCTTTGTGACCCCATGGACTGCAGCATGCCAGGCTTCCCTGTCCATCACCAACTCCCAGAGTTTGCTCAAACTCATGTCCTTCAAGTCGGTGATGCCATCTAACCATCTCATCCTTTGCCGTCCACTTCTCCTCCTGCCTTCAATCTTTCCCAACATCAAGGTCTTTTCCAATGAGTCAGTTCTTTGCATCAGGTGGCCAAAGACTGGAGTTTTAGCTTTAGCATCAGTCTTTCCAATGAATATTCAGGACTGATTTCCTTTAGGATTGACTGGTTAGATCTCCTTGCAGTCCAAGTTACTCTCAGGAGTCTCTTCCAACACCAGAGTTCAAAAGCATCAGTTCTTCCGCACTCAGCTTTCTTTATAGTCCAACTCTCACATCCATACATGACTACTGGAAAAACCATAGCTTTGACCAGACAGACCTTTGTTGGCAATGTCTCTGCTTTTTAATATGCTATCTAGGTCGGTCATAGTTTTTCTTTCAAGGAGCAAGCACCTGTGGGTAATTCATGTTGACATATGACAGAAATCAAACCAATGTTGTAAAGCAATCACCAATCAATTAAACATAAATAAATATTCTTTAAAAAGTCAGTGAGACTGCCCTATTAGTAGGCAAGGGTGTGTGCCAGCATGGGACAGTCTATGGGGCAAGTCCAGCTCAGCAAACCTCCTGGAGGAAGAGAGAATTTCCATTTCCTGCATGAGTAGCTCTCCATCAGCCCGTCCTGAGCTGACACAGTGAGTGAAGCTGGGCCACCTTGACAGAGAAGGAAACTGAGGCACAGACAGGTTTGACTTAGATTTGCCAGGGTCAGCATTTGAAGGCAGGCAGTTGAGGCTTTGCAGTTCTGCCTAGCACGGTCGGTGGAGAGGGTGGATTGACATGGTTTTCTAGAGTCTTTTCCTGTGTAGGTTATTACAGAATATTGAGCTGAGTTCTCTGTGCTATACTGTAGGTTTTTGTTGATGATCTATTTTATATATGCGTGCTGTGTTAAGTCGATTTGGTTGTATCTGACTCTTTGTGACCCTAGGGACTGTAGCCCACCAGGCTCCTCTGTCCATGGGATTCTCCAGGCAAGGATACTGGAGCGGGTTGTCCTTTCCTTCTTCAAACGAACTTCCTGACCCAGGGTCGAACCACCTGTGTCTTGTCTCCTGCATTGGCACACGGATTCTTTACCGCTGAGCCACCAGGGAACTCGGTGTCTTATATATAGGGGTGTGTACACATTGGGCCTCCCAGGCAGCTCACTGGTAAAGAATCTGCCTGCCAAGCAGGAGACACAGGTTCAATCCCTGGATCGGGAAGATCCCCTAGATGGAAATGGCAACCCACTCTAATATTCTTGCCTGGGAAATCCCATGGACAGAAGAGCCTGGCAGGTTCCTGTCCATGGGGTCTCAAAAGAGTCGGACACAACTTAGTGACTGAAGGAGAGCAACAATAAGTGTCTATATGTGAATTCCAAATATCATTGTACACTTTAAACTTCTGTAATATTGTAAGTCATTTATATCTCAATAAAGTCGAGGTAGAGGAAGTAAATGTAATAAAATAGTTAAAGGCAAAAAATGTAGCCACAAACAACTTGATGAAAATATAGCTGAATATTTAACTGAAAAATAAAAAAGGGTCCCAGCACACAGGAGGCCACCAGGCTGGTGGGAAGCACTGTTTCAGGGTTACAGTTCTCCTTCTCCGGCACTCCCCAGGCTACTCCCGTAGCCTCAGTGGTCTTCACCCATGTGTCTCCCCTGCAGGAGGCGGGCACGAGGCCCCTTGGAAGGGCCCCCACTCCCATGCCACATTCTCTAAAACACTTCTCTGTCTCAGGAAATTTTCCTTTCTTCTTTTTTTGTTTGTTTGTTTTCATTTGTGTTCTGAGACAAATAACATTATTTTCCTTTTCTTTGTGTTTTGTTTTTTATTTTTTGAGAAGATTCTTCTTCCTTACCTTGTTCTTTTAAACTCCAGCCAGAGCCAGAGTTCTGGACCTCGCCTCGTAGATTTCACGCTCCCCTTTAACCCAGCTAGCTCACTGGAGAAAGGAGATGCCCTTTCATCCCCTTTCCCCCTGGATAGCCTGTCCCCCAGATTTTTCAGAGGACATCCCAAGGTCTCCCCCTCTGCTCCCCAGCCCCACCTCCTGCTCCGTGGACCCTGGCCTTGATCTTGCTCTTGGAACCCCTCCTCTGAAAGGTGGAGGTGTATTCATTAACTCCTCAGATAACCCTGCTAGCTTTTCTGTCACCTCCTCCCCTTTCTTATCTGGGTTCAAGGGCCTGTCTTCTATCTGCTTGCCCCTTGTTGATCCTAAAAGCTTTAGTTTGCAAAACCCACCACCCCCTACCCCCAGGAAGCTCAGGAAAGACTTCTCTCTGGGGGCTGGGGTTGCATGTGACTGTTTAGTTTGAGCAGCCTTGACACTCAGGGGCTGTTGTCAGTAAGTCTTAAAGGTCGTGGTCATCAGGCTCCTGGAAGCCCAAGGACCACAGAGGCATCTGAGCGCCTAAGGTGATAGATAAAGAGATTTTTGTATGGTCTCTCAAACCTGTTGCAACAGAACCTGGGATCCCTTGACAAGCCCCCCAATGGTGACTGCAGCCATGAAATTAAAAGATGCTTACTCCTTGGAAGAAAAGTTATAACCAACCTAGACAGCGTATTGAAAAGCAGAGACATTACTTTGTCAACAAAGGACTATCTAGTCAATGCTATGGTTTTTCCAGTGGTCATGTATGGATGTGAGAGTTGGACTATAAAGAAAGCTGAGCACTGAAGAATTGATGCTTTTGAACTGTGGTGTTGGAAAAGACTCTTGAGAATCCCTTGGACTGCAAGGAGATCCAACCAGTCCATCCTAAAGGAAATCAGTCCTGAATATTCATTGGTAGGACTGATGCTGAAGCTGAAACTCCAATACTTTGGCTACCTGATGCGAAGAGCTGACTCATTTGAAAAGACTTTGATGCTGGGAAAAATTGAGGGCATGAGGAGAACGGGATGACAGAGGATGAGATGGTTGGATGACATCACCAACTCAATGGACATGGGTTTGGGTGGACTCCGGGAGTTGGTGATGGACAGAGGCCTGGCGTGCTGTGGTTCATGGGGTCACAAAGAGTTGGACACAACTGAGCGACTGAACTGAACTGAAGAAGAATGAACACCCCAAACTAACTGAGTCCATTAAACACTTTGGCCCCAGTGTGCAAATTCAGTTGGGAATCGCTTGGCCCAAGCCCATTCTGAAATGAGAAAAGTCACTTCAACCAGGATGAAGGAGGCCTCCCAAGTGGGTCTCGTGCTCCAAGCCCTCCCTCCCTGCACAGAGGCCCCCCCCCCAGGGGCGCTCTGACCCCAGGGGACCCTGGGCAATGCCTGGACGATTTTTGATTGTCATACCTGGGGCTGGGGAGGGGTTACTGGAATCTAGTTTTATCCAGGATGCTGCTAAACACCCAACAATGCACAGAACAGTGCTTCACAGCATAGAATTTTCCAACTCATAACTAGTACTGAGCTGGAGACCCCTAACTCCCTGTGGCCCCAGCCCTTAGAAGCAGCCAAGCTCCCCCTTCAGGAGGCAGTTATCAGATGAATGGCCCCTTATACACAGAGCTGCAGACCAGAAATATAGAGATCTGTCTGTCTCAGCTCTGTTTGACCAACTGCGTAACCCTGAGCATGTTAATGACCATTTCTGAACTTCACTTTTCACATCCTGTAAAATGAAGATAACAAAAACTTGAGACAAAATTAATGTCTATGAGTGCCACATGGTTGAGGATTCTCATGTGATCTATTTCAACAGCCTTCTCCTGGCCTAGAACATTTTAGAATCTGAGGACCATCAGCTCCATGCTCTAGGGGCTTATAAAGTGAGGGCTGTAAGAGTTGCAAGAAAAATGGGAGATGGAGGAAGTGTGTGGAGTTAGGGAGAATCTGGGCTGGAATCAGGGAAGACGGATTTCTCACCGCTCTTCTGTGTTCTGGCTGTGTGTCATTTGGCAAGATCCCTCCTACTCTTGAGAAGCAGCCTCCCTGTCCATTAAAAAACAGGGTTCAGTGGAAGTCCTCCTAGGTCTGCTCCAGATCCAATCATCCTTGAGCCTGATTTGGCCTGCTTCCTGAGTAATCATCCACTTCCTGAGTTCCAGTTTCCTCTTTGAAAACTAGGGACTGTAGCACTTACACTTTGGGGTCATTGTGGATGTTAATAGAGTCATCAAGTGTGTGGACCCGGACGACTGGAGGTGTGATTCTGATCCTGCTACTCATCTGGAACCTTGGACAAGTGACTTAACCTCTAGAAGCCCTGTCTCTTCATCAGTTAGCCCAGGGTTGTCTCGTGACCTGCAATACAGGGATGTTCCCAGAGCGTGGTGAGATGAGACAACGAAGGACTCAGGATGGACCTTGGTGTGTGGTAACGGTTTCCCTGGTGGCTCCGACTGTAAAGAATCTGCCTGCCACTTAGGAGATCGGGGTTTGATCTCTGGGTGAGAAAGACCCCCTGGAGAAGGGAATGGCTACCCACTCCAGTATTCTTGCCTGGAGAATTCCATGGATGGGGAACCTGGTGGGCCACAGTCCATGGGGCCTCAGAGTAGGACACAACTGAGTGACCAACACACTACAAGGGCCATAGTCTCTGCTGTTGTTCTGAGTCCTTCAGTGATGCTGATGTAGGAAAGTGCTTGGCACACAGATGCTCAGTGAACTGTGGTTACTTTGACCTGGCACCAGTCAGTGGCCAAGGGACTCATTGTATGGTCTGACCCAGGCAAGGTACCCTTGTCTGTCCTGACGGACAAAGACATTCTCTTTCACGTGGGGCCTCTTCCTGCTGGCAGGTCTGTGTGGTTAGGTCCTTGGCACCATCTGTCAATCGAGCCCTAATACTTACAATGTCCCACACTTCTCCAAATTCACCTTCAACCTGTTCCATAAACTGGCCCTTCAGTCTAATGACATCATCTTCTCCCCAGTGAGCATCAGATAGTCTTTGCGATGTCTCCCTATGAACCAAAGATAATACTCACACACATATCCTGAATGGCATAGGCTCAAAGTTTAAGAAGGTACCTAAGGCTGAACTATGGATGGAGGTTCGTGACATTGTACAGGAGACAGGGATCAAGACCATCCCCATGGAAAAGAAATGCAAAAAAGCAAAATGGCTGTCTGAGGAGGATTTACAAATAGCTGTGAAAAGAAGAGAAGCAAAAAGCAAAGGAGAAAAGGAAAGATATAAGCATCTGAATGCAGAGTTCCAAAGAATAGCAAGGAGAAATAAGAAAGTCTTCCTTAGCAATCAATACAAATAAATAGAGGAAAACAACAGAATGGAAAAGACTAGACATCTCTTCAAGACAATTAGAGATATCAAGGGAACATTTCATGCAAAGATGGGCTCAATAAAGGACAGAAATGGTATGGACCTAACAGAAGCAGAAGATAGTAAGAAGAGGTGGCAAGAATACACAGAAGAACTGTACAAAAAAGAGCTTCATGACCCAGATAATCACAATGGTGTGATCATTCACCTAGGGCCAGACATCCTGAATGTGAAGTCAAGTGGGCCTTAGAAAGCATCACTACCAACAAAGCTAGTGGAGTTGATGGAATTCCAGCTGAGCTACTTCAAATCCTGAAAAATGATGCTGTGAAAGTGCTCACTCAATATGCCAGCAAACTTGGAAAACTCAGCAGTGGCCACAGGACTGGAAAAGGTCAGTTTTCATTCCAATCCCAAAGAAAGGCAATGCCAAAGAATGCTCAAACTACCGCACAATTGCACTCATCACACACGCTAGTAAAGTAATGCTCAAAATTCTCCAAGCCAGGCTTCAGCAGTACGTGAACCATGAACTTCCAGATGTTCAAGCTGGTTTTAGAAAAGGCAGAGGAACCAGAGATCAAATTGCCAACATCTGCTGGATCATGGAAAAAGCAAGAGAGTTCCAGGAAAACATCTATTTCTGCTTTATTGACTATGTCAAAGCCTTTGACTATGCAGATCACGATAAACTGTGATCCTGAAAAGAGATCTGAAAGAAAATTCTGAAAGAGATGGGAATACCAGACCACCTGATCTGCCTCTTGAGAAATTTGTATGCAGGTCAGGAAGCAACAGTTAGAACTGGACATGGAACAACAGACTGGTTCCAAATAGGAAAAGGAGTATGTCAAGGCTGTATATTATCACCCTGCTTATTTAACTTATATGCAGTGTACATCATGAGAAACGCTGGACTGGAAGAAGCACAAGCTGGAATCAAGATTGCCAGGAGAAATATCAATAACCTCAGATATGCAGATGACACCATCCTTATGGCAGAAAGTGAAGAGGAACTTTAAGCCTCTTGGTGAAAGTGAAAGAGGAGAGTGAAAAAGTTGGCTTAAAGCTCAACATTCAGAAAACGAAGATCATGGCATCTGGTCCCATCACTTCATGGCAAATAGATGGGGAAACAGTGGAAACAGTGGCAGACTTTATTTTTCTGGGCTCCAAAATCACTGTAGATGGTGATTGCAGCCATGAAATTAAAAGACGCTTACTCCTTGGAAGGAATGTTATGACCAAACTAGATAGTATATTAAAAAGCAGAGACGTTACTTTGCCAACAAAGGTCCGTCTAGTCAAGGCTATGGTTTTTCCAGTGGTCATGTATGGATGTGAAAGTTGGACTATGAAGAAAGCTGAGCACTGAAGAATTGATGCTTTTGAACTGTGGTGTTGGAGAAGACTCTTGAGAGTCCCTTGGACTAAAAGGAGATCCAACAAGTCCATCCTAAAGGAGACCAGTTCTGGGTGTTCTTTGGAAGGACTAATGCTGAAGCTGAAACTCCAGTACTTTGGCCACCTCATGTGAAGAGTTCACTCATTGGAAAAGACCCTGATGCTGGGAGGGATTGGGGGCAGGAGGAGAAGGGGATGACAGAGGATGAGATGGTTGGATGGCATCACCGACGCAATGGACATGAGTTTGAGTAGGCTCCGGAAGTTGGTGATGGACAGGGAGGCCTGGCATGCTGCAGTTCATGGGGTTGCAAAGAGTCGGACACAACTGATTGACTGAACTGACTGAGGTAGGTGCCCAAGGAAACACCAACTGGGCTCCCAGGGAGCACTAGTGGTAAGGAACCCACGTGCCAGTGCAGTAGATGTAAGAGACGTGAGCTCGATCCCTGGGTTGGGAAGATCCCCTGGAGAAGGGCATGGCAACCCACTGCAGTATCCTTACCTCAAGATCCCATGGACAGAGGAGCCTGGAGGGCTATTGTCTGTAGGGTCACAAAGAGTCAGACACGACTGAAGTGACTTAACACATAAGGAAACAACTGCAGTTCAGCGACTGTGAACAGAGTGCCTGGGTGGGGTTTAGGCGTGTGAAAGTCCCCATCAAAGTCCTGGTCCTCCAGGAGCTTAGAACCTGGTTCTACAAATAAGAGGGGAGCCAAGGAGATAGAGTGCAAAAAAAACTTCTCTCTCCCAAGGTGGTGGGCTGCTTCCCTGGGACGCTGAGGAGGCTGATGAGGAAGAGGCGGGGTGCACTTGTGGGTCAGAGGCCTTGGGAGCGTGCCTTGTGTGTCCCCTGCAGGGAGGGGTAGCCAGGGATGGGGAAGGGCAGGACACATCATAAGAGAGGCATGAGTGTGGTGTTCAAGGACGGAGAAGGGACCAGTCCTTTGGACAGAGAAGGGTTCAGAAGAGGAGTGTGGGATGGTGTTGAGTAAGTAGGTGTGACCAGTTGATGGAGTCTTATAATCACCAGATGAAGATCTTGATTTTGATGTCCTTATTCACACACACACACACACACACACATGTGTATACCTCCCAGACACGTACACACATTTATTAAGCACTACACTGAGTGAACGTCCTCACAGGAAGTACCATAGTGGCCCTGGGTCGTACTACCCCATAGCGCTGAGTTTTCTGTTTAGAAAATTGAGGTTTCAAGAATAGCCTCCTCCTTGAAGTGACAGTGTTAGTTAGCAGGGGAAACTGGGTTCGAACCCAGATCCTTGAGATGGAAAGTTGTGTTCATTCCACTACACCATGGTGATGCAGTGATGAGTCTTGTGGTTCTCTATTTAAAATACTCTGGAGAGAGCGCCTCCTTGAGTCCCAGGACAGCTCTTGCCAAACCGAGCCTTGCTCCCAGGTCTGGGTGAGGGGTCGTGCAGCCTGTCTCTGCCTCAGACAAGCCTCTGTCCCCTCTCTCCTCCAGGTTGTTCATAGGCCTCGATGACCATCAGTGAAAATGGGACAGAGCACCTCTCAGGAGGGAGTACCTGGTATGAGCAAGAAAAAGAAATAAAAGACTCCCAGATTAGAAGAGAAGTAAAACTATCCGTGTTCAAAGACAACACAATCTTCTATGTTGCAAATTCTAAAGATTACACACACACTCACACACAAAGCTGTTAAAACTAATAAATGCATTCAGCAAAGTTTCAGGAGTCAAAATCAACAGGCAAAAGCCAGTTGCATTTCATACACTAAATTTCCAAAGGAAATTTCAAGAACAATTCCATGTATAATAGCATCAAAAAGAATAAAATACCAAGGAATAAATTTTCATCAAGGAGGCAAAAGACTTGTACGTTGAAAACTACAAAGCATTGCTGAAAAAATTAAAGAAGAACAAATAAATTGAAAGACATTTCATGTTCATGGATTGGAAAACTTAATATTGTTACAATGTCAATACCACCCATACCAATCTAGAGATTTATTCAATCCCTAATGAATCAATCCCACAGACATCTTAGTAGAAATAGAAAAATCCATCCTAAAGTTCACATAGAGTCTCAAGGAACCCAAATATCTGAAACAATCATGAAAGAGAAGAGCAAGTTGTGGATTTCATATTTCCTAATCTCACAGCTACAGAAATCAAAGTAGTGTGATGCTGGCTTAAAAACAAACATACATGTCTCTTTTGAAGCAGTTCTAATGAGGTGGATGAAACTGGAGCCTATTATACAGAGTGAAGTAAACCAGAAAGAAAAACACCAATACAGTATACTAACACATATATATGGAATTTAGAAAGATGGTAACAATAACCCTGTATATGAGACAACAAAAGAGACACTGATGTATAGAACAGTCTTATGGACTCTGTGGGAGAGGGAAAGGGTGGGAAGATTTGGGAGAATGGCATTGAAACATGTAAAATATCATGTATGAAAAGAGTCGCCAGTCCAGGTTCAATGCATGATACTGGATGCTTGGGGCTGGTGCACTGGGACGACCCAGAGTGATGGTATGGGGAGGGAGGAGGGAGGAGGGTTCAGGATGGGGAACACATGTATACCTGTGGCGGATTCATTTTGATATTTGGCAAAACTAATACAATTTTGTAAAGTTTAAAAATAAAAAAATAAAAATAAATAAAAAATAAAAACAAACATACAGACCAGTGAAATAGAATAGAGAGGCCAGGAAAAAACCCTCACATATATGGTAAAATGATATGAGACAAAGATTCTAATACTATTCAATGGAAGAAAGACAGTTTTCAAGAAATGGTGTTGGGAAAACCAGATAACCACATGTAAAACAATAAGTTGGATTCTTACATTATATCATATACAAAAAATAAATATAAATTGGATCAAAAACCTAAATGAAACTTGGAAGAAAACATAGAAGAATGTTTCAAGCATTGATTTAGCAATGATTTCTTGGATATGAAACCAAAACACAGGCAACAAAAGTTAAAATAGATTAATTGTACTATATCAAAATTAAAAACATCTGTGCATCAAAGGACATAATTAACAAAATGAGAAGGCAACCTATAGAATGGAAGAAAATACATGCAAATCACGTATCTAACCAGGAGTAAAGATTTAGAAACATAAAAAACTCTTGCAACTCAGTAATAGCAAAAAACAACCCAACAAAAATACAATCCAATTAAAAATGTATCAAGAACCTAAGTAGACATTTTTCCAGGAATATATAAACGGCCAAGAAGTACATGAAAAGATGTTCAATGTCATTAATCATTAAGAGAATTACAAATCAAAACTACAGTGAGACATCACCCTACACCATTAGGATGTTTAGTTTTTAAGAAAGAAGAAGAAAAGAAAAAGTGTTGGCCAGGATGTGCAGAAATTGGAACTCACATGCATTGTTGGGAAGAACGCAAAGTGGGGCAGCCGCTAAGGAAACAGTATGGCAATTCCTCAAAAGAACTAAAATTGAATAACAATATAATCCAAGAGCTTCCCTGGTGGCTCAGATAGTAAAAGAATTTGCCTGAAAATCAAGAGACCTGGGTTTGATCCCTGAGTTGGAAAGATCCTCCAGAGAAGGGAAGGGCTGCCCACTCCGGGACTCTTTTGGGGAGAGTCCCGTGGACAGAGGAGCCTGGCGGGCTATCGTCCACGGGGTTGCAGAGCCGGACACAACTGAGGGACAAAGCATGCCAAACATGTCATGATCCAAAACTTTCATTTCTGAATATATATCCAAAAGAACTGAAAGCAGTCTAAAGGAGATATTTGTATATTCATGTTCATAGCAGCATTATTCACAGTAGACAAAAGATGGAAGCAATCCAGATGTTCATCAACAGCTGCATAAACAAAATGTGGTCTACAAACACAATGGAATATTATTCAGCCTTTAAAAGGAAGAAGGTCCATGATACAACATGAATAAGCTAAGACATTATGCTACGTGAAATAAACCAGTCACAAAAGAGAAAATACTGTATGATTCCACTTACACGAGGTACCCAGAGTAACTGAATTTATAGAGGAGGAAGGCAGAACAGTGGTGCCAGGGGCTGTGGGAGAAGGAATGGGAGTTGGTGTTTAATGAGTATAAAGCTGGAGATCGGTTGCATGACCATGTGAACATTCTTAATTCTATTAAACTGAACACACGAAAAGTTGGGATTAACATATACACACTATTATATATAAAATAGATAACCAAGAAGGATTATAGCACCGTGTCCTGTACAGCTCAGGAAACTCTGCTCAATACTCTGTAATAACCCATATGGGAAATAGAATCTCCAAAAAGAACAGATATATGTGTATTTATAACTGAATCACTTTACACTTGAAACTAACAGAACATTGTAAATCAACTATACTCCAGTATAATTTTTTTTTAATTTTTTCATGGCAAAATAAATAAAATAAATGTTATTCTATAGTAAGTGGGCATAAGTGTTAGTAGCTCAGTCATGTCCAACTCTTAGCATGCCATGGACTGTAGCTCGCCAGGCTTCTCAGTCTATGAAATTCTCCAGGCAAGAATACTGGAGTAGGTAGCCATTCCCTTCTCCAGGGGATCTTCCCAACCCAGGGATTGAACCCAGGTCTCCGGCACTGCAAGCAGGTTTTCTTACTATGGGAATAAACACCACTAATAAAAAGTAATAAACTTTTCTTTTGAATTGCATGAAAAAAACTGGTAAGACAGTAAATTTTATATATATTTTCCATAATTAAAAACAAAATAGCAGATTATTTTTAAATGTAATAATAATAATAATTGTATAGTCAATACTTTCTAAATAAGCCAGTGAAATTTCTGACATTTTGAGTTACAACTCATAATCCTATGACTTTAATGATAGTTTCCCATCAATTAGTTTAAAAATGGGCCTTCCCTGATGGCTCAGGTGGTAAAGAATCTGCCTGCAATGTGGGAGACCCAGGTTCAGTCTCTGGGTCAGGAAGATCCCCTGGAGAAGGGAAAGGCCACCCCCTCCAGTATTCTTGCCTGGAGGATTCCATAGGCAGAGGAGCCTGGTGCGCCACAAAGTTCACGGGGTCACAAAGAGCTGGACACGACTGAGTGACTAACACACTCAGTCCAAAGATATATGTCAAAAATGCCATAAACAAAGTTAGAGAACAAACTGAGAAGTTATATACCAGATATGACAAAGAGAACTATTTTAATTGGCGGATTCATGTTGATATATGGCAAAACCAATACAATATTGTAAAGTTAAAAAAAAAAGAATAAAAAAAATAAAGAATTCATTTAAATCTATAAGGAGACAGTAAGTAATCCAGTAGAATAATGGGCAAAGGATTTAAGCAGGCACACTACAAAAAAATAAATACAAATGGCCAGTGAAAATATGAAAGAATTCTCAACCCGTTCATTATTTTAAAAATACAAGTCAGAGTGTCACTTCTGACCAATCAGATTGGCATAAATATATGAGTTTATTTGCAGAAATTCTCACTGCTGATTTACATGTGAGGAAATAGATATTCAAACAGTAAGTTGGGGGACTATAAATTTGTGCAACCTCTTGGAAGAAAATTTTGTAACATCTACTAAAGTTAAAAAAAACAAAACAAAACAAATTTTGACGCAGAAAGTCCACTACTAGGAATTGATCCCATAGAAATATATACAAACAGCAAATGTTTAAAAAAATTGTCTTCTTTTCAACTACAGCATTGTTAGAAGAGCAAAAGCTCTTCAGTGTTCATAATAATAGGGAATTAATTATGTTAAATTAGATATCCCTAAAATAGAGTATCATGCAGATTTTTTAAAGTATAAGGCCAGTTCTGCATAGGCTGATGGGGAAAAGCTCATATATATAAATGTATACGTATTTGCTTATATATATGAAAAATACAGAACAGTGTACATAGCACAATTTCTGAATGTAATTTCTGAATGAATGTAAACACACATTCATTTCTCTCAGTTACTTACTGAGCATCTACTAGGTGCCAGCACTGGCTGTGCAGCTATGAACAAGCCAGACAAAATCCCCATCCACAGGAGCTCAGTGGGGGATGCAGGAGATAATCTGGATAAATCAATACCATGTATAGAATAGGAGAAGGCAATGAGTTCGTCAACAAAAAAAATAATTCAGAGACAGGGGATAGGGGGTGCTAGGGTGTGAAACACTTGAACAGAGCGGTCAGGGAAGTCCTCACTGAGAATGTGGAATCTGAAACCCAAGGCAGGTGTGAGAAGAAGCTGGGTGGGCATCTAAGAGAAGAGTAGTCAGGCAGAGAACAGGAGGTGAGAAGACCCTGGGGCAGGAATGGGTCTGGCTTGTTCAAGGGAAGCAAGAAGGAGGCAGGTGCCTGTTGCAGTAGAGACAAGGAGAGGGAGAGAGAAGCAGAAGAGTCCAGAGGTGTGACTGTAGCACCTGGTTTCCCGAGGGCAGGGGCCTGGGGGAAGTTGTACATCATACATGTGTATGGACCGGCTTCTGTTCTGAGTGACCAGAAGCCCAAAAAGGGTATCCAGCAGAGGCTCGATATGATTTCTACTTTGACTGAATCACATAAAGACTTGGTCTTTATGGACAGCACCACACACTGCTGTCCAGAAACCCAGCCCACCAGCCTCCTCCCTGGACATTAACTGGAGGGCAGCTGAGGTGCAACTATCAAAGATGATAAACAGGATCATCAGCTGGGGAGGAGGTGGCCAGGCCCTGATTATGCAAGCTCGCATCACCTTGGGCCTGTTAATATTAACTCACTCTCCAGCCAGGGGAGCACCAAAAATCCCCGAAGTCACTGCCCTGATAAACGTTGTTTTGCTCAAGTTGTTGGCTAAATCTTCAATGATACTCACTTGGACTTAGATTATGATTTTGCTGAGTCCCTCACAAATGTGTAGCTTTCATCTCCTGAGACTATATGTTGGGGAACATTTCTCCCATGGGACAGAGCAATACCAGGTGGAGGACCAAATATGAGCATAAACCCAGCAGCAGCGACATGAATGGTCAACCAACAGCCTTCAGGGCAATTGCAACCTTGAACTGTTTCAATAATTGAGCCATCCGAGCTCCTTCTTAGAAGAAAGGATTTCTTCCTAGTAGGCACTCCCTGTCTTTGGAGTCTGGATAGTTTTTTAATTCCTAGTCATTGCTCAATAAACTAAGCTTATGAGGAAGTAGCTTCAGTCAATCAATCAGTCTTTCATTCAGTCATCTTGTACTAAGTGCCAACCACATGCCAGTCCTGGGCTACACATTTTGCTAGGGCCGAGTTCCGTGTTAGTTTGGAGAATAATTCTGAACTACAAACTTATTTGTTAAAAAAGGCCAAGGGCCTTGTAGAGACTCTACTTCCCTGCTGTTTCTTTCAGGGGATTTCTTTGGGGTCAATAAGGACAGTGGTACAGGTTGCGCACTGCACAAGGGCAGTGGCAGAGATAGTGTGGGGCCTGAAATCCACCCCAGCTACACTCCCCAAGTGGCGAACCCTGACAGGTGGTGTCATCCACCTGGTTAAAAGATGTTCTCTTTAATTTGCCCAAAGATGAACGCCCAAAAATAAATTCCAGAGAGCACGTGATAAAATGAGCATACTAAAACGTTAATGGGGGAATCTAGACGGTAAAGCAGAGAAGGCAACGGCACCCCACTCCAGTACTCTTGCCTGGAAAATCCTATGGATGGAGGAGCCTGGTAGGCTGCAGTCCATGGGGTCGCAAAGAGTCGGACACGACTGCGCGACTTCACTTTCACTTTTCACTTTCATGCATTGGAGAAGGAAATGGCAATTCACTCCAGTGGTAAAGTGTCTACTGTAAAAATTTTTCCACTTTGCTCTATGTTTTAAAATTGTCACAGAGAGGGAGGTTTAAGAGGGAGGGGACATGTGTATACCTATGGCTGATTCACCTTGATGTATGGAGAAAACCAACACAACATTGGAAAGCAATTACCCTTCAATTAAAAATGAATAAAACTGTCACAATAAAATGGAGGTGGGGGTTAGAACACAATTCCTCATGAGTTATGTACAAGAAAAAGAGATGCTATTATGGGTTGAATTGTGTCCCTTCCAAAATTTGTACACTGATTCTCAGCACTTCATTTGGAGATAGCCTTAATGTGCACCATAGATACATGCTTAGTTGCTCAGCCATGTCTGACTCTTTGCGACTCCGTGGACTGTAGCCTGCCAGGCTCCTCTGTCCGTGGGATTTTCAGGCAAGAGTACTGGAGCAGGTTGCCATTTTCCTCCTCCAGAGGATCTTCCAGACTCAGGGATTAAAACCAAGTCTCCTGTGTCTCCTGCATTGCAGGTGAATTCTTTACCCACTGAGCCATAGGGGAAGCCCAGAGTCTTTATAGAGGTCATAAACTTAAAATGAGGTCTAGGCTGGGCCTTAATCCAATATGAGATTGGATATAAGAAAGGGGAAATGTGGGCACAGAGATATGAACCGAGAGGGAAGATGATGTGAAAACAAGACAACACTGAGTGAGCATGGTCAGTTATAACCCAAACACCAAGGAGAAAGGCCTGGAACAGACACTTCCCTCACAGCCCTCAGAAAGAATCAACCTTGTCAACTGCTCAATTTGAAATCAAGCTGGAGACTCCAGCTTCCAGAACTGTGGGAAAATAAATTTCAGTTGTTTAAGGCACCTAGCTGGTGGCACTCAGTTACAGCAGCCCTAATGCAGATGCTTTTCCCTATTCTGCACAGAGAGAGGCACCCTGAGGGCTGGCGGTGTCCAGTTCCACTTCCTTGAACTCCCGGAGTGTACACAAATGTAAGGAAGGTGTTTGACAGTGTTTTAGAAGAGAGACTCTCTACTGAAAAGTTTGAGAAGCTGGGAACTGACCACAGGCTAATGCTTGCCTAAGGAAGAAAAGTCATTGCCCATCAGGATTTAAAAGCCAGCTCATGTCCAACAATGGAATACAAGCAAAGAGCTTTTGCCACTCTTGACTTTTGAAACCCGGTGATATTCTACAAATAAAGACAGAAGACAAGATTGTTTAAAAATACACAGGAACCCAAGTAGCCAGGAACGGCAAAAGAGTGGTTGGAGTCTGGGTTCTGTTGCTGGCGCTAACTACTCACGAGCTGCGTCATCTTGGGTGAGTCATTTGAACTCAACCTTCTCATTCACAAATCCACTGGTTGCTGGGAGGATTAAGTATGGAGTGACATGTAAAGCTCTAAGCACACAGTAGGTGCTCAAGAAATGGGAGCAAAAATCCAGAGACAAGATAAGGCCTCATGAGTGCTAATAAACAGGCTCAAAGGCTTGTTTGTTCAACAAACAAATAGTTGCAGGTGAAGGTCAGCAGGACCTGTGATCTCAAAATCAATACTCAGCTGGTGTCAGGTGTTTATTCCCTTCAGACACTGTGAAAATTGGCAATGATTTCTTAGTAATCCTAAGAAAGCATACAGTGAAGTACAAAGACATGCTCATGAGGCAAGACAAAGGATTCTAATTCTCACTTTGTCCCAGTGTGTGCACCCTTACTGAGTTCCTGTTATCTCTCCTAACCTCTGCTTCCTCATCTATAAAATGAGAACTTGGACTAGACTAAAAATGGCAAACATGTGGCCATACGCAATTCCTTCTAATCTCACATCCACAGCAGACATCACCAATCAACCATGACCTTATTCTCATCTCCATTCAGGCATGGCCTCAGAATCCGCATGATGGATCTAAGATGGCAGCTTGGATGGAAACCATTTACTAGATGGTGCTATCCTAGATGATCTCTAAAATGCCTCACAGTTCCTATGTTTTCTGGGCCTGATTCCTCTCTCAGCTAAACATGACTTCATTTTGCATCCTTCAAGACTTTCATGGGGTAATTATTTGGGATATTTTACTATTTGGGGTCTTACATTTTTAGTTGTCCTACTGCACCATATCCTCTTCTCCCAGAACAGATGCTCAACATTTTCACTAGTGTCCTAAATTTTGGTAACTCCATTATTTTAAATAACCTGGCTTCCTCTGTTCATGCCCAAGACAGTCATGGATAATGATTTAAGGCACTCTTACACAGAAAGATGGAGTCTCAGACTTTTTTTTCTTTTTTGGCCATGCCATCAAGGCTTGCAGGATCTCAGTTCCCCGACCAGGATCAAACCCAGGTCCACAGCAGTGAAAGTGCTGAGTCCTAACCACTGGACCACCACCAAGGAATTCTCTCAAATGCCATTTCAACTCAGTCTTCCCAGGCAGCCTTTACCAATAACTTGAAATTAATGTATCAGATAAAAACTTCTGGCCATTTCATCCCAATAAAGTGCATCCAAAGAAACTCTAGAACAAATTATGGAAGCAAGAAGAAACTAGCTGTGTGTGTGTCTATGGGTCTTTATAGAAATCAGTTTTAAACCAGTGCTAGATGAATAATTTCATTTCCAACACTGATTCTCCAAACTACTCTCTCACTTCTCCTCTGTAGCAACCTCAGAATGTGCCCATTCCCCAGAAGTCACCTGGTACAGTAGAATACAGATCTGGATGCCACAAAGCCTTGCATGCCAAACCTGCCTCAATCCCTACAAACTGTTTGCTTTTGAACAAGTTACTCAATCTTTTCTGGGCTCATCTGCGAGATAGGTCTAATGCCTTCTCATAAGGTCATTTTAGGAGATAGCACATGTCCTATCACCTGGAAGACAGTCAACAAATACATAAGATTAGCTGTTATCCTTGCATATATTACTACCATGATTATTACTACTTCTGTATTAATCCGTTGGTCCTTGGGCTTTTGCATAGAGAAATACATCTGAGGAAGTGCCAAAGGGGATTAAAAAAGGATAACAAACCGGAGGAGTACTGGGTGATCACAATGGACCATGAGTCTACTTGGGGCACTGCTCAGAGGTTGCTTAGCCCAAATTTTGCCCATCCTTCAGAACTCAGCTCAAGTCCACATCCTTACAAGAGCCCCACTGATGTTCAAATCTCTACTCTGCCTGGTATGTGTTAGTCACTCAGCTCTATCGGACTCTTTGAGACCCCATGCACTGTAGCCTACCAGGCTCCTCTGTCCATGGAGTTCTCCAGGCAAGAATACTGGAGTGGGTTGCTATTCTCTTCTCCAGGGATCTTCCCAACCCAGGCATTGAATCCAGGTCTCCGGCATTGCAAGCAGATTCTTTGCCATTCTTTACCAGAGCCATTAGGGAAGACCACTCTGTCAGGTGGAGGAAGCTTACTCGTTAACTCTAACTGAATTCTGTTCATTCATCATAAACTTTGCCAGCTCAGGATTATTTCAGTCAGTTCAGGGTTTCCACACTCCATTACCCATTCCTGAGGTAAGTATGTGGAAAATAGCACCCATGGCCTCAGAAGAAGTATGCTTCATGAAGGCAGTGATACAATTACTCTAAATCTGCCCTCAATGCCCATAAGCATATAGTAAGTGCTTCAGAGGTTTCCCTATGGCACAGACAGTAAAAAATCTTCCAGCAATGCAGGAGACCTGGGTTCAATCCCTGGGTCGGGAAGATCCCCTGGAGAAGGGAATGGCGACCCATGCCAGTATTCTTGCCTGGAGGATCTCATGGACAGAGGAGCCTGGTGGGCTACAGTCCATGGGGTCACAGAGAGTCGGATAGGACTGAGGGACTAAGCACTTACACACACACAAGTGTTTCAGAAGTGGATGAATGGTTGGGAAGATGAACAGATGGGAGGATGAATGGGTGAGAGAATGGGAAAATACTTTCCCTGCTGAAAGGATATCTGTCCTTTCTCCTCAGCATAGTGAGGCCAACCTACTTAGTCAGGTCAGGTCAGCTGTTCCTCTCCTCTTGTTCCTAGTACACCGTACACTCTGTACCCAAATCATGCAGGCACAGTGGGCTGAGAGCTGGAACAGGGTACAACCTGGGGAGGCATGAAAAAAGTTACTCTTAAAAGGCCTAAATTATTAGAGGGTTATGCCAGAGTTCAGTTTAGTTCAGTTCAGTCACTCAGTCGTGTCCGACTCTTTGCGACCCCATGAATCGCAGCACGCCAGGCCTCCCTGTCCATCACCAACTCCCGGAATTCACTCAGACTCACGTCCATCGAGTCGGTGATGCCATCCAGCCATCTCATCCTCTGTCCTCCCCTTCTCCTCCTGCCCCCAATCCCTCCCAGCATCAGAGTCTTTTCCAATGAGTCAACCCTTCACATGAGGTGGCCAAAGTACTGGAGTTTCAGCTTTAGCGTCATTCCTTCCAAAGAAATCCCAGGGCCGATCTCCTTCAGAATGGACTGGTTGGATCTCCTTGCAGTCCAAGGGACTCTCAAGAGTCTTCTCCAACACCACAGTTCAAAAGCATCAATTCTTCCATGTTTAGAAAGAGACACATTTGCCCTTAAATTAATTGTTGCTATTTGTGTCTGACTCTTTGCAACCCCATGGACTGCAGCATGCCAGGCTTCTCTGTCCTTCACCATCTTCCAGAGCTTGTTCAAATTAATAGTTCTTATTGAAATCCCATCTGGATTTTTTCAATTTGGTATATTGATTCGAAAATTCATCTGACATGGAATAAATCCACGAAAAAGTTGAGATTTTTGAAAAAGAAAAACAAATTGTCTTGCAAATGACTTGCCTTGCAAAAATATACATTTTAAAGTATTTCAAAATGTATTTTTAAAACTACTACAATTAAAACAGTATGGCACTGGCAGGAAAAAAGGCAAGTATATGCATGAGACCATATAAAATGTCTAGAAGAATCTATGATAAATTAATTTTATATATGACAATGGTATTTTTTCATATCCATGGGGACATTTTGGTTTAATTCATACAGCTGGTAAAGAATCTGCCTGCAATGCAGGAGACCCTGGATCAATTCCTGGGTTGGGAAGATCTGCTGGAGAAGGGATAGGCTGAATTTTTACTTTACATTGTAAATATTATATTTTAAATAGAACTTATTATTATTATAACTAAAATCTAAGCACACCTAGAAGATGTAGTTAGGCCTTTTCTTCTACACCTGTGTGTTTATTGAATATCTATTGCATTTTTCCCACCATGTTCCCACATCAAGCCTCACACAGTTCCAGAGTCAGAGTCTGCCTGACTCCAAAGCTGGAGCCTTACCCAGTGTTCCCTTTGAATTCCCCACTAAAGCTGCCCCGGGCAGTCAATGGAGGAGGAGAGCTGCAGGAAGTGTTTTGAGCGTCCTGTGTGGCTGGCTGGGCTGGGTTGAGGGTATTCTGTATCAGTTCATCCAGAATGGATGAACCAAAGGACTTCTGACCGGGAAAATTAACCAACCCCAATGACCCTGTCGGCCTCCGCAGCCTCCCTGAAGGACCCCCACTTTGCCTTCAGCCTGTACTGGTAGATGATATCCACACTCCAGGGAGGAATACCATCTTCTCCCTGGTGAGTATCTCCATTCCCCTCACCCTTCCAGGTCTCCAGGCCAGGACAGCAGTGCACACCCAGGGCCTGGAGGGTCTGGGATTCAGCCTGGCCCAAATCCCATACAAAGCGTTCCATGGACACTACAGTCAATTCCTCCGCACCCTCCTGCCACCCCCAGGGCATGCCAGCCAGACAACATGCTGTTTGGGGCCAAAGAAAGTATAAAGTATGAGTCGCTCGATCACGTCCGATTATAGCCCACCAGGCTCCTCTGTCCATGAGAGTCTCCAGGCAAGAATACTAGAGTGGGAAGCCATTCCCTTCTCCAGGGGAATCTCCCTAACCCAGGGATTGAATCCGGGTCTCCCACATTACGGGCAGATTTTTTTACCCTCTGAGCCACCAGGAAGGCCTGCACAGGGAGAGAAGCAGCATACTCATACAGAAGTTTGTTGATAACGCCCAGAAATTGTACGACACTGAAGTCTTCCTCACCCACTTTGAGAAGGATCAGGTAGCCAGGGGGCAGATAGCTCCCTTCACTTCAAGACTGAGAAACTTGCCCTGGAGTTGAGCCCAGACACTATCGGTTATATTTTCTTTAACGGTAACTAATCCTTTAAGGATTGTTTAGGTCCCATTGCAGTTTATTAAAAAGGTGATCCACCTTTTGTCTAAGATGTGATCAGGTCATATCACACTCCCTACTGCCTCAGCAAGACTTCATTTATTGACTAACTCCTGTCTTCCATACCTCCAACCTTTCTTCTAGAACCTTCACCTGAACATTCAAACTCCAATTCCTTCTCCAGCCACAGTCCCAGCTCCCTCCTTCCTGCCACAACCAAACTTCTAGGACCTGCTACATGATTTGTAGGTCTCAGTGCAAATGAGTATGTGGGGCCCTTGTTCAGAAATCACATTTCAATGTGGTGACAGCCAAGCATTAAACCACATTCCGGACCTTTTAAGAGCCCAGGTGGCACCTCCTGGAAGCCAGCCCTGCCCACAGAAGACATCCCAAATTGCTGTCCATTCCACCAAACACAAGTCTTGCTTCTGGGCTCATGACCTAAATTGTTTAATCAAGCTACCTGCCCAAAAGAAGCCCCTTATTTAGCAGGGGAGCCTCTTCCTTGTGTCCTCCTAGCTTTGTGACATTTACCTGTTTTGTTAGCCTCTCCTCAACACCCTCCTATCTGGGCTCAGCGTGGCTTTCCTGATTCTCCTTCCACCCTACCTCCTTTGCACACACTGATCCCATTAAATATTTACATTCCATAGAGCTCCTCTCAGCACCCATCTTTTCTTATTCTTCATTCTCCCTCGGGTGAGCTTGGCCCCCTCAGTGACCTCCAAACCTCCTATGTGCTGAAGACTCTCAACTACTTTTATCCAGCCCCACTTCCCATGAGCTCCAGACCCATTTCCTTACCAGTCATCTGGTCACCTCTGTCCAAATGTCCAAGAAGGTCCTCATATTTAGCATATTCAAAAAAAGATGCATTTCTTCCCACTCTGTCCTCCACCCCCAAAGAAATTCCCCTCTTCCTGTTCCTTTCCTCTAAGTCTCAGTAAATTGTCCCTGATTCTATGCATTGCCCAAACCAGAAAGCTTGAGGTCAGTCACCTTGGTCCCTTGCAAGCAGTGCACAGATCATGGCTGACTGTGGATGAGACAGGAGCAGAAGAGGAGGACACCACAAGCCCGGTGCCTTTCCCAAATCCCATATGCACAAGTTTCATGCTGACAGGCTTTTCCTGCTGTTAGTTTTTTGAGGAAGGCAGCCACCACCTTCTCTGCATGGGGAAAATGATGATCCTATGCTAAAGTCAAAGTCAGGTTGGAAGAAAGTGTGCCTCCTCCTTCCTGCCATGCCTGCCAGGCTGTCAGATGCTCTGGGCTCTTGAAGAAAAAGGAAAGCCGTGACTGAAGATATGAGCCAAAGTAGAGTGTCTTTGCACAAGATCACTCAGAGTTATTGGACCCATTTCACAGTTTAGCAAACCAAGACCCACAACAACTGTACAATTATAAATCAAACTCGTTGGCCCAGCATGAGCGTTCCTGGGAGGACCTCTTGACCCACCTCACTCTCATGACCTTCCACCAGCTTCATATCCTCTGTTGGTTTCTGGATTTTTCTTCTCCTTCCAGTTTCCTTGCCATCTGGACAAGGTGTGCTCAGCTCAATGAAGCAGCAGGTGACAACCTTGGGTGAGGGCATTTGGGTGCCCCTGGGAAGGCAGTCCCCTGGCAGGACTTGGGAAATCCGCACTGAGTGTGGCCTGGGAGTCTGTGTGTGTGACATAAAAGAGAGTGGGACTGTCCTGTCATCACTGCCTGTTGGCACCCAACAGGCCCAGGGGGTTACAAGGCACAGCCAGGTCTCAGGTCCCCTCCACAAGTGGCTGAGAAGGAAAGCCTCTCAGGGTCTCTTTGATAAGAAAACCTACACAATGTTCATTTGTGTCTGTGTTTGGAAGCATTGGCATGCCTCAGCCATGCCCCTGCAAAGGATGACCCAGCACCAACACTCCTGATGAGGGAATCTTCCTGTGAAAAAGACTTGCAGGGCAGGGACTGAGCTCTTCCCAAGTCTCCATCTGACTTTCAACCCTGTGCATTAAGTGAGAAAGCATCCACTGAGTACCAGATGTGTGCCCGGCGTGGTCCCAAGGCAGAAAGGATACAGAGGAGGAGATAGTCCCATCCTCAAAGAGCTCTAGGTGGAGCCATGCACAGCACCTGTCATACTACAACTACTCCTGGTATGGGAGTAAATTTCACTACAAACAAGATACATGTTCTTACTGGGAGTGTGTCAGATGGAATTTTAAGCTGAATGGGCAAGGAGCCCAGTGCTGACAGAATGAATCACTGTGAAGGAGAAGGGTGTAGCCTGACATCAAATTGGTGCCAGGGAACAGCTGTAGGTTGATAAGAATCCATGGGAACTTTGTTCTCACAGTCATCCCATGCACACCATCATTGCAATCACCCCTTCACACACTCAAGTATTCCACCCTCTGACCGCTGCTTCTTTTCCTTCCAGCTCATTACTCTTGGTACTCAGCTCCAACAATCCCGCAACCCCCAGGAATGCACCATCCATGGATCCTACTAGTTTTCACCTCCCTCTGTTCCCTCAGGTCCTTGTTTCCTCCTTGTCCAGCTTAAGTTCCATGATCAATCATACCCTGAGTTCCTTTGCCCTTGTCTGCCTCTATCATAGCTTCATGACAAAACCCTCTAATTCTAACCCTATTTCACAGCTACACTCAGACTTTTGGATGTAGCTAGAAGAAAACACAACCCATTGACGGATCTCATTTTAAATTCATGATCACTGAACCTCAAGACAGCCCTTGATCCTTGGCAGCAATCAGTCTCTGTTCCAGCCCTTTCATGCTTCCTATCTTAAGTAAGTACGTCACACCTTCACATTACAGCAAACCTCTGACACCTCCTGCCCTGAATCACCCCGAGCAAGGGAACTTACTTCCTTTCGCTGGCAAAATGTAGGTAACCGTCTTCCTACTCACCTGCAGTTCTGCTCATGTGTCTATTCCCCCCCTGTTATAATGGAGCACCTGACCTAGCTGAAGCCACCCCTCCACCTACACCCTTGGTTATATTTTATCTCAGGCCCTCAAGGACATCAAACCAGTAACCCTGCCTCTATCATCTCCTCAATCACAAATCTTCACTATCTACTACACATTTTCTGCCAGGACACAATTTCTTCCATGTTAATGTAGATGGATGAATGGGTGGATGGATGGATGATAGATAGGTAGAAAAATAAAGATAGATAAAAGAGAGAGATAAAGACAGAGTATCTCCTCCTCTAGCTGATACCATTGCTTGAAAAAATTATTCTCCTGTCTCCAAATTAGGATGATGAGCCATCCAGTTTGCCTGGGGATGAAAAATAAATTGGACTCCACTTACATAAAATGTTTATGCTTCAAAAGACGTTGTTAAAGAGTGAAAAGATAAGCCATAAGTTTCTTACAAAATTGAATGTGATCTTTTCATATGATTCAGCAATCATGCTCCTACATATTTCCCCAGCCAATATGAAAACTTTGTCCACACAAAAAACCCACATTTAAATATTTATAGCAACTTTATTCATAGCTGCCAAAACTGGAAGCAACCAAGGTGTCCTTCAATGGTGGTGATATAGTTATGAAATAGTGTCTAACTCTGCAACTCCATGGACTGTAGCCTGCCAGGCTCCTCTGTCCGTGGGATTATCATGGCAAGAATATTGGAGTGGGAAGCCATTTCCTTCTCCAAGGGGTCTCCCCAACCCAGGAATTGAACTCACGTCTCCTGCATTGCAGGCAGATTCTTTACTGCTGAGCCACCAGGACTTCTATATTAAAATATGACTCAACTATAAAAAAAAAAAAAAAAGTGAAATTCTACCACTGGCAACAACATAGACAGACTTAGAAGGCACTTCAGTTCAGTTCAGTTTAGTCGCTCAGTCGTATCCAACTGTTTGCGACCCCATGAATCACAGCACGCCAGGCCTCCCTGTCCAGCACCAAATCCCGGAGTTCACTCAGACTCATGTCTGCTGCTGCTAAGTCATTTCAGTCGTGTCTGACTCTGTGTGACCACATAGATGGCAGCCCACCAGGCTCCTCCATCCCTGGGATTCTCCAGGCAAGAACACTGGAGTGGGTTGCCATTTCCTTCTCCAATGCATGAAAGTGAAAAGTGAAAGTGAAATCGCTCAGTCGTGTCCGACTCTTAGTGACCCCATGGACTGCAGCCCACCAGGCTCCTCCATCCATGGGATTTTCCATGCAAGAGTACTCTAGGTGTGGTGAAATAAGTCAAACAGAGAAAGAGAAACACTGTATGCCGTAAGTAATGCTTGGAATCTAAAAAATTAAACAAATGAATGAATACAATAAAACAGAAACAGACACACAGGTACACTGGTTACCAGTGGCAAGCGGGAAGGAGAGGACTTGCAAGATAGGGGCATCGGATGAACAGCCACAAACTGCTCCGCAGCACAGAAAACATAGGCAATGCCTTACAGTAATTTAGTGGAGTACAATTATAAAAGTATTGAATCACTATGCTGAATACCTGAAACTAATATAACCTTGTAAATCAGCTACACTTCAATTAAAAAAGTGGAAAAGAGAAGAAACATACACCATTACTATTTATCTAAAGGATAAATAAAACAATGTTATGAAAACGTCACACACATAAATTTTAAAAGCTAGATTAAGTGAGAAAATTTTCTTCTCAAAAAATATTGCTTAAAGAAATAGAAAATGTTTATAGTTCTCTATAAGAGAAATTAAATCCATAAATAAAAAATTCCTTCCAAAGATAACTCCAAGCCCAAAGGATTTCTCTGGCACATTCTGCCAAGCATTCAAGGAAAAAAATAATAATAATAATGTCAAGCTTACACACTTTTCCAGATTTTAGAATAACAGACCATTCTTCCCAACCTGTTAAATGAGGCCCTCATGACACGGACACCCATACCTGGCAAGAGCAGTAGTAAAGAGGTGATAAAATAAAATTACTTTAAAGCAGAACAAGAACATGTTTAAAGATAAAATTCTCTCTGCCCATTTAAGCCACAACCCGCACCCCCTCCCTTTAGTGTGTATCTGTATTACATATTAACTGGATCCCCTTGAAAGACAGAGGAATGCTTACCCACCACAAAAAGGAAAAACATGTCACCAGCAAGGTAAATCCTTAGGAGATAAGGTTCCTTTCTCAATCCTGTAAGGGGTCACAATGACTCATTACTCGCCTTGGACTATGTAAAGGTCAGTATGTTACTTTGATGTACTTCGTCGCAAAAACTTGCACAACCGTGCCTTGACCTCTTTCAGGTGGAACAGTCCCAGGAGTTTTCTGAAAGGCTGTCTCTTGACTTATAATCCTCAGTTTGGCTCAAATAAAATCTTCCATTTCTTTCTTAGATTGGCTATTGATTAATTTTTTGTTGACAAAAGAAACTCACCAACCACCGTGTGTTAAACACATTACATTAATTGTTTTCACTCATCACCAGGAAAATGCTCTCAAGGTGGGCATGACCCTTCACCTCACTTAATGAACCAGAAAATTGAGGTTGGCGGAGAGTAGAGAATGCGCCTGAATCACACAGCCAGCAATCGGCTGGAGCGATACTGGAGACAAGCCTAACAGACACGAAGCCTTCTCTCTTAGGGTCTGGACTCTAATCTCCTGCCTCCTCTGTCTTCAGGGAAGCCGGGAAGCTAGGAAGGTGAGCCTCAGAGAAGTCAAGCGACTTCTCCAAGCTCACAGAACACTTTGGTGACAGAGCAAGAGGCAGGGCTGGGACTCAGCCCGGCTCCTCCTAGCTTCTCCTGAGGATACCTGCACAGCTTGCCTGTCCGACCCCACATTTCTCAAACTTTCTCAGACTACTGCCCACTGTGGATCTGGAGACGATGGCTGGACCAAGAGGGGCATGCACATCACCATCACACCCTGACCAATGTGCCCATCAGCCCCCTGGGCCCAGAACGGCACTGCAGAACTGCTCGATATTAAGACAAGAGCACCTGTAACTTCTGTTTTGATGTGGGATGAGACAGGGAAGGAGTAAGGGAAGACAGAGGCAGTGGAACTTCAATAAGGGCTTTAGCTAAGGTGTGTGGGCCCTGATTCTGATTCCTCTGCTTGTTACTGTGACTTTAGGGAAGTCTTTTTGCAACAGAGGACAAACCTGACTCCATATTGGATCTATTCCTGTAGCTCTAACAGCCCTGCTCTGTTGCCTGTGCTCACCATGCTGGCTCTGCACCTTCGGTAAAAGAAAGTTGCCTACAGCCTGATATATGCATGATAGTTCATGCTCAAGGCTCTGCTTACCAGGCTTGACCTTTAAAAGTACAATACTTTTACGGAAAATAAGATTTGTCTTGGAGGTTTACAGGAACATCATGAGAGAGGGAGGTGGACAGCTGCAAAAGCAAAGGAGCAGAAACAAAGAAGTATCACATTCCCTCTAGGAGCCTGACCAGAACCAAGAAGTTTGCCAAGTCACATGGCCGATTTCTGACTCTGGGAGATGGTTCTTTAAGACCATCGTCTCATTCTGCTGGCTTTCCAAATAAAGTCACTATTCCTTGCCCCAGCATCTTGTCCATGGATTCCTTGGCCTGTGGTATGGCAAGCAGAAATGAACTTGGACCTGGTAACATTCGAGCTTCTCCCTGCCAGTTTCCCAGTTGCTAAATGAGACTAGCAACAACAGGCATACCTCGGAGGTATTGAGGGTTTGGTCCCAGACCACTGCAATAAGGCAAATATTGCAATAAAGCAAGTCACACATATAGTTTTGTTTGTTTCCCAGGGCATATAAAAATTGTTTATACTAGACTGTGGTCTCTTAAGTATGCAATAACATTCTGTCTAAAAAGGCAATGAACGTACCTTAATTTAAACATACTTTATTGCCAAAAGATATTAACCACCATCTGAGCCTTCAGCAAGTCAAAATCTTTTTGCAATAGCAATACCAAAGATCACTGGTCACAAATCACCATAACATATATAACAGTAAGACATTTCAAATACTGCAAGAATTACCAAAATGTGACCCAAAGACATGAAGTGAGCAAATACTGTTGGGAAAATGGCTCATACAGACTTGCAGGACACAGGGTTGCCACAAACCTTTCATTTGTAAAAAACACAATATCTGAGGGACTTCCTTGGTGGTCCGGTGGCTAAGACTTCACGCTCCCAAGGCAGGCAGCCTGGGTTCATCCCTAGTCAGCAAACTAGATCCCACGTGCTGCAACTAGGCCCAGCACAGCCCAATAAACAAGCAAATAACCACAGTATCTGCAAAGTGCAGTAAAGCAAAGTGTGATAAACAAGTATGCCAGCAATCATTAGCATTCATATGGCACTTAGAATACATTGGGCACTGTTCTGTGCTCTTTCTACATATGCAATCTTCACAACAACCTAGAGTGATTCTAGGAGCTCCATTTCTCAGCTGAGGCACAGAGGGCTTAGTAACTTCCCTGATATCATACAGCTAAGGTCTAAAGTCAAACCCAGAGTCCCTGCTCTCGACTGCTATGTTACCCTAGATGATAGTAATACCTGCCTGGTTAAGTTCATGTGAGGGTCAAATAGGTCAGTACCCACAAAACACCAGAGCTGGTACCCAGCAGCAGCTCAATAAATACCAGTTACTACCCTCACTACGTACGTACCGGACTCAATGCCCAGTGCCTTACTTTAGGCTGTGATGTCAGGGCAGAGCAGGAAATGGCAGGGAAATGAGAAAGGAGATAAAAGGGGTGAGCCAGTCAATGTAGAACCTTATTAGCAAAGTAATGGTGCCTCTGGGCTGTGTTCCTACCTGTCCAGGAGAAGGGGGGTGGGGGTGTGGCAGGGATTAGATTCTTGCTTGGTCCGGGAATTGCCCAAAGGCTGAGCCTGCAGATAGGACAGGTGACCCGAGCAATGTAGGCTTACAGGAGAAGAAACCAGGAAGTCTTCTTGACCCACAATAGCGACAGGCCCTAGGACCAGTGAGGGTCAGCTCAGGTCCAGCCTCTAGGCATGTGATTTAACCCAACCTACCCACGCCACCCCCATGCTGGCCACAAGTACAGATTGGCATCCTTTTTGCCAACACAGTTCATGATCCCTCGAATAAACAGCCGACCAGGGCTCAGCAAAGGCCATCGAAGGCTCCTCCCTGGCGAGTCTCATCACTGCAGGTCTCTGGCTTGATGTGACCATGTCTTTTTTTTCCTGGAGACCTGATTCCAGATAGCAGGTAGCCTCACAGCTGGAGAAGTTAGGAGGAAGCCTCCCTGTCACAGCTTCTGTGATTGGCAGAGTTGGGAAAGAGGGACTCAGAGCAACACATCTGTAGGGTGATTTCAGAGAAGGAGATGGTCGTTCTTAGAGGGCTTCAGCCAAAAGCTCCTCCCTGGATTTGGAGTGAGTCCTGAAAAGCGGGTACATCTTTCAAGTGAGACCCAGGTGCAGCCACAACTAGCCCAGGGGGAACAACGGAAGCGGACCTCCTGGTAATCGGGGAGCAGGTTGCACTCACCTGCAAGCCACTAGCCAGGGCCTGGTGGGCATAGACCAGTGGTTCAGGGAACACACAGTAAACCGATGGACTTCTGACTCAACAATGCTTCTGAAAAAATCTTCTACGTTTTAAAATTATTTTTCTATTATAAGGGGCTAAGAGGTTGATAATTAAAGAGAAAGCCTTCTAATCAGGCACTGTCTAAGCACGATCCAGCACTTAGTGGATACCAGGGGAGATAAAATAACAGTTCTAGCAATGGGTCTCTTGACAGGCCTTACCTTGAGCCCTCTGCCATGCTAGGTTTATGGTACCATCCAGTCCTCACAGCAACCCCATGTATGTATCCACATATAAGCATATATATGTATGGGTATGTATACATATATAGGTTTTTAAAACTATAAGTTTTATATTTCACGATCTTTTACCTTTAAACACTTCGATGTATATTCCTAAGAATTTGGGGTATTGTTTTTTCAGTAAAGCTATTAACTTCAGGAAATTTACCACTGGTACAATACTCTTCTCTCACATACAGTCATATTCCAGTTCTGTCCCTTTTTCCACTAATGTCCCTCAAAGTACATGTTTCCTGCAGTTAAGGACCTCAGCACCACATTAAGTCAAGGATAATGATTTATTGATCTTTCTGGAGTCACTCCAACCCTTTCAAGGAGCTTCTTGCTAAAGCCCTATAAGAATTGGAGACCACTTTCTCCTCAGAAATCCCACCACTGCAAACATCATGCCTCTTCAATCTCCTCCAAGAGGTAACATATCGTGTCTTCTTTGACCTTGACATGTTTAAAAAGCACACTTCCTGTCATCAGTAAATGGTGTCAGCGTGCATATGGAAAAAGATAAATTTGACCTTTTCTTCACACCATACTCAAAAATAAATAGATAAAGCGATAGAAGCTTCATAAGAAAATGTTTCACAACGTTGAAATGGACAATGATTTCTTAAGTAGGACATAAACTATCTGTGGAAAAATAAATAGAAGGGTTGGACTTCGTTGCAAACTATGTTCATCAAAAGATTCGGTAAAAGAGAGTAAAAGGCCACAAACTTAGAGAAGCTATCTTGCAGTATATGATACATCTAACAGGCAGGTCTCCCAGTGACTAAGAAAAAGACAATCTGACAGAAACAATTTTACTAAAACAGGCATTTCTCAAAAGGCAAAATCATTGCCTATGAAGGAGAAACTGTGCTCTGTTTTGTTTTGACCCAGAAAGTCCTGGCTCTTTTATAGGAAACAAAAAAATATAAGCTTATCTATCTCCTCTCACATTTTACTGTAAATAGCAGGAAGAAACCGGAGCATACTTTCTCAACAGTCTGCCTGGGTATCTCATTAGCCACCAGTTCATTTGTTACATTCTCTGTCTTCATGTTTCCAGAGATGACAGTGTTACTTCACTTTCCCCCACCCTTCCTCCAGCTTCCCACAACCTGATCTTCACTTTCCTTTAAGCCCTCCCATCGAGGACCACCAGGCATCCACGAACAGTCTTCAGAAGGCCTTTCCAACTCCCATTTTCCAACTGATCCCAAAACCACTGCCACATATTCAGGTTTTTTGTTATGAAGCATTCCATTTCCAGGAACCAAAATCTGGGCTTGGTAATGTGGCCTCATAAACTATCCAAAAATGTAGTAGCTCAAAACAGCCATTTATTACACTCTTGGGTTCTGTGGACAGGAATTCAGACCAGGCACAGCAGGGATGGCTCGTCTCTGCTCCTTGATAGCTAGGATCTTAGCTGAAGGTTTTCGGTGTTTTTAGTAAAGGGAGACCATCATAAGGCCAAAAATAGAATGAGTATCTTTTGAACCCGTGGGAGAAAATTCAACCTTTTCAACGCAAAGAAGTAAAAGACACAAAAAGAAAAAGAATATATAGTAAATGAAAAATATGAGATGAAGTGGTATGTCAGTCCTAAAACAACCATAATTAAAATAAAATGTAATAGGTTAATTTCGCCAACTGAAAGACAAAGAGACTTTCACTGTCGGAAAATAAAAAATAAATCCAGCAAAACGTTGTGTATATGAGACACTCTTAAAACAAGAAAGCATAGATAGCTTGTAAGTGAAAAGGTGTAATATATCAAGCAAGAATGAACCAAAACAGTTGGGAAACCAATCTTACTAAATAAAATAGAATTTCAGACAAAAATGTGCCACATAAAGACAAGATAAAAGAAAAATGAACAATAGAGAGAAATGATATAATAATCAAAAGTTGCATAAGTTTTAATGGTCTTAAAGTATATCAACCAACAACTGACAGAGAAGTAAATAAATGAACAGTTATGAGTGGAGATTTTAACATTTCCTATTAAGCTTAAAATACTGATATGACACAGATTTGAAAAACAGTAAATTCCTAGTTATATTTATATATTTATATTTATATACTTATAACTATTCCTAGTTATAAATTCTATAATTGGCTTAATAAAAAATCTTGAAAAGCCCAATAACTATTAATAAAACTGAAATGCCCTCAAAACCTCCACTGAGTTGCGGGCCTCAGGGGAACATCTCCCCACTTCCCTGAAAGGTAGTAATAGCAGCACCAGGCCAGCAGAGGGCACAGTACCCTGATTCACAGCTCACAATGTTGTATTCTGCGCACTATATCCAAGGATGGGCAATCATGTCCTTTGGGGGACTGATATGAACACTGAAAAAAAGTGAGTCTCTCTCCTTCTGATATCATATTGCCAGTTAGAACCAAGTAACCTGCAGCTGCAGTGCCCACCTTTTCCCCACCATAAAGAAACTAAAGCAGGAAAGAAGAAAGCGGAGCAAAAAAAGAATTTTTTAAAAAGAGAGAGAGAGAGATTAATTTAATGACCACCTTGGAACTCCTGGATCCAGCCAGGCCTGAAGCCCTCCCACTTCAGAAGCATCCTTCAAGAGACCTGGTATAAATTCTTTCCTGCTTTAAAGCTGTTTGAGTTGGGTCTGTCATCTGCAGCCAAAAGAGAGCTGATGAATAAAAATGTAGGGAAGAGGGAAGGGAAGGTGCTAGGTTTCAGAGTTGCATGGTCTTGGATTTGAATCTCAAGAGCAGCTCCCTTAATCTTCATGCGCCTCAGTTTCCTCGTCTAGAGAATAGTAATAATAATAGTATCGTTTCACAGAGTCGTGAGGATTAAATGAGATAATCCACGGGAAGCACTCCACTGCTTTTATTCCACATCTATCTTCCCCTCACACTATTGCCCCCCTGAAGGTAAGACCTTCTGGGCTGGACTCATTCCCAGAGGAAGCTCAGCACCTGGTTCTTCACAGGTGTGAGCACCATCATGCTAATTAAGGACACCTGTGGCTTCTGCGCCCACTGCCACCCAGGCAACCACAAACCCTGACGTAACTCCAGCCGCATTTTGCTATTAAAAAATCAAACCTCAGGGAATTGAATGCAGAAGAAAGTTAATTTGCAGAATTGCTGTGTTTACTTAAATTTCCTGGAAAAGGCTCCCATTGGTTAATGACTGGGGGGAGGGGACCACCAAATGGTGAAGGCCACTGGCCCCCCTCTAACCATTAACCAGCTGGGAAGCTGACCAACAGGATTTAGCAGCAGCAGCCCCGCTGGCTTACTGTACACATGACATGATCCAGGACAGCAGGACCAAGCCAGCAGTTGCAGCCTGAGCCCACTGCTGACCGTGAGTAACAGCTGCCCGGCCTCCAGAACCAAGCCATGACTGTGTCTTGCTCACCTGAATTTTTTTTTTTTTAAATGGGGCATGGAGCCTTAGGGCAACCAGCAGTGACAGGAGACAACCCTTGAGAGGGTTTTCCAGAGTCTGTGGGCCACCCACAGGGGTTTTGATTTTTCCTGGGCTCCTGTCTTGCAGGAGTTGACTCGGCTCTAAAAGCCATTCCCAGCTATCACACAATGCCCCTAAGGCCAGCCAGACAGCCATTAACAGCCTCTGAGATGGAGTCTGAGAGCTGGGATGGATCGGCACAATAGAGCGCCCCTGCCCGGGGACACAGGCAGGGGAGGACAGTGCCCAGGTGACCCAGCACAGACTGTACCCTACAGAGCTGCACACACCTCCTCCCTGGATGACCTGGGGCAAGGATCCTGCAGACAGAACGGAACTACCAGCATTACAGCACACAGTCTGAGGTTAAATGCACAGGGCCTGGGACTGTGCCTGACTTGTACAGAGCATCTAGAAAAATAGAGAACACAGTGGGTGTGTACTGCATGTGTATGACTTCAAAAATGAGGGACAAGGAAGACATACATGAAATGAAATCCATGGATGATATTGATATTCTGCATTTTTACGTTGCTGGGTTTTCACTCTAGAGAAAGGCAGAACACAAGCTATGTAGTCAGACCGCTAGGCTTGGGATTTCAGCCCTCACTCCCTGGGCCTCAGTTTCATCATCTGTACAATGGACCCAGGATGACCCAGGAAGTGAGGTCATTAAAGAAAGCAGTGTTAACAGCTGTGACTGATATTCACAACAGTCTTGTGAGGTGGGTAGAGTTTTAATCCCCATCTTGGAGGATTAGTACAGGAGGGGATTAGCACAGGAGGGTATGAGGCATGAAATCTCAGAGACAGCAGGAAGAGAAGGGAAGAGAGAAGAATTTCTACTGGGGGCAAGCCCATCCCGTTCCAGGCTGTGAACTGCATCAGGTCCTTGCCCAAGAAGGGGCCAAAGATGAGCATGGAGATGGCCAGGACTGAAGCAAAGATCTCACTAAAGTCTGACAGGGGCAGTGACAGAGAGAAGCACAGAGGAGGGCTTCCTGGAGGAGGTAAGGAAGTGATCCAGGCATGACAGGGAGGGGACAGGCCAACAGAGTGCAGAGAGTGGAGCCACATGGGGAAGGACTGGAACTGGCCCATCTTTGTCTCCAGTTCTCAGGCCAGAGCCAGGCTTTGCAAACATTGGAGAATGGAATGACCTCCCTGGCCTGACCCAGGCAGAGGGATGAAAGTCTGGTACGTGCTTGGAGGACACCCCAAGAGACACAGTGTTGCTATGACTGAGATTTCAACAGGCCAAATTTGGGGTTGGGGGTTGAGGCAGGACTCTCTGGGCAATGTGAGTGAGGATCAGCCCTGCCTGGGAGCAATGGGAGTCCCTGACAGCTTTTCTGCAGGAGGCTGGCCCATCTGCTTGATTCTGGAAACATGCCCTGGCTGCAGAGGAAAGAAAGGTTGGCAGGAGGTGAGCAAGAGGCATGGAGATCAGGTCGGGGAGGAGGGGCAACTGGGAGGGATGCCAAGTCCCAATTTTGGGCTGTGTCCTAGAACTGGAGAAGAAGACAGACCCCAGAAAGGTGGACAGTCAAATGGGCCAGGCCAGGGGTAGGTGTTGTTAGCAACTCTACTTTATATCAAGGAAACAGGCAGAGTTTGAACAGTGCACCCAGATCATCTGGGTCATAAGATAGTGCTGAGATCTCCATCTGACTTGGTCTGCCGTGAAACCTGGGAAAATGGAGATTGTCTGTAAGCCAGGAAACTGGGCAGGGATGGGGTGAGGCTCTTATCAAAGCCAAGAAGCCAGGAACAGGAATTGTATTTCCACCACGTGGAGGGAGGCAGGCAGGGGGCTTGAGAGGGGCTCAAAGAGAGGTTCTCGTGAAGTTCTGGGTTTGCAGTGGGCCAGGAAAGGGCCTCAGGGTGTGTTCCGGAGCAGACTACTGACTCCCACCTTCAGTGTGCATGCATTCTCCTGAGGGACTGGTTTCATTGTGGATTCCCAGCCCCATCCCAGCATAGCTAGTCCTGCAGGTGGGGTGGTGCAGGGGGACCTGCTTCTCCTATAAGCATCCTTCCTTTATAGGAATACGGGGGCGTTCCATAAAGCACAGGGCTTGGGACCACTGGCCTTGCAGGCAGAGTGTCTGCTTACTGATTCTGACCTTGGCTATATTTTTTGGAATCATTTTATCAAACCTTTTTAATGGCTTATCATTAATTTTTTATTGTGGTAAGATATATAAAGATTGAGCCTTTCAACCAGGTTTAAGTGTGCAGTTCTCTGGTATCAGGTACATTCACATTGTTCTGTAACCATCACCACCATCCATTTGCAGGACTTTTTCATCATCACAAACTGAAACTCTACCCATTAAACCCTAACTCTCCATTTCCCCCCTCCCCACCCCCAGTGCTGATAACTACTAACCTTCCTTGGGTTTCTATGAACTTGACTGTTGTAGGGCTCTCATGTGGCTCAGTCAGTAAAGAATCTGCCTGCAATGCAGGAGACATACTGATCTCTGCCCCCTGGTTCCTAGCACCAAGTTCCTAAAACCCTTGTAATTCCCTAAGTGATAAGAATGCGAGAAGCATCTTTTGCTCGAGTATTTGGTCTTTGACCCTGCTTCCTGAGGCAGAGCTCCAAAATCCCTTGGCATTTCCTGGGTGACAGCAGTGTCCTTTGCTCTAATGAGATGCTGGGTGACCTCCTGGATAGCCTCAGGATGGGGGCTGGTCACCTGAAAGATCAAGTCATGACTGGAACTTGGAACTTTCAGCCCCATCCTGCAGGAAAGGGCGAGGGGTTAGAGATTAAGTTCATGATCAATTCCACCTATTGATGAAGCCTCCATAAGCATGCCAAAGGTGTGGGGTTCAGAGAGCTTCTGAATGTACATGGCGAGAGGGTGGTGTATATACAAGCCACAGGGACAAGAGCCCCTGTGTTTAAGACCCCTCTAGACCTTGCCTTACTCTCTTTATCTGACTGTTCATTGTTATTATACCCTTTACTTTTTATTTATTTTGAATTTTTAGTGGAGTATAGTTGATTTACAATGGTGTGTTGATTTCTGCTGTATAGCAAAGTGAATCAGTTATACATACACAAGTATTCACTCTTTTTTTAGTTTCTTTTCCCATGTAGTTCACTATGAAGTATTGAGTAGAGTTTCCTATGCTATACAGTAGGCTCTTCTTAGTTATTTATAATAGTAGTGTATGTATATTAATCCCAATCTCTCCATTTATCCCTTCTCCCTCACTTTTCCCCGGGTAACCATAAGTGTGTTTTCTGTATCTGTGACCCTATGTAAGCTCATTTGTAACTTTTTTTTTAGATTCCATATATAAGGAATACCATATGATATTTGTCTGTGTTTGATTTACTTCACTCAGTATGGCAGTCTGTTGGTCCATCCATGTTGAAGCAAATGGCCTTATTTCAGTCTTTTTATGGCTGAGTGATATCCCATTGTATATATGTACCACATCTTTATCCATTCCTCTCTCAAAGGACATGTCCTGACGACTGTAAATAGTGCTGCAGTGAATGTTGGGGTATGCATCTTTTTGAATTATGGTTTTCTCTGGATATATGGTCAGGAATGGGATTTCTGCATCATATGGGAGCTCTATTGGTAGTTTTTTAAGGAATCTCCATACTGTTCTCCATAGAGTCTGGACCAATTTACATTCCCACCAACACTGTAGGAGGGTTGCTTTTCTTCACACCCTCGCCAACATTTATTGTTTGTAGATTTCTTGATGATGGCCATTCTGATCTTGCATTCTAGGAATTAATCCCACTTTGACATAGTGTAAAATCCTTCTACTACGCCGCTGAATGCTGTTTGTTAACATTTTGTTGAGGGTTTTTGCATCAATGTTCATAAACAATTGTCTGTAGTTTCCTTTTCTTATAGTGTCTTTGTCTGCCTTTGGTATCAGGGCAATGAATGAGTTAAGAAACATTCCCTCCTCTTCAGTTATTTTGGAAAGTTTGAGGAGAATTTGTGCCAATTCTTCTTTAAGTATTTGGTAGAATTCAAAACTGAAGCTGTATAATCCAGGTTTTTCTTTGTTGGGAGGTTTTCAATTACTGATTCAATTTCCTGACTACTTAAAGGTCTATTCAGATTTTCTGTCTCTTTGTGGTTTAATTGTGGTATGTTTTGTGTTTCTATAAATTTTATATTTCATCTAAGTTATCCAATTTTTTGGTGTATAACTTCTAATTTTTTCATAGTATTCTCATAATTTTTAAAAAATTTCTGTGCTATAGGTAGTAACAAACCATGTGCTCACCAGGACCTGTGGTGAGTGTCTGAGTGTCTCCTATGGAGGTATGGGTAAGCAGTGGACTGCTGCAGGGACAGGGGCTCTGGGTGCAGTAGACCTGGGTATGGCATAAACCCTCTTGGAAGAGGTCACCATTAACCCCACCATAAAGCTGCCAAAACTTACGTAGGACTGGGGAAACACACTCTTGGCGGGCACAAACAAAACCTTGTGCACATCAGGACCCAGGAGAAAGGAGCAATGATCCCACAAGAGACTGCCCCAGACTTGCCTGTGAGTGTCCAGGAGTCTCTGGTGGAGGTGTGGGTCGGCAGTGGCCTGCTGCAGGGTAGGGGGCACTGAACGAAGCAGTGCCTGCATGGGAACTTTGGAAGGAGGTCTCCATTATCTTCATTACCGCCACCATAGTTTGGCCTCAGGTCAAATAACAGGGAGGGAACATAGCCCCACCCATCAACAGAAAATTGGATTAAAGATTTATTGAGCATGGCCCCACCCATCAGAACAAGACCCAGTTTCCCCTCCAGTCAGTCTCTCCCATCAGGAAGCTTCCATAAGCTTCTTATCCTTCTCCATCAGAGGGCAGACAGAATGAAAAACAGAATCACAGAAAACTAACCAATCTGCTCACATGGACCACAGCCTTGTCTAACTCAATGAAACTATGAGCCACGCCATGTAGGGCCACCCAAGACAGATAGGTCAAGGTGGAGAGTTCTGACAAAACGTGGTCCACTGGAGAAGGGAATGGCAAACCACATCAGTATTCTTGCTTTGAGAACCCCATGAATAGTATGAAAAGGCAAAAAGATAAGACACTGAAAGATGAACACCCCAGGTCAGTAGGTGCCCAATATGCTACTGGAGATCAGTGGAGAAATAACTCCAGAAAAAATGAAGAAACGGAGTCAAAGTAAAAACAACACCCAGTTGTGGATGTGATGGGTGATGGGAATAAAGTCTGATGTTGTAAAGAGCAATACTGCATAGGAATCTGGAATGTTAGGTCCATGAGTCAAGGCAAATTGGAAGTGGTCAAACAGGAGACGGCAAGAGTGAATATCAACATTTTAGGAATCAGTGAGCTAAAATTGACTGGAATGGGTGAATTTAACTCAGATGACCATTATATCTACTATTATGGGCAAGAATCCCTTAGAAGAAATGGAGTAGCCATCATAGTCAACAAACGAGTCTGAAATGCAGTACTTGGATGCAATCTCAAAAATGACAATGATCTTGGTTGGTTTCCAAGGCAAACCATTCAATATCACAGTCATCCAAGTCTATGCCCCAACCAGTAATGCTGAAGAAGCTGAAGTTGAATAGTTCTATGAAGACGTACAAGACCTTCTAGAACTAACAGCGAAAAAGATATCTTTTTCATTATAGGGAACTGGAATGCAAAAGTAGGAAGTCAAGAGATACCTGGAGTAACAGGCACATTTGACCTTGGAATAGAGAATGAAGCAGGGCAAAGGCTAATAAAGAGTTTTGCCAATAGAACGCACTGGTCATAGCAAACACCCTCTTCCAACAACACAAGAGAAGACTCTACACATGGACATCACCAGATGGTCAACACCGAAATCAGATTGATTATATTCTTTGCAGCCAAAGATGGAGAAGCTCTATACAGTGAGCAAATACAAGAGCAGGAGATGACTGTGGTTCAGATCATGAACTCCTTATTGCCAAATTCAGACTTAAATTCAAGAAACTAGGGAAAACCACCAGACCAGTCAGGTATCAGTTCAGTTCAGTTCAGTTCAGTCGCTCAGTCATGTCCAACTCTTTGCAACCCCATGGACTGCAGCACACCATGCCTCTGTGTCCATCACCAACTCCTGGAGCTTACTCAAACTCATGTATATTGAGCCATCCAACCATCTCATCCTCTGTCATCCCCTTCTCCACCAGCCTTCAATCTTTCCCAGCATCAGGGTCTTTTTCAAATGAGTCAGTTTTTCAAATCAGATGGCCAAAATATTGGACTTTCAGCTTCAGCATCAGTTCTTCCAATGAATATTCAGGACTGATTTCCTTTAGGATGGACTGGTTGGATCTCCTTGCTGTCCAAGGAACTCTCAAGAGTCTTCTCCAACTCCATAGTTTAAAAGCATCAATTTTTCAGTGCTCAGCTTTCTTTATAGTCCAAGTCTCACATCCATACATGACTACTGGAAAAACCATACCTTTGAATAGACAGATCTTTGTTGGAAAAGTAATAGCTCTGCTTTTTAATATGCGTCTAGATTGGTCATAACTTTTCTCCCAAGGAGCAAGCATCTTTTAATTTCATGGCTGCAGTCACCATCGGCAGTAATGTTGAAGCCCAAAAAACTAAAGTCTGTCATTCTTTCCACTCTTTCCTCTTCTATTTTCCATGAAGTGATGGGACCAGATGCCATGATCTTAGTCTTCTGAATTTTGAGTTTTAAGCCAACTTTTTCACTCTCCTCTTTCACTTTCATCAAGAGGATCTTTAGCTCTTCTCTGCTTTCTGCCGTAAGTTTGGTGTCATCTACATATCTGTGGTTTTTTATATTTCTCCTGGCAATCTTGATTCCAGCTTGTGCTTCATCTAGTCCAGCACTTCTCATGATGTACTCTGCATATAAGTTAAATAAGCAGGGTGACAATATACAGCCTTGACATATTCCTTTCCCAATTTGAAACCAGTCTGTTGCTCCATGTCCAGTTCTAACTGTTGCTTCTTAACCTACATACAGATTTCTCAGGAGGCAGTTCAGGTGATCTGGTATTCCCATCTCATGAAGAATTTTCCACAGTTTGTTCTGATTCACACAGTCAAAGGCTTTAGCATAGTCAATAAAGTTATTATTATACAGTGAAAGTGACATAGCTTCAAGGGGTTAGATCTGATAGACAGAATGCCTGAAGAACTATGGATGGAGGTTCGTGATATTGTACAGGAGTCAGTGATCAAGACCATTCCCAAGAAAAAGAAATGCAAAAAAGGTAAAATGGTTGTCTGAGGAGGCCTTACAAATAGCTGTGAAAAGAAGAGAAGTGAAAGACAAAGGAGAAAAGGAAAGATATACTCATCTGGATGCAGAGTTCCAAAGAATAGCAAGGAGAGATAAGAAAGCCTTCCTCAGGGATCATTGCAAAGAATAGAGGAAAACAACAGAATGGGAAAGACTAGAGATCTCTTCAAGAAAATTAGAGATATCAAGGGAACATTTCATGCAAAGATGGGCACAATAAAAGACAGAAATGCTTCTAACAGAAGCAGAAGATATTAAGAAGAGGTGGCAAGAATACACAGAACTATACCAAAAAAATCTTCATGACCCAGATAACTACGATGGTATGATCATTCACTTAGAGCCAGACATCCTGGAATGTGAAGTCAATGTGAAGCCTTAGGCAGCATCACTATGAACAAAGCTAGTGGAGGTGATGGAATTCCAGTTGAGTTATTTCAAATCATAAAAGATTATGCTGTAAAAGTGGTGCACTCAATATGCCAGCATATTTGGAAAACTCAGCAATGGCCACAGGACTGGAAAAAGTCAGTTTTCATTCCAATCCTGAAGAAAGGCAATGCCAAAGAACGCTCAAACTACTGCACAATTGCACTCATCTCACATGATAGCAAAGTAATGCTCAACATTTTCCAAGCCAGGCTTCAACAGTATGTGAACCATGAAATTCCAGATGTTCAGGCTGGATTTAGAAAAGGCAGAGGAACCAAAGATCAAATTGCCAACATCCATTGGATCATCAAAAGAGCAAGAGAGTACCAGAAAAATATCTATTTCTGCTTTATAGACTATGCCAAAGCCTTTGACTGTGTGCATCACAACAAACTGGAAAATTCTTCAAGAGATGGGAATACCAGACCTCCTGACCTGCCTCCTGAGAAATCTGTACGCAGATCAAGAAGAAACAGTTAGAACTGGACATTGTTCAACAGACTGCTTCCAAATTGGGAAAGGGGTATGCCAAGGCTGTAAAGTGTCACCCTGCTTATTTAACTTATATGCAGAGTATGTCATGAGAAATGCCAGGCTGGATGAAGCACAAGCTGGAATCAAGATTGCCAAGAGAAATATCAAAAACCACAGATGTGTAGATGACACACACATATGGTAGAAAGTGAAGAAGAACTAAAGAGCCTCTTGATGAAAGTGAAAGAGGAGAGTGAAAAAGTTGGCTTAAAACTCAACATGCAGAAGACTAAGATCATAGCATCTGGTCCCATTACTTCATGTCAAATAGATGGGGAAACAGTGGAAAGAGTGACAGACTTTAGTTTTTTGGGCTCCAACATTACTGCCGATGGTGACTGCAGCCATGAAATTAAAAGACGCTTGCTCCTTGGAAGAAAAGTTATGACCAACCTAGACAGAATATTAAAAAGCAGAGACATTACTTACCCAACAAAGATCCATCTAGTCAAAGCTGTGTTTTTTCCAGTAGTCATGTATGGATGTGAGATTTGGACTATAAAGAAAGCTGAGCACTGATGAATTGCTGCTTTTGAACTGTGGGGTTAGAGAGTCCCTTGGACAGTAAGGAGATCCAACCAGTCCATCCTAAAGGAAATCAATCCTGAATTTTCACTGGAAGAACTGATGCTGAAGTTGGAACTCCCATACTTTGACCACCTGATGTGAAGATCTGACTCATTTGAAAAAGACCCTGATGCTGGGAGAGATTGAAGGCGGGAGGAGAAAGGGACAGAAGATGAGATGGTTGGATGGCATCACTGACTCAATAGACATGAGTTTGAATAAACTCCAGGAGTTGGTGATGGACAGGGAAGCCTGGCGTGCTGCAGTCCTTGGGGTTGCAAAGAGTCGGACATGAACTGAGCAACTGAACTGAACTGAACTGAACTGATAAGTAATAATGCCCCTACTTTCACTTCTGCTTTTGGTAATCTGAGACTTCTCTCTCTTTGTCGAATTAGTCTAGCTAAAGGCTTATCAATTTTATTAATCCTTTTGAAGATTAGATTTTATTATAATTATATCCTAATATATGGTTATGCTATGCTATGCTAAGTTATTTCAGTCGTGTCCAACTCTGTGCGACCCCATAGATGGCAGCACACCAGGCTCCTCCGTCCCTGGGATTCTCCAGGCAAGAACACTGGAGTGGGTTGCCATTTCCTTCTCCAATGCATCAAAGTGAAAAGTGAAAGTGGTGAGGTGAAGTTGCTCAATCTCTGACTCTTAGTGACCCCATGCTTGCAGCCTAACAGGCTCCTCCATCCATAGGATTTTCCAAGCAAGAGTACTGGAGTGGGGTGCCATTGCCTTCTCCAAATATATGGTTATAATACTATACAATATCATATTTTGGCTTCATTGATTTTCTCTAACTTCTATTTATTTATCTGTGCTCTAATTTTTATTGTTTCCTTTCTTCTGCTAGCTGTACTCTCTTTTGGTTCCTATTTACATGGATTATCTTTTTCCATTCTTTCATTTTCATATATGTGCCTTTGGATCTAAAGTGAATCTTTTGTAGTGAGCATATAGTTGTTTCTTTTTTAAAAATCCATTCTGTCAATCTCTGTCTTTTGACTGGAGAATTGTATCCATTTACATTAATTACTCATATGGAGGAACTACTCGGTCATTTTCCTATTTGTTTTCTATATGCCTTATAGTTTTTTTGTGCTTTATTTCCTGCATTACTAATATATTTTTGTGTATTTAGTTGATTTTCTGAATTACATGGGAAGATTTATATTCCTTAATACAAAGGAAGGAGTTTAATTATCTTCCACTTCCCTCTGTGCATGTGCTGTGTGGTGCTCAGTCATGTCCAACTCCTTGTGACCCTATGGACTGTGTAGCCTGCCAGGTTCCTCTGTCCATGGGATCCTTCAGGCAAGAATACTGGTGTGAGTTGCCATGCCCTCCTTCAGGGGATCTTCCCAACCCAGAGATTGAACCCAGGTCTCCCACATTGCAGACAGATTCTTTACCATCCGAGCTACCAGGGAAGCCAAAGAATACTCGAATGGGTAGTGTATCCCTTCTCCAGCAGGTCTTCCTGACCCAGGAATCGAACTGGGGTCTTCTGCATTGCAGGCATATTCTTTACCAGCTGAGCTAGCAGGAAAGCTCCTCTCTGTGCACACTCTATATCTTTTCAGGGTTTAATGGAAATTGCATTTAATATGGTAAAGTTATAACACTGTCGTTTGACTTTATGCCAGATCATCTTCAATAACATACAAAACTGCTCTTATATAGTTCCATTCCCATATCTTTTCAGTTATATGTCACAAATTACATCTTTATTCATTGTGTGTCCAAAAAGATACATGAATAATTATATTTTATGTGTCACTCTTTTAAATCATATAGAAAACATAAACAAGTGGAATTACAAGTCAAAATTATGCTAGTTTTTATACTAACTCATGTATTTACCTTTTGCAGAGATCTTTACTTCTTCTTACAGAATCTATTTACTTTCTATGGTTCTTTCATTTTAACCAGAAGTACACCCTCTAGCATTTCTCATAGGAGAGGTCTAGTGGTAAGCTACCTCAGCTTTTGTTTATCTGGAAATGTCTTAGTTTCTTCCTCACTTTTGAAGGACAGTTTTGACTGATAGAGTATTCTTGGTTGATAGTTTTTTCTTTCAGTAATTTGAATGTATTAACTGAGTGGGTAGTTAACCTTTCTAAGCATCTATTCTGCCCACCTAAAATCAAAATAATCCTTTATACTTTGTTGTTGTCACCTGAAGCAATATTTTGGGCACATGGTTTGGTATTTGAAAATCACAGCAGGTGCAATTCATACTTTCAGGAGAGGAAATCAAGGCCCAGAGTTCTGACTTGCCCCAGGCCACACAGCCAATGTAAAAGAAGAAATTGGAGCTTGAGTGGGGTCTTTGCTAGGGCTTCTGCCTACTGCTTACCATGCCCACTGCCTCGGAGGACCCACATCATCTAATGAGCATTTCTGATTTTGCAGGACCTGGCCATCCTGGACAATGCTACCCACCCTGTACACCTGTCTCCTCTGGCTGTCTACCAGTGGGCTCTGGACCGTCCAGGCTAAGGGCTCTGACACTGACATGAGCACAAGGAACCCTCACCGGGACTTGGCTCCAAACAATGTTGACTTTGCCTTTACCCTGTATAAGCACCTAGTGGCCTCAGCTCCCGGCAAGAATGTCTTCATCTCCCCTGTGAGCATCTCCACGGCCTTAGCTATGCTGTCCCTGGGCGCCAGAGGCTACACACGGGAGCAGCTTCTCCAAGGCCTGGGCTTCAACCTTACTGAGATGTCCGAAGGTGAGATCCACCGGGCCTTCCGGCATCTCCACCACCTCCTCAGGGAGTCAAACACCACCTTGGACATGACCATGGGCAATGCCTTGTTCCTTGACCACAGCCTGGAGCTTCTGGAGTCATTCTCAGCAGACACCAAGCACTACTACGAGCTGGAGGCCTTGACCACAGATTTTCAGGACTGGGCAGGAGCCAGCAGACAAATCAACGAGTATATCAAGAATAAGACGCAAGGGAACATTGTGGACTTGTTCTCGGAGTCAGACAGCTCAGCCACACTCATCCTGGTCAACTACATCTTTTTTAAAGGTACCCCTCACCCATCCCATTCAGTTAAAGCCATCAAAGCCCAGAGTGTACTCTTAGGCAAAGTCTTTGATCTTATAAAGCACATGCATGTCTGAAGAGTCTCCATCTTCACCATGATCCTATTAGAAAAGTGAATTACATCACCCTCACCAAGGATCAAAATGACACTCAGAAGAACAGCTTGCCCATGCTCTTGCAGGTTGGTTTAAGGCCCACATGTAACCATGAACCCTCTGAGTGCCTCATGGTCTACAGATATTGGCCAACTTCTGACTGAGATTCAGGTACTTGGTCAGGGGCTGAAAATACAGTCTAGAACCAGACAGATAGCCCACACTCTCAGGAACTTCCAGACAGCCTATTAAACACTTCCCAAGCCAGCTGTGACCAAGACCCCTCTCAGTCAAACCGCAGCCCCTCCTCACCAACTTGGAGCAAAATTTTCCAAAGTGCGTATCCATAAAAATCACCATGGAGACCTGTTAAAATGACAGATCCTGGTGTCCATGCCAGATCTACTGGAGCAAAACTGCAGCAAGAATGTTCTAGAATTTGTATTTTTAACAAGGGCCCCTCCCCCAATCATTTTTATGAACAGGTAGCTTGGGGATATACTAAACTTTGGTAGCTTAAACAGCACAAATTTTAGGCTTGTTACTTGTGTGTGTGTTTTGAGAATTTCAACATCTGGTCTCTTAACAACTTTTAAGTTTATGTTAGTGTTAGTGTGCTAGTCACTCAGTCATGTACGACTCTTTGCGACCCCGTGGACTGTAGCCTGTCGGGCACCTCTGCCCATGGGATTCTCCAGGCAAGAATACTGGAGTGGGTTGCCATTCCCTTCTCCAGGGGATCTTCCTGACTCAGGGATCAAACCTGGGTCTCCTGCATTGCAGGCAGATTCTTTACCAACTGAGCCACCAGGGAAGCCCCAAAAGTGTTATTAACTGTAGTCACCAAGCTGTACATTAGATTCCTGAAACTTACTCATTTTGTAACTGGAAGTTTGTACCTGTGACCATCTTCACCCATTTCTCCCCTCATTCTATTCCCTGTTTCTGTAAGTTCTGTGTTTTTAGAGTCCACATACAAGTGACAGCATAATATTTAACTTTCTCTGTCTGATTTATTTCACTGAGCGTAATGCCTTCAAGATTCATCCATGCTGTCACAAATGGCAAAGTTTCCTTCTTTGAAGGGCTGAATAATATTCCAGTCAGTGTGTGTGTGTGTGTGTGTGTGTGTGTGTGCGAATATAAATGTACTTTTCTTTATTCATTCATCAGTGGATACTTAAATTGTTCCCATATCTTGGCTATTGTGAATAATGCTTCAGTGAGCATGGGAGTGCAGGTATCTCTTCAATATAGTGGGTTCATTTCCTTCTGATAATTCCTAGAAATGGAGTTGCTGGATCATGTGGTAGTTCTAGTTTTAATTTTTTGAGGAACCTCCATAACGTTTTCCATAAGGGCTGCACCAATTTACATTCCCACCAACAAGGCACGAGGGTTCCCCACATCCTTTTCCCCATATCCTCACCAGCACTTGCTTTCTTTTTAATAATAGTCATCCTGACAGGTGTGATGCAATATCTCATTGTGATTTTGATTTGCATTTCCCTGGTGATTAGTGGTGTTAAGCACATTTCCTTGTACTTATTGGCCATTTATATTTTATCTTCTTTGGGGGAAAAAATATCCATTCAAGTCCTCTACTCAGTTTTAAATTTGATTATTTGAGGCTTCTTTTGATATTGAGTTGGATGAGTTTCTCACTTTTTTTTTTTTTTTTGATATTACTCCCCTTATCTAATACATGTTTTGCAAATATTTAATTCCATTCCATAGGTTGCCTTTTTTCTTTGTTGACTATATCCTATGTAGAAGCTTTTTGGTTTGATGTGATCCCATTGGTTTATTTTTCTCTCTGTTGCTGTGCTTTTGCTATCTTACCCCCCCCCCCCAAAAATCATAGCTAAGATTAACATCAAAAAGCTTCTTTTCCCCTAAATTTTCTTCTAGGAGTTTTATGGTTTCAGGTCTTCTGTTTAAGACTTTAACACATTTCAAGTTAGTTTTTGTGAATGATGTAAGATAGGTATTCAATTTCATTCTTTTGTACATGAATATCCTTTTCTCAGCTCCATTTATTGAAGAGATTATTTTTTCCCCCTGAGTATTCTTGGTTCCCTTGTCATATATTAGCTGACTATATATGTGAAGGGTTATTTTAGGCTTTCAGTTCTGTTCCATTGGTTGATGTGTCTGTTTTTATGCCTGTACCATATAGTTCTGATTGCTATAACTTTATAATATGGTTTGAAATCAGGAGGTGTGATGCTTCCAGCTTTCTCTTCTTTCTCAGTATGGTTTTGGCTATTCAGGATCCTTTGTGATCCCAATCAAAAGACAGTATTCTTTACACCTGCCCATGGGAGGACCAAGGAGTCTAGGAATGTTTGCCTGGAAATGTTCCTGGATGCTCCCGTGAATTCTCCAGGCCATGTCTCCCACTAGACTATGCACTCTTGTGCATGGCATCCTCAGCTCGTTGGGCACCCTAGTGTCTTTGCATGGTGCTTGGCACATGCAAGGAACTCAGCAGTGGTTGCATAGAAGTTCTGCAACACTGGTAGAGGGAGGACCCTCTTGAGCCTAAGGGAGACTGAGAGACGGCTGGCAGGACAGGGGCTGACAGGGTATCATTTGACACAGGGCTTTGCTCTCACAATTTCTAAGCATTCTCATGACCACAATGGGGCTGAGTTCATAGGAAATAATATTTCCTGGTAATAAAATCAGAAAGAGTTTGAACATCTGAAAGAAGAGCAGACATTGACAGGAGCGTGGGTTGCTTGATTATACACAGATGTTCTATGATAAAGCAAAGCTAATTAATAAGGCCCTGTTTAAGCTTAGAGATACTTTGAAATGTTTCCAGCAAGCCAGGATAATAATACAAATGAAGAATGGTGCAGCTCTCATCACTAAATTTAGGACATGGACGATGTCCCTGGCATGTTCCTTACTTAGTGAATTGTCTTAACAGCTCTTTTTCAGAGAACATTAGAAATATTGTTAAAAGATCTTCCAGGGATTCATCCTTGCTGTCTCCAATTTCCCTTCATAAATTCCTAGGAATTTTCAAGAAGAAAAATCCCTTAAAGTAGAAGTTAGATGGCATTCTAAATTTGGTTTTCTACCAAGCTGGATATACGATACACTTGCTTCTAGAAAAGAAATACTCAGTAAAATCACACAGCAAACTTTTAAGTATGGAAAACCTAGCACTAAAAAATATTTCATCCACAATTTTTTGGCTGTGAGTTGGAGCCATTGGCCACAAAACACACCCCCCCTTAGTTCTGAGGAGTCCAGACTTCCTTTGTTTTGGTTTTAGTCACTAAGTCATGTCTGACTCTTGCAACCCCATGGACTGTAGCCCGCCAGGCTACTCTGTCCATGGGACTTCCCAGGCAAGAATACTGGAGTGGTTTGCCATTTCTTTCTCCAGAGGATCTACTGGACCCAGGGATCAAATCCATGTCTCCTGCATTGGCAGGCAGATTCTTTACCACTGAATCATCAAGTAAGCCCAGAGGATGGCTTGAGAGCCCATAAACTATCTCATGTGCTGTGAGACAGCCTCAGTCATGGAGATGGACCAGGCGCAGTCCCTGAGTCTCCAGGATCTGTATCCATTGCTCGTTACCCTGCATCCTCTGGCTTCTGCCTGTCATCTCCCTTAGAAGCCCTTCCAGGGTGCTGAGGCTGCCTCAGAACCAAGAGTTTTTGCCCATGGTCCAGAGATCCCACAGGTGGATGGATGGAGAATGTCTGCTTGGAGCTATGCTCTGGCCACCTTCAGGCAGCCTCAGTTGGCAAAAGTAACCTCACAAGGGTTTCTGGGTTGGAGGTCAAGGGCAGCCAGAACACTTGGGGTCTTCTGGACTCAGGGTCCTCATTCATCTCCAGACCTGGGGAGACAGCCTAGAGCCAAGGAGGCCCTGGTGAGACTCAACCCATGTTTAAATATCCAAAAACCTGTCATCTCCAAGAGGACTTGGAGTTGCTTGGAATAAACTCAAGGGCTGAACAGGCTCAGCAGGCAGGTATTACCAACAGGCAGGCTTTGGCTTCCTCTAAGGAGCAACTCCGGTGGCTCAGATGTAAAGAATCCACCTTCAATGCGGGAGATTTGGGTTCAGTCCCTGGGTTGGGAAGATTCCCCTGGAGAAGGGAACAGTTATCCACTCCAGTACACTTGCCTGGAGAGTTCCATAGACAGAAGAGCCTGGTGAGCTACAGTCCATGGGGTCGCAAAGAGTCGGACATGACTGAGTGACTTTCACAAGGAGCAACTTCCTTCCCACCAGTATTAACCAGTAGTGGAAAGTCCCATCAATTACAGTAGTGAGTTCCCCATCACAAGAGGAACAAACAGATTGCATGATGCTGTTGTGGAATGTGGTGAAGGGAATATGAGTCCAGGTGGGGATGGGAGTCTGAGACCTTGAAGGACTCATCTCACCCTGATCCTGTCTCTAGGAAATGTGCTGTGGCCCCTGGGGCCACTCAGGAGGGGAGGAGGGGCCTGCAGGAAAGTGGGTACGACTGACTGGGTGACCAGGCTGCCTGCTGTGCTTCTGTGGCCAGGACATCAGGGGGTGAGGATGGGAATGGTTGATCAGTTCCCCCAGCACTACTTCCAGAGCCCTCCAAGCCAAGATCCACTCGATCCAAAGTCTAGTGTACTGAATCCCACTCCCAAATCCCAGGACTGGCATTCTCTGTTTTCTCTCTCTCCTTCCATTTTTAGAAGTCAGTCTCAGAAAGCATACTAATCCTCAGTGTATCCCAAAGGAGGATGGAGCAGGCTTTACACCTCTGGGAGTTTCACATCCTAGCAGAGGAAACATTTTTAAAGGGGTTTCAAACTGGCTCCTTTTTGACACAATGGTCCCATCTTTCACACCTCACACAGCAAATTCAGGACAGGTCCACCAGCTCTCTCGCTGTCCCTCCTGCCCAGCTCTTTGCTGCAAGGTCCTGGTGAGTGAAGCTCCCAAGGAGCCCCGTGGGTAGGCAGGCTGAGCTGGTGCTGTCTGGGGGGCCATGGGAAGGAGGAAGTCAGGGAGAGCCCAGAAGCACAGGGAGCCGGGCAATTCCAGGACCAACCAGAGGCGCACGGCTTCGCACCAGATCCGACTGAGATTTCTGAGGGAGTGTTGGCAAGTTTCACTCATCTGGGAAAAGATGTCCTTCTTTATTTAGCAAGCACCACCACGGTTCACTGGAGAAAGTTTTTGCACTTCCATTTTGTCTTGCTTGGATTGTTCTTTCCATTTGGTTCGGCGAGATTTCCCCTCCAACAGGGTTCTCCTTCTCAGTGAGGGAGCAGCAATGACACAGCAGACAGTCTGTCTTTCCCCTGAGGGGGGCGAAATCAGAGGGAAGTGCAGGCAGCTCGGGTGTGAGCGAGCTCCCAGCAGAGGGTCCTCGGGGAAGGACCTCCAGGCTCAGGTCTCTGCAAGGTTCCAGACTTCCCCAAAGCTCCTGGGCCCATCGCCGCAGTGCGTGTCCAGCCTGGGTGGCTCAGGCTGTGCTAGATGTGGAACCTGCAAGCCTGGTTTAACCAGAAAGGGCACAGAGGACCCCGCTCTGCCCTCCCCGTCATCAGCTGCCCAGAGCCGGATGCAGGGTTCTGTCCAATGCAGCTCTGATGTGAGCATGTACGTGTGTGTCTGCATGTGTGGAGCCCCTTGGGGCCCTGCCCACCTGCCCTGTGAGCCTTGGTCTCTGCCTGTGGTGGAGACAGCTCCCGGGTTGGGGGCAGCTTCCAGGAGGGTAAAGTCTGTGACTCGACCCAGCATGGTGAGCACTCCATCACATTAGGCATATTTTAAAAGGTTAATTCCACAACTCAGAATGTGTTTTTCACCAGGCATGCCAACTGTCTTGTGAAATCCAGCCATAAAATGTGCATTTAGATCCTCATGTGAATTTGGGGAGATAGTTAATGCATAATGATGATAATTGCTATTTTCTTTTGCTTAATAACAAAAAAGTGTTCAGTGAATAGCTGGAGATGAGGAAACCAAGATGCTTCCACATTTTGTTACCTTACTTTCACAAAGAGAAATTACCAGCCCCTCAGTATTTATTATATGTTATGCAGACTTACTTAAAAAAAAAAAAAAAACCTACACTCTAAGTCCTCATCACATGTTTCCATTCGGACATTATTACAGTGTGTTGTTATTGCTTCATTTTTGAGAGGTAAGGTGTAAGTTTCCACGCGTACACCAGGAAATTCAGTCCCTGAACTCAGGGGAAATGACAGTGTTATCAACATGTGGCAAAATCAAATTTAATTCATTTCAGTTAAACTTTTCTCTTTGATGCTGTTCATTTATGGAGCCACAGCCATAGCGTCGCTTGCAGGCTGAACATTAAGCAGAAACGTGATGCGTGTGTGGAGCAATAATGGGTTGGCTCTTTAGCATGGAGCAACTTTAGAACTGTATTAAATTACACGTTAATGGAAAAATAAAAGCAGGCGATAATAGGACGACAACTTAGGCTGCTGTACGGTCTAGATTACAGAACACGGTCATGCTCTTTACTAGCTGAACCCTGAATTTCCTTTGAAAACTTGTTTTTAACTGTGTTAAATGTAATGGAACCTGAAATATCCCTTCCTAATATTTCAAGTTTTCCGGTTACAGTTTGGCGGTTGAGACGGGCAGGCGCTGTATAGCTATTAGGGGATGGCTGCTCCTCCGAGGCCACCGTGCGGCTCACGCTGGATGGAGCGAGGCTGTGCCAGGGGGTGAAGGGCCCCCAGGCCCAGAATCACAGACCCTGTGCTGTGAACGCACAGGGGATACCCCATGCTGCCCCCAGGAGACCGCACCCAGCCTCGTCCCGACCCCGGCGTCCCCGGGAAACTTCTGCTTTCTCTCCTGCCAGCAGGCACTCCCTGGTAGACGTCTCGCCCCCAGGTTCCTGGGATCAGGGAAGCTGAGTCCCCTTTTATGACTCGTCCCCTAGTCTGGACCAGCCTGACAGGTGGCAGCCGTGGAGCCTGGGACAGGGCCTTGGAGCCCACACTGGTGTTGGCCAGCGTGGTGGCGCCAGATGCTCAGTGAGGCCGAGCGCGTGGAGAGGCCTGAGTCAACAGAGACAGGTTACTGACAGGAGGCTCCGGCCGAGACCACGGAGTCTCAGATCCCTGTTCCTGGAGTCAGGAGTAGACAGGTTACTGACAGGAGGCTCCAGCTGAGACAACAGTGTCTCAGATCCCTGTTCCTGGAGTCAGGAGCAGACAGGTTACTAACGGGGAGGCCCCAGCCGAGACAACAGTGTCTCAGATCCCTGTTCCTGGAGTCAGGAGCAGACAGGTTACTGACGGGAGGCTCCAGCCCAGACCACGGCACCTCAGATCCCTGTTCCTGGAGTCAGGAGCAGACAGGTTACTGACGGGAGGCTCCAGCCCAGAACACGGCACCTCAGATCCCTGTTCCTGGAGTCAGGAGCAGACAGGTTACTGACGGGGAGGCCCCAGCCAAGACCACGGAGTCTCAGATCCCCCTGTTCCTGGACTCAGGAGCAGACAGGTACTGACGGGGAGGCCCCAGCCGAGACCATGGCATCTCAGATCCCTGTTCCTGGACTCAGGAGCAGACAGGTTACTGACAGGGACACCCCAGCCGAGACCACGGTGTCTCAGATCCCTGTTCCTGGCCGGTCTGGCCATGAGGGCACACTCAGACCACGGCCTGGACATGAGGGGTGACGCTCCAGGAGCCTCAGACCTCAACCTCCGGCTGGTCTGGGGTGTGAGCATGTAGTCACCACCCTCCACCCAGGCAGGGGTCTTGTTTTCTGCAGAACAGCCCCAAGATATGTGTCAGATGGTACATCCATCCCTGAGGAGCAACCAGGACCCTGTGTTATCGCTGTGCTGATGTTGAATCTCTTGTCTCGTTTCTTCAGGACATTTTCCTTTTTCTGCAATTCTCTCACTTCCCCAGCTAGTAACTGCTGACTCTGCTCTTTGAGCCTTGGGGAAGCCTGGGAGCCTAAAACCTTTTCTCCAAGCTGAGAACGGGGGACGTGGAGGGGCCTGTGTTCCGGGCCTGCAGGGTCCCGCCCCATTTCCACAGGCATCGTTGGTCCGGTGCCTGGCAGCCGGAGATGCCTCTCCTGCAGGGTCATCGAGAGAACTGGGTCAGTGGCCATCGGGGAGACACCTCGTGTCTGTCTGCTTTCTTCCCCGTTTGCCTTGGTGGCCCGGGGGGCACCTTTGGGGCCAGGGTGGGTGGCTCTGTGAGCGCAGGTCCTCGCCTCGTGAGGTGGCACCGGGGCAGGTCTGTGAGTGAAGAAAGCGGGATGCTCTTGGTGGAGGGGGATAGGGCCCCCGGCCCTGGGAGGGTGCTGGACCCCGAGGCGGGGTCAGGCTCAGTCAGCTTCCTTCCTGAAAGCGTGAGGCCCTTGGCGCTGACAGGGTGCCCTTCTTGTCCCCGTCTGGACAAGCGCACGGGGGTCCCAGGCTCGTCTGAGCCGAGGCGGGTGGTGTTGACGCCGGGTCTCAGAGAAGAAGTCCTGGAGGAAGCGTGCAGCCTGGGAGGTGGGGCATGGAGAGGACTCGCAAGAGCAGCCGCTGGTGTGACCCAGTGCAGGATGCTCCTGGAGGCTGAGAGACGAGCCAGCAGTGCGGGGCGCCAGGCTGCCCCGGTCTCCTCAGGGCTCGGAGCATCTGCTGGGCCTGGCGTGGGCTGGAGCCGGCCAGTGGCCTCACGGGGGCCCGCCACCCCATCTGTGTTCCCTGCATGTACATATTGTGTAGGGGTGTATGCATCACAGATGCTTGTCACGTGTGCACATTATACACTCTAACAGGATCTATTCCCTGTGTGTACTGGATCCTTACTAGACACTATACGTGTGTACTATATATGAATATATGCCTTATATATACATGTTATGTGTCCATTATACATGGTAATAGAATCTATTCCCTAGGTGTATTATATGCATGTTAGTTGCTCAGTCATGTCTGACTCTTTGCAACCCCATGGTCTGTAGTCGGCCGAGTTCCTCTGTCCATGGAATTCTCCAGGCAAGAATACTGGAGTGGGTTGCATACCCTGCTCCAGGGGATCTTCCCAACCCAGAGTCAAACGCATGTCTCCTGCAGTGCAGGCGAATTCTTTACCACTGAGCCACTAGGGAAGCCCCATATATATGCATACTATATACTATATGTGCATATTATATATACGTATTACATACACATGTTATGTGTACATATTATACATGATCATAGAATCTATTTCCTGTGTATGCATATTTATATTATATATACATATTGTATACTGTAATAGAGCCTTATTTTCTGCATATTATAAATGAATATGTGTATTACCTATACACTTGTGTAAAGAGCCTCTTGATGAAAGTGAAAGAGGAGAGTGAAAAAGTTGGCTTAAAGCTCAACATTCAGAAAACGAAGATCATGGCATCCGGTCCCATCACTTGATGGCAAATAGATGGGGAAACAATGGAAACAGTGGCTGACTTTATTTTTCTGGGCTCCAAAATCACTGCAGATGGTGATTGCAGCCATGAAATTAAAAGACGCTTACTCCTTGGAAGGAAAGTTGTGACCAACCTAGACAGCATATTAAAAAGCAGAGATCTTACTTTGTCAACAAAGGTCCATCTAGTCAAGGCTATGGTTTTTCCAGTGATCATGTATGGATGTGAGAGTTGGACTATAAAGAAAGCTGAGTGCCGAAGAATTGATGCTTTTGAACTGTGGTATTGGAGAAGACTCTTGAGAGTCCCTTGGACTGCAAGGAGATCCAGCCAGTCCATCCTAAAGATCAGTCCTGTGTTCATTGGAAGGACTGATGTTGAAGCTGAAACTCCAATACTTTGGCCACCTGATGCGAAGACCTGACTCATTTGAAAAGATCCTGATGCTGGGAAAGACTGAGGGCAGGAGGAGAAGGGGATGACAGAGGATGAGATGGTTGGATGGCATCACCGACTCAATGGACATGGGTTTGGGTGGACTCTGGGAGTTGGTGATGGACAGGGAGGCCTGGCGTGCTGTGGTTCATGGGGTCACAAAGAGTCGGACACGACTGAGCGACTAAACTGAGCTACACCACTTATGTGTATTACATACTGTAATAGAATCGGCTTCCTTACACATTTGTTGTTGTTCAGTTAGTTGTGTCCAGCTCTCCGTGATGCTATGGACTGCAGCATGCCTGTACATTATTAGGGTCTGTATTTTCTGTATGTATTACATTATATATCATATATTCTTACTATGTACTATTGTGACCCATTGGACTATAGCTCTCCAGGCTCCTCTGTCCATTGGATTTTTCAGGCAAGAATACTGGAGTGGGTTGCCATGCCCTCCAGGGGATCTTCCCAACCCAGGGATCAGACCCGCATCACCTGTGTCTCCTGCATTGCAGGCAGACTTCTTTACCTGCTGAGCCATTGAGGAAGCTATATATATATATATATAGTATATACTATAATGGGCTTCCCTGGTGGCTCAGATGGTAAAGAATCCATTTGCAATGTGGGAGACCTTGGTTTGATCCCTGGCTCAGGAAGGTCCCCTGGAGGAGGGCATGGCAACCCACTCTAGTATTCTTGCCTGGAGAATCCCCATGGACAGAGGAGCCTGGCGGGTTACAGTCAGTGGGGTTGCAAGGAATTGGACATGACTGAGCGACTAAGCACAGCACAGCACACATATACTATAAAGTCTGTATTTACTGTATATATATTATATGTATACCGTGTACAATGTATACATATTACGTGTGGATATATGCATTATGTATATACATTACGTATGCATATATTGTGCTGTGTTGGAGTCTGTATCTCCTGCACCTCTTTGATGGCCAGCTGGAAGCAACAGAAGCAGAAATCCTAGGACAGCAGGATGTAGAGGTAGAGTGAGGGGCAAAGCCTGGAGCCCAGTAAACCCTGAACTTCATGAATGCTGAGCCAAGAGAGTTGAAAATGGTAACAACCACAATCATGACAACTTAGCTAGAGTAACTATTGCGTGCCCTCCTCCTGGACCTCCACTGTTGAGGACATGGAAGCCCACCTAGAGTCCTGCACCATTGGGGGCAGAACCTAACTAGTCATGTCCAGAGGCCCTGATCCAACCACTAGGCTGTGCAGCCTTCCTCCTGGCAAACCCAGCATCCTGCAGAGGTCAGCTCCGGTGGTTCGAGGGTCTCCATACAGTAGCACCATTCACAAAATGAAACCTTTTTTTCTGAGTAGAATCATAGAGCTCAAAATCAACAGTGCAAAACAGGAAATCAGGGCATCATGGCTTCATCCTCATATTGACTTGGACGGTGGCCTTGAGAAAGTCACCTCTGCTTCTTGCCTGCACAGCCAGTGTGTGGCTTTACGCAGCTCACAGCCAACCCTCTGTGTGGTGTGGCGCATCAACCCACCAGCTATCTCACTTCTTAAGTAGCTGGTGCTATTCCTCAAACTTCTTAAACTGAACTATAGCACTCAAATCTAGTCAATGTAACTCTTTTCCCCCAAACTGTTCGCTTAACACCACCAAATCTTACTGTCAAGACCTGATGACCACTTTAGACATTCAGTATTTGTAGTTGCAGAACCACCCTGGGGAATAGTGGTTACTCTTCTTCATACTCCTGGAGTTTGGAGCTGTCCATGTGGTGTGAAAAAATGACCATTCAGTTGAGTGTCCAAATCAGGAGTGGTCCCGGGATAAAAACAGTCCCCGTGTGGACGGGGGTGTCCACACAGGCTTTCCCTCCGGGTTGCTCCACATCTGACCCGGCTTCTGTGTTCTCTCGACAGACCAGCAGTATTCATGGTCCCCGACTCCGCACTTCAATGAAGAGAGGTACTCCCCCGCACCAAGGACTATGAAGGGCTTATCTGGGAGTCGGAACCCGCCGCTGTGCTCTGGCCACACATGTGGCCTGACGCCGCCCGAGGACTGCGAGCTAGGCCACCTGCACCACGGCCCCGAGGCGCGACCGCCCTACCTGCTCAGCCCTGCCGACAGCTGCCCGCTGGAGCACCACCGCTGCTCCCCGCGGACCTCCATCCACTCCGACTGCGTGATGCTGCCTGTGGTGCTGGGCGACCACGTGTCCAGCAGCACCTTCCCCCGCATGCACTATAGCTCCCACTATGACAGCAGGGACGACTGCGCCGTGGCCCACGCAGGCGCCAAGATCAACCGCATCCCGGCCAACCTGCTGGACCAGTTCGAGAAGCAGCTGCCGCTGCACCGGGACGGCTTCCACACGCTGCAGTACCAGCGCGCCTCCGCGGCCGCCGAGCAGCGCAGCGAGAGCCCCGGCCGCATCCGGCACCTGGTGCACTCGGTGCAGAAGCTCTTCACCAAGTCCCACTCCCTGGAGGGCTCATCCAAAGGCCACGTCAACGGCACCAGGGCCGACGGCAGGGCGGACGAGCACGCGCACGGCCACCACGCCAAGCATGGCCGGCGGAGCAAGAGCCGCGAGCGCAAGGTGGAGGGCCGGCCGCGTGGGGGCCCGGGCAGCTGGTGGGGCTCCGACGACAACCTGGACAGTGACAGCACCTGCCGCGCCTCCAGCGCGCTCGGCCGGCCCCACGCAGAGCCTTTGGCCCGCTGCTACCCCGACGCGCTGCCCGGCCCCTTCGGGGACCTCTCGCTGAGAACCTCCAAGAGCAACAATGACGTCAAGTGCTCGGCCTGCGAGGGCCTGGCCCTGACGCCCGACACCAAGTACATGAAGCGCAGCTCCTGGTCCACGCTCACCGTGAGCCAGGCCAAGGAGGCCTACCGCAAGAGCTCCCTGCACCTGGACAAGCCACCCGGGCCCCCGGAGTTGAAGCCGCCGCTGCGGCCCTGCCACTACCTGCAGGTGAGGGCTGGGTCCCGGTGCTGCAGGAGAAGGGGGCGTCCTGGCTCTGCAGGTCAGGGGGGCGTCCGGGCTCTGCAGGTGAGGGGGGCATCCGGGCTCTGCAGGAGAAGGGGGATCCTGGCTCTGCAGGTGAGGGGGGCATCCGGGCTTTGCAGGAGAAGGGGGCGTCCTGGCTCTGCAGGTCAGGGGGGCGTCCGGGCTCTGTAGGTGAGGGGTGCGTCCAGGCTCTGCAGGTCAGGGGGCGTCCGGGCTCTGCAGGTGAGTGGGGGAATCCTGGCTCTGCAAGTGAGGGGGGCATCCGGGCTCTGCAGGAGAAGGGGGCGACCTGGTTCTGCAGGTCAGGGGGGCGTCCAGGCTCTGCAGGTCAGAGGGGCATCCGGGCTCTGCAGGTCAGGGGGGCGTCCGGGCTCTGCAGGTCAGGGGGGTGTCCCTGCTCTGCAGGTGAGGGGGTTATCCCAACTCTGCAGGCTGCTGGTGGGAGCATCCTGGGAGGACCTGGAGTGTGGTGGGCCAGTCCCGGGGGCCTCTGAGGCTGCAGGATCCAGTGATGGCTACAACGTGTGCTCCCACAGCAACGTTTCCCCATCTGAAAGCGGCCAGTGGGGCCCAGGAATGAGTTTGCATGAGCTCACCAGCTTTCCCCACGCTGGCAGCTTTAAACCTTGGATATGTCAGGGAGCCTGGTTGTAGGAACCGAGTCTGTTCTCTGGGGTGTGGGTGAAACACACCGCAGGCAACAACAGGCACGGGCGGGTGCGGACACAGTGACCTCGGAATTCTCTGGGGCCCTTCCTGTCCTCTTGGCTCCTAACCACATGTGCCCAAATGAAAGGGGAGCCCAGCACCAAGAGGCCCCCTCTTTTTTCCAGAGGTCTCTGCAGTTACTTCTGTCAGCTAACAGTGCTGTTAGCAAAGCTCTGAAACCTGAAGTTTCCTTCAGGGCACATGTAATTTGCATTCGAATCCACCCTTCGATGGGTGATGCGGGCTGTGCACAGGATTGGAGAGGTTCTCTTGGAACCCTGAGTAACCGTCTGATCGCCAGTGTCTGATTGCTGGCTGAGTTGTCAGGAAGTCAGTTAACCAGGCAGATAAGCAACCGTGATTCTTCTCAGGCATCAGGTGGCTGTGAATTGGAATTGCGTTAGCAATTCCAACCGCCACCTGGAGCATGCTCCATGACCGAGTGGATCTGGTTTAAAAGGAAAATGTGCTTATCAGATTGCTTTAATAGGCAGATTTATTCAAAGAGACAGATTTAAATAGCAATATTTAAATAATATTGCTTATTATTATTTTATTTTAAAATAGTAATGTTTGATTAATATTAATTAAAATATTAATATTTAAGAGACTTAAATTTTACTTGTAGTTACTTGCTAAATGCCCTTCAGTTGTGTCCAACTCTCTGTGACCCCATGGACCCCACCAGGTTCCTCTCTCCTTGGAATTCTCCAGGCAAGGATACTGGAATGGGTTGCCATCCCCTCCTCTAGGGGATCTTCTCAATCCAGGGATCGAACCCAGGTCTCCTGCGTTGCAGGCAGGTTCTTTACCACTGAGCCACCAGGAAGTCCTTGCTAATGCATAAATAGGAAGTTTTTGCCTGAACATCTGTAAAGGACTGTGATAAACATGGGAGATGTGAGACTTGGAGTGCCCCAGGCCCCACCCCTCCCCAGGCTGCTGGTGTCCCAGGGGCTGGAGCCCCAGCCCTTCCACAGTCTCCCTGCTGACTGCACTGCACTTCCTGGGAATCCTCCCCAGCCAGATCAGAGGCAGGGGAGTGGAAGAGTTTGTCTGTAGCTGCTGCTGTAGGAGTAAGATTTAAAAGAACAGAGGAGAGAAATAAATGTTCATAGGCTCTTTTTGTTTTCTCCACCAGAAGCTAGAGAAATCTGGAGGTGAGCAAAAGTGTTGTATTTTGTTTTCACCTTTGGTTTGTACAGAATACGTAGTTAACATTAGAGGAAGTCCGTTTTATGTTAAGTAGGTCAAAGCAGACAACAGAGTTGAAAGAAAATTCTGATGTTTTATTCTTTCAAAGAGCTTGCTTTGGTTGTTTCCTCCATCAGCAGACACAACATCTAAAGTCGGAGTTTTAATGAATATCACACTGACCGGGTGGGTGACGTGCAGCTGGTCAGCTCAGGAGCGGATGCTCCCTGTCACGCCCTGCCCTGAGTTCCAGGGACACAAGGTGGACGATGGCTGCCCGACCCTGGTGGGAGGACAGATGGGGGCAGCTGCCTCTGTCACACCTAGAGCACACTGGGAACACCTGGAGCACACTGGGAGCACACTGGGAGCACACCTGGAGCACACTGGGAACACACCGGGAGCACACCGGGAACACACCTGGAGCATACTGGGAGCACACCGGGAACACACCAGGAGCACACCGGGAACACACCTGGAGCACACTGGGAGCACACCGGGAACACACCGGGAGCACACCGGGAGCACACTGGGAGCACACTGTGAACATACCTGGAGCACACCGGGAGCGCACCTGGAGTGCACCGGGAGCACACCGGGAACACACCCGGAGCACACCGGGAACACACTGGGAGCACACGGGGAACGTGGGCCTTGACCCCTCCAGTGCAGCCCCCCTCCAGCGTCACGCAGCCTGGGACCAGCACCAGCTCTGGTCCCCTTCTCCCATCCTGGGCCCTGGCATCTCCCCCCGCCTCCTTCACTTTCTGTCCCTCCTTCCTGTCTCTGTTGTTTCTGCCCGACTGGCGGTCCAGACCCACGGGGTCCCTCCGGTGACCAGGGTCTCCCTCCACATGTGTGTTGACCATGCTGCAGTGTCTTGTCTGGGGTCTGCTGGGGGAAGAGCTCCCGGCCCGACACTCCAGGAGCTGTTGGAGGAGATGAGCAGAAGCACATGGAGCTGAGGGCCACCGTGAGCACGGAGGCTTCCCCAGGCTAGAAGGGCATTTCAGCCTTGCCCCCAATACCCAGCCCTGCCAAGGTCTGCACGTCCCAGCCCCAGGCACCCAGCCTGCCCCACCGTCCTTCACGGGAGAGGGCTCCAAATGCTGTGGGTCGTGAGCAGCCTGCTCCTGGGTCACTCATGAAGCTGATAAGGTCCCCTGGCCCCTGGCTCGAGTGCACACAGAAATACAGCCTACGACGCTGCCTTTCCCAGAGTTGCTACCACAGTGGGTTCTGTGCTGAGGGTGGCGGGCGTGCCAGCCCACGAGGCAGCTCCTCTCTGACTTCCCACTGCGAACATTCAGTCACACACAGGCCCTGTCATTCTTAACTGGTGAACGGGAATGAAGTAGCATGCTCACCCACACAATATTACACGTTTCTGTAGTGACTGACGGTTTCCCAAGGGTCTTTCTTACACTCTCTTGAATCTAACCACAGCGTCTGATGTATACGCAATCAGTGAGGCAGAGAGATTTACCAGGCTCATGGCTGGCAAATGCTCAAACCCCACCATCCGTCAATGAAGAATTTATTTCAGCAACATTCCTCAAATGCCTGCCTGTCACAGGCCCGAGACCAAGCCAGCACCTGACAGTGATGCAGTGAACGGTCGCAGCCTCCTGGGTCAGTCCACGTGCTGGACAGTCGTCACTCCCATCAGCCCTGCCCCCGTGTGCTGGGATAGGGGACAGCGTCCGGACAGAGGTGGGGTCACTTCAGACGGGGTGTGGAGGAGTCGGTCTCAGAGCTGACCCACACCCTCAGCTCTTGGTCGGAAGTCAGCATTTACTTCGGGCTGTGTGGAAGCACCCAAGGCCTGAGGCCTTTGAAGTGCTTGAGGCAGAAACCAGAAAAGGCCCATTTGGTAAAGATGGATGGTTTTTCTAAACCACACATGGAAGGCTGACTGCACGTTAGGCTCGACTTTTCGCCGCGTGGACGGGTGGCACCCGACTCCCACGTTGTTCAAGGCTCAAGTGCACAGGCTCATGTCCATGTATAAAGCCTCCAAACACTAATAAAACAGAGAAATAAAAGGAAGGTCACTTGTGAAATAAGAACATGAATCTTAATATCAAATCGTCTGGTCCCTGACAGACGTGTCCAGAGGGAAGGGGAGAATTTGGGAGCTCGTTTCTGGGTGAAGACTTGCCGCTAATCTGGACCCGAGGAAGGAGTCTCAGAGGCCCGCCCGCAGGCTGCTCTGACCTCCAGGTGGAACAGCGCACCACAGTTCCCTCCATCAGTGACACCGCGCAGAGGAAACCAAGAGCACTGTGGTTTACATACAGAAAAGAGCTGTAGTCAAGGCTTGGGTCGTCACAGACAGGAAGGCAAACGCTGGGATCACACAGGACAGGAGCCTGCCCTCCAAGGGGTGGGGTCACACAGGACAGCAGCTGATCCTCCACGGGGTGGGGTTGCGTCCTGCTTCTTGACCCCCGGGGTGCTGGCCACATCCCCCCAGTGTGTGGCATCACAGCCACCCCAGACAGATGTCCAGGCTGCCCTCGAGGGCGCCCCACTCAGACCCATGGTCTTGCACTGTGACAGCCTGGAACTGGGAAGCCCAGCTGTCTTGCTCTGTTATATTCCCAGGGCAAATGTGCCTGGCGTGCATTTAAAACAAAACAAGAAAATTGTGGACTGAATGGAGAAGACATGTCCCCACATGGACACCTAGTGTTTGATGGCATTTTCTTCCTTGGTTTCAGCACCTGGAAGAGAATATTATTACAAAACCCCTTGTACCTTTGCCATGCTGCTTAAAAGGAAGAAAGGACATTTTAATCTGCAGCCTGAAATCTTCTTCAAGCAATAAGCAGGAGATACTGAAATCTACACTCACCTCAACCTTAAGAAGATGCCTATTCAGAAATTGTAAATGTCAGTGCTCTAAGCAAGTAGGAAATTAGAGTAATAGTTATCTCTAAATGCAGCAAAGGTTACACATGGATTCGCAGAAGCTGTGGATACCATGAAAAGAAGTTTATTCGTCCATGAAGCACTTGATGTTTTGGGGTCCACCCTGGCCACCCTCACGCCTGCCACTGCAGGTTTGTGAGCCTGTAATGTGCTGAAGAAAGCGTTCTTTACTGAGGCACGGTGGCATTTCAGTGTCACTCCCCCGTTCTTTTTACAGTCTGCAGACATATGCTTTGGAATCAGCGTTGCAACTGCCCTTGACTCTGGTTTACTCTCCTTCTGTATTGAAATCTCGTCTGTCAAAGACTGCGAAATTGGCAGCTTCAATCAGAAACAAAAATATACAAGCTGATCTCATTTGTTAGTTAATTCACAAGCTTCTGGGAAAAAAAACCTCTACTTTGTTTTTTTTTTAACAGAAGCATGTTTTTGATTCACAAAAATTCCATAAGCTGCCAGTGGGAACGCGTCTTCCCTGGCACGTGGCTCCTCCCCATCCACCTCCCACCAGCCTCCTTGGAGCGCCTGCCCCACAGCCGAGCCCCTCTCCCGGGCGCTGGCGGGGGAGCTGGAGTCTCTGTGAGACTCTTCTGCCTGCTGCTCGAGTCCCAGTGACTTAGAGCCCCCAGCCTCACCTCCAGGAAGCCTTCCCCGATCACCTCCTCTCTGTCAACAGCTTCCTCTGGCTCCTTCCCTATTTGCCCTCTGCACCTCCTTCTTTGCCCTAATTAAACCATAATCACTTTATTTTATGCCTGTCTCCTCTACTGAAATGTATTCTCACTTGGGACTAAATTTTCTTAAATTAAAAAAATAAGTTTACTTTTTATTACAATAGTTATTAATATATATATGGTCCATGTAGAAAATTTAGAAAACATAAAGAAAAATCATTGAAAAGCCCACCATTACTGTCTCCCAGTGATCATTGCACATCCTCCCGGCTGTGTTTCTATGCATAATACAGCATCTCTGTCTTTCAGGGCTTCCCTGGTGGCTCAGCGATAAAGAACCCCCCTGCCAATGCAGGAGACAAAGTAGACATGGTTCAATTCCTGGGTCGGGAAGATCCCTGGAGAAGGAAATGGCAACCCACTCCAGTATTCTTGCCTGGGAAATCCCATGGACAGAGGAGCCTGGTGGGTACAGTCCATGTGGTCTCAAAACATCAGACACAACTGAACACGCGTGCACACGCACACACATCTGCTTTTACAGTATCAGAAACATGGTGTCCAAAGTTTAGAAAGTGCTCTCCCTCATGGACATCTCTCCTTGGCTAAATACTCGTTCTTGTGCATATTATCCATGGCATGGTTTAGTAGATATTTTCAACCACCCCATGAGATATTATCAGTTCCCTCCTTTGACCCTAATGATCAGTTCACAGTCCCCAGCACGAATCCTGTTGTCTGGGGACATTGCTGGGTCAGAGGCACCCACAGATCGAGTCTTCCGACTAGTGGCATAAAGCGTGGGCCCATGTTACTGCTGGGCAAGAGGCTGGGGGCAGCCTCTGTCCCACAGCCTTGTCCATCCTCCAGTTTTCGGGATTGCTGAAACTGACCCCTGTGAGGAGAGAGGCCTGGATGTCTGGAGAAGCCCAGACTTCCCTCCTCCTGATCTCCTCTCCCGAGTGCCCCCACTCCTGTAATCCTGTGTCTTTCCCCAGTGGCTGTGTTGCCGGCGTTTCTTCTTCTTCCCGCAGTGTCTCTGGCAGCTCTGTGCTGCCCTCTGTGGTCTCGTGCCCACCCGCCTGCCCAGGTCTGGACCCCTCCCCGGGGTCACCATCCCCTTGAAAGCCGCTGGGAGATGGGCGCTCAGCACCTGGCTGTAGGGAACTTGGACATGCTGCCCCCAAGCCCTGCTCTGCAGCTGGGAGTCCCTGGGCCACGTCGCCCTGAGGGTCAGGCCTGTGAGGACCCAGAGTCTCTGTCCTGTGAAGCCCCCTCCTCTTCCACGTGAGGCTGGCGTGTCTCTGTGTCTTTCATGGACCCAGCCTGGCCCGGGGTTGGGGCCGGTTCCGCACCCAGGCTGCAGGGAGGTTCAGTGGAGTGTCACCATGGGGTCTGGGGGGCTCGGTACCCATGCGCTCACCCTCACTGAGGGGCGCCCGCTCCCTGCGTGTTGGTGGGGGCCCCAGAAGGGGCATCCGTCCTGCCCTGGGCTGCAGTGTGCAAGATGGAAGATGGAGAAAAAGTGCTTTCAGCTGATAACTCTGCCCTGGCAGCTAGCCCTGCGTGTCCCTGGCTGGGACGGTAACGAACAGCCCAGTGGCCCCATCAAAACTGAGAGATGACAAATGAACGCATCAACAGACAAGCTCACAGACACAGAGAAAAGACGTGCGGTTGCCGAGGCGGGCAGGAGGGGTGGGGAGGACTAGGGGTTTGGGGTTAGCAGATGTAAACTAGTGTTTACAGGGTGGGTAAACAGCAGGTCCTACTGGATAGCACGGGGAACTGGATTCAATATCCTGTGATAACCACAGTGGAAAAGAATATGAAAAACAGTGTATATATGTATAGCTGAATCACTTTGTTATACAGCAGAAATTAACACAAGGTTGTAAATAAATTGAACTTCAATTAAAAAAAAATTTTTTTTTAACGTGGAAAGATGGCAAGACTCCTTTTACAATGAACCCACTCCAGTATTCTTGCCTGGAGAATCCCCATGGACAGAGGATCCTGGCAGGCTCCATGGGGTCCATGAGGTCGCAAGGAGTCAGGACTGAATGACTACGCACAGCGCAGCCATTAACCACAGGACAAGCCCCACCTACGAAGACTTTGTCAACACGGAACTGCATCGTCTCCACGAAGAGCATGGTGGGAGATTCCCTCCTCCAGCGTGAAGAGCATGTGCACTGGGTCCTTGGACTACATAGCTCCGTGTGATGGTGCTGGCGCGTGTGGACTCACACATCCCCCTACACTCGGCCACTGCCTGGTGTGGTTTTGGTTTTTGTCAGCATCACGGCTGGTGGAGCGTGAAGGGACCACTCTGCCCTGAGCGCCTGTGGCGGAGACAGCCTGTGATGTGTGTGCTGTGTGAGGACCTCGGGTTTCCTGGGGGGCGGATCAGCACCGATTGCAGGCCTGCTCCTTCCTCCCCGCAGCGCAGCCTGCACGCACGCTGCCAACAGCACACGGTCTGAGTGCCGGGACTCAGGTCCGGGCGTGCCCTGGCGGGCAGGGCCCCAGCGTGCCGGGCCCCGGCGTGGGGACCACGACCCACGCCCCATGTCAGCGCTCACAGGCCTCAGGGCCTCCTCCTCTGGTTTCCTTCTTCTCCTCCTTTCTTCCTCTCCACACTGGAGACCTCTTTTGTCCAGTTTTCTCAAGGTTCAACTGCTTTCTCACCACAAGGAAATAAATCTAAGTGTTAGCAGTGGTTTTTCCAGGTGCTGAAACTACATTTTTTCCTCATTCTACTTTTCTAACATTTTCTCACTTTTCCCATAATGCTTGTCACTTTTATAACAGGAGGAAAAGCAATGATTATATGTGAACATCCTTTTGGGATTTGAGTGACGGACCATGAAGAAGCATGTGACGTTCGGTGCTGAGTGCCGGTGACGAGCCGTGTCTTCGGGGGCCGCGTCCCCAGGAGGCAGCTGGGGCCCTGACGCCCTGTGTGCTCTCCCCAGGTGCCCCAGGACGAGTGGGCAGGGCGCCCCACGGGGGGCAGAGACGACGAGATCCCCTGCAGGAGGATGAGGAGCGGGAGCTACATCAAAGCCATGGGCGATGAGGACAGCGGGGACTCGGACTCCAGCCCCAAGACGTCCCCCAAGCTGGCCCTCCGGCCGGAGCCCCTGCTCACATCCATCGGACAGAGGCCGCTGGGAGACCTCCAAACGTAAGCCCCCTGCACCTCCCCCGCCCCAGCTCAGGGCTTTCCTCACACGAGCCAGCAGTCAACCCAGAAAAAGCCCAGGATTGAAAATATTGGACTCAATGGCCATCAATTTAAAGTCCTCTTTAAAAAACCTATTAGACCTTTGGTTACACTTACTGCATAGTAATGAAGGAAATATACTAGGGTGATTTTTAAGTCAGGTATTAATATTTGAGCACCAGTCATAGCCAGTGAGCACCAGTCATAGCCACCCATGTCTTCTCAGATCATTGCAGCTATGTATCAGGAGTTCCTGTGTGTGAGAGACAGTCACAGTGGGGAGTTTTGTGTTTACTGTAACTTTACAGGCGCGTAGGCAACAAAGTTTTTGCAAGGTAAGAACAGGAACTGGATTAATTTTACAAATATCATAGAATATGCTTTATATATTTGTCCAAAGATACACTGTGGGGTTTTTAAAATTGAAATATAGTTGATTTACAACGTTGCGCCAATCTGTGCTGTATAGCAAAGTGATTTAGTTACATGCATGCACACACTCTTTGTTTAAAGTCTTTTCCACTGGGTTTATCCCAGGATATTGGGTACCGTTGTCTGTGCGCTTGTTTATCCAGCCTGTCTGTGACAGTTTGCACCCGCAGTCCACGCCCACCCCCACGCCTCCCGGCAACCACACGTCTGTTCCGTGTCTGTAAATCTGCTTCTGTTTCATAGATAAGTTCATCTGGGTTACTTTAGATTCCACATATAAGCGATATCATGTGGCGTTTGTCTTTCTCTTTCTGCCTTACTTCACATAGTATGATAATCTCTAGGTCCATCCACGTTGCTCAAATGGCATCATTCCACTCTTTTTTATGGCTGAGAAATGTCCCGTTGCGTATCTGTTCCACACCGTCTTTGTCCACTCATCTCTGCGTGGACAGACAGGATGAGCCCCGGTCTTGGCTATTGTGACTACTGCTGCAGTGAACACAGGGGTGCGTGCTGAGATACACTGCGGGTAAATTCAACTGATTTCCGAAATATAAACAGAGGAAACGAGGAACTTGGCTATTCGTTTGAATGATGAAAACACGACTGCAGTTCTTAGCTGTCAGACTGTCGTCTGTTTCCGGTCCTTCCAGCTAAGTCTGGATTCACATGCAAAGAAGCACCTGCTTTTTCCACCACGAGCTTGGCTTCTCTGGTGTGGAGGTTCGACAGGAGGGTGAAGCGGCAGGTCAACGCTGTTCCCGGGGCATGTGCTACATTCTCCTTATATGTCTGTAGATTATTCTTTTCCCCCATATCTGACGCTGCAGTGGATACATGACGCGGAGCGGGTGGTGCTGTGCCCAGACAGTACCATGCCTTGTAGGACGACTCCGCGGATTCGCAAAGTCCATGAAACTCCCATAGCAAGTTGTTCCTTGTGTTAAGATACGAAATTTCTCTTGAAAATATGTTACTGGGCGGTACATCAATTAAGTTGTTGTTATGGCCTGTTAGGATCTTAGCACATCTTGGGATTTTATAGGTTTCAATATCATTTCATTTATTTTCATCTTAAATGACCTCACAAAAGCTCAGCTCTTTCCCCAGGGAGGTTAAAACTGTGCCCACGTTATGGAACAAAACCCTGACTCAAAGGGATGAGGTGCCTTGGCCACATAAGGACCAGGGGTTTGATTGAAAACGGTTATTGTAATTCCACGTTCAGGGAAAGTACTTCACCTGAACAGCAGGAGTGCATGCCAGGGACCACGTGCTTTCTGTGAGAAAGGAGAAGGTGGTTCCAAAGTTGGGTTTAAAACATGGCCCTGAGCAGAAAGTCTGGGATTTAGCAGCTCCCCAGATGTGTTTCCCTCCAGCACCACAGAACTTCACCAGTGGGAGCTGACTGACAGGCGGATTAAGATTCAAATGATAAACATAAGAATTAGTGTCTGCTGACCTCCTTCAGGTTTTTATTCTCCTCTTGGTATGCACAGTTAATTCTATTGATGTTAATAATGGTATTCAAGAAGGCAGATAAAATAGCCAGAAATAGCCCGGTAATTATACTTTAGTTCTAATTGGATGGATTGAGGATGGATTGATGTTCTTACGGCTAAACTGTCATATGGGCATGCTGACCCCTGGGGGTTTTACATGCCTCCTGCCTCACATACACTCTCCTGTGTGATGGACTTGCCCAGCAAGCCTGCTTTGGTCTGCCTGGCTGAGACCTGCAAGGGTCTGGAGCTACCTGTCGTCAGCCCTTTTGAGCCACATAATGTAACCTCCCTTCTGTGAAGGCTGCTTGACCTCTGGGGACAGTGGTTCTGTTGAGTGTCTTGTCTTCCTGCTGTTACACCAAGAAAGCAGCCAGTCCTCCCATTAATAACTGACCGTGCTTCCTTATTACACGTGCAGGGATTCTCGCTCTCCCCTTGCTGTGTTCTCTAAACAGTGCAAGGTGACAGAAAGTCTGTTCACTCTGGAAAGAAAAATGAAGCAAAAACAAACAAGCAAAGACTTGTCGCACTTGTTTTACTGCCCAGAATTCTCAAGAGTTGTGTTGATTGATCGAGGACAAACTCTCTCTCTATGGGTCAGACCCTGCCCACAGGCAGATGCCACTGAGAGCTATTTTAAATGCAATGTAAATTTCAAGATGCTATTGAATCCAATTTACTAGGTTTTAAATTAGTTTATGTATTAATATCTGGAGAGTTCACTTTTTATTATTATGAAAGGTAGACCAACTAATTTAATTTTAGGGTCTTTTTCTACTAAGTTGAATTGAGAAGTCTAATCTCTAATAATTTTGAACATCTCTGAGTCATTCTCTCAAGAAGGTAGCATTTTAAATTTGCAGAGAAAGGAGAGCTTATGTTACGAATTACTTCATATGTAAAGATAAACTCAGGAGGGTTACAGATATAAACATAAGAATCATGTTGGCATATGTAACTGTATACAGGTGTGTGTATATGTCTACATGTGTATGTATGGTGTGTGTATATGTACACGTGTGTATGTACAGGTGTGTGTATATGTCTACATGTGTATGTACGGTGTGTGTATATGTCTATGTATGTATATACAGTGTGTGTATACATGTGTACATACAGGTGTGTGTATGTACATGTGTATATATGTACATGAATCTGCATGTGTGAATATTTTACAATCTTGAGTTGGAGAAGGTATCAGTTCAGTTCAGTTCAGTCGCTCAGTCATGTCCGACTCTTTACGACCCCATGAATCGCAGCACGCCAGGCCTCCCTGTCCATCACCAACTCCTGGAGTTCACTCAGACTCACGTCCATCGAGTCAGTGATGCCATCCAGCCATCTCATCCTCTGTCGTCCCCTTCTCCTCCTGCCCCCAATCCCTCCCAGCATCAGAGTCTTTTCCAATGAGTCAACTCTTCGCATGAGGTGGCCAAAGTACTGGAGTTTCAGCTTCAGCATCAGTCCTTCCAAAGAACACCCAGGACTGATCTCCTTTAGGATGGACTGGTTGGATCTCCTTGCAGTCCAAGGGACTAGCAAGAGTCTTCTCCAACACCACAGTTCAAAAGCATCAATTCTTCAGCGCTCAGCTTTCTTCACAGTCCAACTCTCACATCCATACATGACCACTGGAAAAACCATAGCCTTGACTAGACGGACCTTTGTTGGCAAAGTAATGTCTCTGCTTTTGAATATGCTATCTAGGTTGGTCATAACTTTTCTTCCAAGGAGTAAGCGTCTTTTAATTTCATGACTGTAGTCACCATCTGCAGTGATTTTGGAGCCCCCAAAATAAAGTCTGACACTGTTTCTACTGTTTCTCCATCTATTTGATATTGAGTTATGGCAGCAGATGCCATGATCTTAGTTTTCTGAATGTTGAGCTTTAAGCCAACTTTCTCACTCTTCTCTTTCACTTTCATCAAGAGGCTTTTAGTTCCTCTTCACTTTCTGCCATAAGGGTGGTGTCATCCTTATGACACCACTTGAGGTTATTGATATTTCTCCCAGCAATCTTGATTCCAGCTTGTGCTTCTTCCAGCCCAGCGTTTCTCATGATGTACTCTGCATAGAAGTTAAATAAGCAGGGTGACAATATACAGCCGTGACGAACTCCTTTTCCTATTTGGAACCAGTCTGTTGTTCCATGTCCAGTTCTAACTGTTGCTTCCTGACCTTCATATAGGTTTCTCAAGAGGAAGGTCAGGTGGTCTGGTATTCCCAATGCATATCCCAACCTTATTCCACAGTGAGAAACTACAAAATATTGACATATTTTAATTCATAAAACTAAAAACATATTCATGGTAAAGGCCAACAAACAAATGAGCAAACTAAAGGTACTGTCACCAAAGTAAGACAGTCATGGAAACCTGGGGAAATGCCCCATGATACAGGTGACATGTGCTCACATTCCTCACACAGAGAGACACCTTGCAATTCAGTCAGGAAGAGATGAGCACTGCGGCCATATAAACAGGCAGAGGCCAGAGAAGACGTTCACATACCTCATCAGTGACTGAAAGTCTGGGAGAGCTCTAGCATTCCACTGAAAACTAAAAATCTAAACTCCCGTTCTAGAGTGTAAAGGTGCAGAAATGTAGTGGTGCTCACTAGTTCTCGTGCATCACTGAAGGAAGCAGTCAGTTGTCCGCATGCCCGTCAGCAGGGATCTGGTCGCACAGGTGGATTCACCTGGAAGAGCAACACAGCTAAGATGCTCTTCATTGTTACATCATCAGTAATAGCAGAAGTTACAGTAACCCAGAGTCCACCATGATAGTACTGACTGAACAATAGATATACTCAAGTATTGAAATAGTAGAATATTATTAATAGGATATACTAGAATATTAGGCAGCTATAAAAATGAGGAACACTTCTATGTGCTAATTGTGGAGCAATCCAGATTACATCAACTTTAAAAAACAAAGTACAGGACATTATTATATAGCTGCCACTTTTTTAAAAAAACGTGAGAGACTGAGAATCTTTTTATGTTTATTGTAACTACAGATTCTCTCTTTTTTAAATTTGTTCATGTGTTTTTTGGCTGTGCTGGGTCTTCGCTGCTGCGTGGACTCTTTCCTAGCTGTGGAGAGTAGGGGCTGCTCTTCGTCACGGTGCTTGGGCTGCTCTTGTCAGGGAGCGCAGGCTCCAGGGGCGCGGGCTTCAGGAGGCGTGGCCCCTGGGCTCAGCTGGTGCAGCTCCCGGGCTCACCTGTTCTGCGGCCTGTGGGACTGAACCTGTATCTTCTCACTTGGCAGGTGGGCTCCTCCACTGAGCCGCCAGGGAAGACCCGATGCTGCCACTTTTATATGATAAAATGGGAAAATAAGACTAAAACGCGTGTCAGATTGTATTACATAAAGAGACAATAGAAGAATCAATAAGGAGCTAATAAAAATGTTTCCATCTAAGGAGCGAGGAGGAAGCAGGTGTAACAGGGATGGACAGGACATCTCAATGTGCCTCTTTTATATATGGTGTGGACCTTCATTTATGCAAACGTGCCATCTAGTCAGAAATATCAGAACTTAAAAGACGTAATAAAAGAAAGTAAAACCCACTCTCAAGAGACAGAGCAGCCAAGAGAAGATTTAGAGATGACTCATGACAGAACCATCAGAGAGAACTTTAAAATAATGGATTAATGCCATAAAAGATCAAAGGGAAAACGTGGAGTACTCAAAGACACCAAAGGGAAATGGGCAGAGAGAGAAAGTGTAAGGAAGAGGGAGGCAGAAGCACTGCAGGGGAAACCCACGGTGTTAGAAGCAGAGGTGCTGAGCTCATCAGTAGATGCGGCACAACCACGTGATGGTCAGTGAACTTGAAGATAGTCTGCAGGAATCACCACACACACAGAAATGTAGGAAACAGAAGCAGAAAAGAGCACTCCAGAGCTGTGGGCAAACGTTAAATTGTCCAAGGAACTGAATCCCAGGAAGAAAAGAGAAGGTGCACAGTCCATGGAAGAAGCATTTGAAGATGTAACGCCCAAGAGTTCTGAAAACAGTGAAGGATGGCAAATCACAGACTGAAGAATCTAGAAAGCCTCGAGAAAGATAAGTACCCCAAACAAACCACCAAAACCCCGTACAAATACACACATATTCAAACCGCCAGAAACCGAGAATAAAGAGAAAATCTTAAAGAAAGCTGGAGAAAAATAAAGGACATTACACACAGAGGAACAAACCTTCTCACAGGGTTTTTGTCATAAACTAGTCAAGCCAGAAAACAATGAAGTGACACCTTTAAAGTATTAAAAGAAAAACCTATGAAGCCAGAATTTGAGACTTAGAGAAAGTATCTTTCAAAAATGAAGAAAAGATCAACTTTTGAGGATAAAGATAGCCACTATTAGCTATTTTTCTCCATTTTAATTACTTTTTCAAATTTCTGTAATGAATATGTAAAGTGCTTAATACTGACCACCTTTCCTTTCCAGCCCTTTGGGCAGGGAACTCGACTCAGAGGTAAAAGTAATACCTACTGTCCTTTCTTCCCAACATTTTCCCTCTTCTCATCGTAGGATCTCTCGAATCCGCCCTCAAGTCAGGTCGTTCCTGACCACCCTCACAGCTGCACGCGTGTCCCCTCGGTCTACACCCAGCTGCTTCTGTGCGCTTTCTCTCCTGCTCATCCAGCCGTGACACGCGTGTCCCCCCACAGCGCTGAGGGCAGTGCCCAGTTCATCTCCTGGCGAACCAAGGGATCTGATTGTGTAATGGATGGAGAGCTGTCACGCTCGAACAATGAAGAGTGCTGAAAGCCATCACTCTTTACATGCGAGTCGCTCTCTTTACACTTGTGGTCTTCAGATGTCTAACAGCGATGGCATGGATGATCAGCCAAACACTTACGAGAAGTCAGACAGGACTTTCTGTTAACTAAACAGAAGCCAACGGCTGTCAAAGCCCCACCTGTCCCCAGACAATGCACTGAATAAAGAGATTAGAGCAAAAGAGGTGAATCTGTAAGATTTGAGAGCAAAATTAAACAACATTAAGCCTAATAGTAAACCTAAAGCAGCAGTGATTTATGCAACTTTCCTAAAGGTAGTAAAGATGAGTTATTCTATTAAAATCATTGCCTTCCTTGGTGTATTGTACTTAGTATATGCATTTGTTTCTTTATTCCTCCAATAAGTAAGTTTGTGCTAGGACTGGGTGTGTAAATAAGGTATCAAGTAAATAAATGATTGAAAGTACAGACTTGCCAGGGCACTAACCAGGCAAGCAAAACTAATCAGTTAATTTTCAGTGACAGGAATCATCTTTACAGACTATTAAAAAGTGAGATTTTGATGAACCAAATTGCTCTTGAAATAATTTATTGAGATAAAGATGTTTTTAAAAATCTCTTTTATTGCAAAATTTGGCAAATATATATATAAATGTATGTGCATTCTTTAACTTTTTATTTTGTTTTGGAGTGTAGCCAATTGCCAATGTCTCGACTGTTCCAGGTACACAGCAAAGAGACTGAGCCACACATATACACGTACCCCTTCTCCCCCAAACTCCCCACCTACCCAGGCTTCCACGTAGCGTCGAGCAGAGTTCCTTGTGCTGCACAGTAGGTCCTTGTTGGCCGTCCATTTAAAAATATAGCAGTGTGTACACGTCCATCCCAAGGCCCCTAACTGTCTCTTCTCCCCATCCTTCCCACCGGTAACCGTAAGTTCCTTCTCTCCATCTGTGAGGCTGTCTCTGTTTTATAGACAAGTTCAAGCCTCCAATGAGAGCTCAGTTTGGCTGGCACCTTAGTGTCGATCTGTGATACTGTGAGCAGAGAACCTGGTCACTGTGGGCCAGACTGTGACCTACAGTTCTAAGGCAAGCTAACTCTTGAGTGTTGCTTTAAGCCACTGAATCTATGATTATGTGTTATGTGGTGTGTTAGTCAGGGTTCTCCAGAAACACAGAGTGTGTGTGTGTATGAGAAAGAGAAAGATAGACAGGGGTTAACTGTAAGAAATTGGCTCTCATGATTGTGCAGGCTGGCAGATTCTAATTCTGCATGGCAGGCTGGCAGGCTGGGGTCCCAGGGAAGACCTGAGGTTGTGGCTGAAGGCTGAAGGCACAATTTCTCTTCCCCAAGGAGGTCAATCTTTTTTCTTAAGACCTTCAACTGATTAGATGAGGCCCACCCATATAATGGAGGGCACTCTGCTTTCTCAGTGTCTAAAAATTTAAATATTAATCACATCTAAAATCCCTGGGCTTCCCTGATGGCTCAGTGGTAAAGAATATGATTGCCAATGCAAGAGATGTGAGTTGAATCCCTGGTCCAGGAAGATACCCTGGAGAGGATAATGGCTACCCACTCCAGTATTCTTGCCTGGGAAATCCCATGGGCAGAGGAACCTGGCAGGTTATGGTCCATGGGATCACAAAGAGTCCAACAGGACTGAGCTACTAAAGCATGCACATCTAAAAAATGCCTTCACAGTGCTGTCTAGACTCAGTTCAGTTCAGGTCAGTCGCTCAGTTGCGTCCAACTCTTTGCGACCCCATGGACTGCAGTACACCAGCTTCCCTGTCCATCACCAACTCCTGAAGCTTGCTCAAACTCATATCCATCGAGTCAGTGATGCCATCCAACCATCTCATCCTCTGTCATCCCCTTCTCCTCCTGCCTTCAATCTTTCCCAGCATCAGGGTCTGTTCCGGTGAATCAGTTCTTAGCAAGAGGTGGCCAAAGTATTGGAGCTTCAGCTTCAGCACCAGTCCTTCCAATGAATATTCAGGACTGATGTCCTTTAGGATTGACTGGTTTGGCTGTCTAGACTACTCTTGACCAAGTTGCTGGGTCACACAGTCAAGCCAAGTTGGTACATGAAATGAGCCAACAGACATAGCAATGGAAAACAAATATGTGAAAATATTAGCCATGGTTATCTCTGGGTGGTGGACTTCTGGCTGAATTCCATTTTCTTTTAAATATTTTCTGAATTTTTTCCAAAATTATATGTTAGTGTTAACATAAGAAAATATATTGAAAATCAGTTTTATTGTCTTCTAAGCCTCCTTGTAACCTATAAGTACTGTTTCTTCAAAAATAATACCATATTTAAAACAAATTATCCTTGTGTTGTAAAGTTACTACAGTAATAAATTTATGCTCTGTGACTTTATTAGACTTTGCAGCTTCAAGTGGAATTATAATTTTATGTGGACTTTAAAGCCATAAAATGGAGCTTATTCCCAGCGGTGCTGCCATATTTTGTGTCTCCAGGGCTCATTTTATGTGAGACATACAGTGGGAGATGCTCGGGGAGAGGCGCGTGTCCTTGGCAGGGGTCGGGGCTTGGCATTATCACCAGGGAGCCTCTTCCTCGATGGTGCAAAAGGGGTGAGCATTTGAGGGCTGCTAGCCTGGACCCTCTCTGAAATCACTTCCAAGTCCAACACCCATCATGTGTACCTGGGGAGGAGCCTCTGCACTCCTGGACCAGACAGTGCATGGCTTTTCCTACACAGACCCCCTCCCAGGGCCAGACACTGCCCAGTACCGGGTGACTTCCGGCCACTGCAGAGTTCCCATACCGAGAGTCCTCTGTCATTTTCCTGCACCTTCGGTGTCATAATTCTTCTTTTCCATCTTCTGTGTCTTTCTCTACGTCCTGATTACATTATCACCTCCTCAGATGACAGTGTACACTCATTTCTTTTTATTATCCTGGTAGTGGTCATGCCGTAGCTCTTCAGCTAACACTGTTAGCTGACAGGGACTCCACTTATGATCTGTTTCGTGGTACAGTTACACTGTTATTTTCATTTCAGATGGAGGTGCATTTAGTGATTATCTCCAATCACAGCAGGATGCTACATACATTTTACTGTCAACTGATTCCTACATTTGTATGGTGACCATTCAAGTAGATGTTAAAGTCAGCATTTATCATTAGATATGGCAATAGTGAAAAAAACCTCTTTCTCCTTAAGTAGTAATAGCATGTACCTCTTACTTTATACAGTGGTAGGTAGTCAAACATTTAACCTATAAAATCAGCAGTCAGAAAATACAATGGAGTGAGAAGAATGGAAACAAACATTTATCTGCCGCGGTGGTTTTTAATTTCTGGTACTAACGGGGAAAACACAGAACAGAGTGGCTGTTGCCAGCAGAACAGAACGTGTTCTTCACATGCTGGCCCGGGAGTTTACCTGGTTCCCTGTTGGTCTCACTCTCCAGACTTCATACTAAGTCTCTCGAGAGCATAGAGCTCACCCCCATTTTCCTGACAGAGTTGGCGCTTAATAATGTTTAATGGATGGAACTGCTTTTAAGGAAATTTTCACTGGGGCCATTCTGTGGGGTTGGCTTCCCTGGTTGCTCAGTCTGTAAAGAGTCTGCCTGCAATGTGGGAGCCCTGGGTTCGATCCTTGGGTCAAGAAGATGCCCTGGAGAAGAAATGGCAACCCACTCCAGTATTCTTGCCTGAAGAATGCCATGGACGGAGGAGCCTGGTGGGCTACAGTCCATAGCGTCACAAAGAGTTGGACTCGACGGAGTGACTTTCACTCTCATTCTGTGGGATTGTCAGTGGTGATTTTTACTAAAACCTTGTGTCCCAGGCGTCTCCCTTGTTATGCTAATAATTGTCTTAAAAACTATTCCTGAAGGCCATAGAGAACCACTGAAGAAATTCAAGTCAGCTAGCAGATTCCTGTTCTAGAAAGGTTGATCCAACTGGGTGGACACCATCGGGTGTCCATCAGGAGGCCTGGGGGAGTCACCAGGGCTGCCTTAGTGATGTTGTGTGGGTTGAGAAAACCGGCCTGGAGGCAGACGTCCTAGGGACAGAGTGGGACCCCCAGGGCTGTGACTCGGGCAGGGCTGGGGTGGCGTGCAGTGAGCGGCTGCTGTGAGGAGGGCAGGCATGGCAACGGCGCCGAGTCTGGCAGGGCAGGTGGCGCACAGTTGCTGAGAGGGGTCGCCTCCACGGTCCCGGCGGCCGGATATGAGGATGCCTGCTTTCTGCTTCTGCGGGGTCAGTGGGGCGGGCGGCGCCAGAGGACAGCAGGCGCCCCCAGGAGACCAGCACTGCTGCGGTACCCCGCCTTCCTGATCGGACGGCAGGGCCCACGGACGGGCAGGAGAGGCTGGGGGAGTGGCCAGGGTCTCAGCCACGTGGGGAGATGGCAGGGCTTCCTGAGGAAGGGCCGTCCTGGCCGTCCCCGTGCTGGACGGTCCAGAAGAGGCAGGGGCTGCACCCCGGCCCCCTCCCCGGGGCAGGCTGCTTCCACAGTGGCTGGTCTCACCTGTCACTCATGGACTCTCTGCGTTTTCCGTTCTCTTCAAAATCCGCGTTTTCTCACTTCCTTTTGTCGAGGGTTTGATGAAAGAGTCTCTGTATGTGGACTGAATTTTTCTTTGATCTCCACAACCCGGAGGTATTTAGTGTTAACTGCCGTCCTTTGTGTGCAGACTCTGCCCCCAGAGGGTGCTCCGTGCACACTGGCCGAGTACATGAGTCAGGTCTGTGCCGGCCCAGGGGCACCCGGGCAGTGTGTGTAGCTCAGTGAACAGCAGGTGCATAGATACCGAGGTGGTTAGTGGTGACGTACTGGTTGCCATGCTGATCGATCATCCTCTTGCTGCACCTATGGTTACCTGTTAGCCACCAGGCTGGTTAACCCACCAGCAGTGCTGGCTGTGCCCTGTTTCTTAGGCCTCTTCTTAATGCATGCGACTGGGGGCTCAGAAGGCTCTTCACTGGAACACATACCCCCTCAGATGGTCCCCGAGAGCCCCTCCTGGAAGGGGCAGGCCTGAGGGACCCCAGCCCCTGATGCCCTGGCCTGAGGGTCCATCCAGGCACTGGCCTGAGTGTGAGCGTCACGTCACGGATCTAGTCTGATTCCACTGCCCTCAGACGGGCGCCCGGGACAGGGCTGAAAAGGCAGCACGTCCTGTGACTGTGTCTCCGGGCCCAGGCCCAGGAAGGATCAGGACAGATCTAAGTGCTTCCCAGGCGGCTCGGCAGTCAAGAACCTGCCTGTTAGTGCAGGAGACTCGGGGTCAATCCCTGGGTCGGGAAGATCCCCTGGAGGAGGGCATGGCTACCCGCTCCAGTATTCTTGCCTGGAGAATCCCATGGACAGAGAAGCCTGGCGGGCTACAGTCCATGGGGTTGCAAAGAGTCAGACACGACTGAGGGGCTGAACAACCACAAAGTCAGGCTGCGTGTTCCCTCAGAGTTCTCCAGGCAGGGCACTGCCATTCACTTTGGCTGGTGAGTATTTGATGAGCTCCAGCACATGTGGTCAAACTCTAGTCTCCTTTGCAATAAGCCTTCCGCCCCTGCTGCCCCCGCCCCTGGTCTGCGCGTCCCGTTTCTGCATCTGCACCTGTGCACCCAACATCAGGGATCCTGGGCTCATGCCCCCCATCTCAGTGCCCAAGCCATGTAGGGTAGGGCCGCCTTGGGCACAGGCCATCCGGCATGTTCCCTGGACAGAGCGCCTGAGTCCAGCAGACCCTGGTGTGCTCAGAGCTCGGCGTTTGCTTCCCAGTGTGGTCACCCCGGGGCCAGCCCCAATGCAGACACAAACCCAGTCTCCATCACCCACAGGAAGATGTCTCACAAGTGTATTTGTTGTTGTTTGTGGATGAAATGGATAAAAATGCAGGTTCTCTGAAGGGTCCCTCAGTGGGGCACCCACGCACGCTACCCCAGTAGACCTGTGTTCCTCTAAGTGTCGGGGGTCCAGAGACCATCTGCCACAGAAGCGCCTTGGATGTTTATTGAAGTTCAGATCTGGAGCTGACGCCACCCATGTGACTCCAACTGGGGTGTGTGGTCCAGGAACCAGCAGGGCACTGTGATGCTGGGAGCTCTGGGAAACCTTCAGTGGGTATTTTCCTGTCGTCCTGACACTAGCTTTTAATATAAACCAGCAAGTGTCAGAAATTTTAGTAAAAAGAAAGGCTCCGTGCTTGCTTAAAAACCCATCTCAGACATAGAGAAAGGAGTGGAGCCCAACTGCAACGGAAGGCCCTCGGGGGGCAGGATGAGTGCCCGAGACGGTCTTGGCTGTCCCTGAGCGCAGCCCTCACCCAGCGCGGCCCAGGGTGGCCGATGCCTCCGTGGGGTACTCTCTCCGTGCCAGGACGTGCACACTGCTGTGGCCGCTGTCTTGGTGCCCAGCATGCACGGGCCGGCAGGGGCGGCCCTGAGTCCACACTGTCCCCTGCCTCCCTGGACTCCCACTCAACCTGGAGTGAGCAAGCAGTCTAGGCTGGCCGTCACCAGAGGGGCAGGTGGGGTGGCCACCTCACAGACTCACTCAGCCGCACACCAGGGAGGAGGGGGACGGCAACCCCCAACACCAGACTGGGGTCTCCCGGCCTCGAATCCCTGCTCTCCCCACCCTCAGCCGTCCCTCTGCAGGGATCAGAGAAGTTCTGTGACCACCTGGAGGAGGACAGCCATGTCTGCAGCCTGAAATCTCCCGTCCACAACCCACAGGGCAGGCGACCCCAGGAGCCTCTCATCCACAACCCACAGGACAAGTGACCCCGGGAGTCTCCCGTCCATGACCCGGACAGCAGGCAACTCCAGGAGTCTCCCGTCCATGACCCAGAAGGCAGGCAACACCAGGAGCCTCTCATCCATGACCTGCAGGGCAGGCTACCCCAGGAGTCTCCCGTCCACGACCCAGACAGTGGGCAACCCCAGGCGTCTCCCATCCACGACCCGCAGGGCAGGCAACTCCAGGAGCCTCCCGTCCATGACCCACAGGGCAGGCAACCCCAGGAGCCTCCTGTCCATGACCCGCAGGGCCATTGACCCCAGGAGCCTCTCGTTCACGACCTGCAGGGCAGGCAACCCCAGAAGCGTCTCGTCCACGACCCGCATGACAGGCGACCCCAGGAGCCTCCCGTCCACGACCCGGATGGCAGGCGACCCCAGGAACATCTCCCGATGCTTGGCTCTGACCACCTGGAGGGAGCAGCCCCGGCTCTGTGTTGGCTCAGGAACTCTCCCGCCTGGTTGCCTGAAACACCGCCTCTGGGTAAGATGATTCCTCTCGCACCTGAGGCCCAGCGTTAGACTCCCTTTGGTGCCCGCCACCACCCCTCCTGGGCACCTGCGTCTCTCACCTCTGGGAGGGAACGGAGCGCGGCCCTGTCGTGACTCGGAGGCTGAGGCTGTGAAGGCAGGTCCGCTCTGGGACACACTGCTGCTTGGCGTCGCGCTCATCTGAGCTGCTGGTTTATCACACAGCTGCGATAATGCACCGCAGGCTTTGAAAATGCGTGTGTAGCACTGAAGTGACACACGCACCCTCCGGAGGGAGCCATCTTTGTGCAGAGTCTGGATCACCTGCGCAGGGACCTTTGGGCCTGGGGTCACCTCTCAGGAAGGTGAGCGCCCTGTCATGAAATGAGTGGGCCCTCATGAAATGAGGCCCCAGAGACGCATAGGGGCTTTGCAGGATGTGAGGACAATGGCTGCGTTTGGTGGGAGTTGCATGACTGCTCACTCCACGGCCTCGGGGCCTCCCCCACCCAGGGAGGCCAGGGCCCCTGGACGCCCCGTGAGCCAGTGACGGGGCCTCGACTGGCTTCTGAAAACCCCTCCCGAATCATCACACTTCAGTTGACAAGTGACAGAAAACTAAACATGTTTCTTTCCACACCTGATTCCTAACCCCTTGACTAGGATATAACTTACAGACCATGCAGTTCATCCCCTTGACGTGTACAGCTCAGTGGCTTGTGGTGTATTCACAGGTCCTTGTGATCCATGTCAGGATGTGGCTTCCCACTGAGGAGCCGCCCAGCTCCTCCACCCCAACCCGACAGCCACCCCATGTGCTCTCTGTCTCCCTGGTTTGCCAGTTCCGGACGTGCCGTGGACATGCAATCCTGCAGCACGTGCCTTCATGTTGGCTTCTCCCACCCAGCGTGTCTTTAAGGTTCCTCTGCTCTGTGGCCAGCGCCAGCCTCCTCTGCTGTTACAGCTGGGTAGTACTCCATCGTGTGGCTGCAGCACCGATAACTTCTCCCACACCTCATCGACATTTGTTTCCACTTCGGGGCTCTTATGACAAATCCTGCACACGTCTCTCCGTGGACAGTTACCTTCATTTGTCCCGTACCTGGGGGTCGAGCTGCCGGGTCTCTTGGGAATATCACGTGTGACCTTCTGGGGAGCTCCCAGACTGTTTTTAAACTGGCTGAACATCCTCTACTACTTAATACTACTCATTTTCAATGTATCCTGTATTGTGCAGTGTATATAAATATGCATGTTTGTATGAAATGTGTCCCTCATTTTAAGTTTTTCACGCTCATGTTTACAGGCCTTGCTTTAATCTCTGAGGGCTTACAGGCACATCACTTTGTAACGAGAGCAGGTTTTTTCATGATACATTTATTTCCATTGATGTTGACAGAGTGTCATAACACGGAAGATAAATAATTGGAGCTTTTCCTTAATACTCATCATTCTCCCTGATGTTTTCATCTCTCTGCTCTCCTTACCGTGGAGTCCAGTTCATAATCCTGTCTGCAGTGTTGCCACTTTTTCCTCAAAATACAATTCAGAAGTTCAACTATAAGTTAGTTTGGGGAAAAAAGAGGATGTTTGGAAAGATACCGGATCAGGAAACTGGATCCTATTGAAGCATATGTGCTGCCTCTTGGCGGAGCCGGGGGCACCCTGGTACCCTCGCAGACGCTGTCATCTGTGACGGTCCGGGTGTGGCGTCAGCTGTCGCCGGGAGAACGTGGCATCCAGGAGGCACAGCTTCATCATCGCTCAGCGGGCTTAGAGGGCCCTGAAGCCAACAACGGACTCTTTTAATAGCAGAAAGGACACGTGTGAGACAACACAGGAGGGTCTCGCGGCAGGAAAGACCTCCCTCAGAGCCGCTTTCGTGAAGCTGGTCCCTGCCAGCCCCCCATGCACACACCCCTGGCTGACACCCCCGGGCTGACAACCCTGGGAATGAGGAGGGGCGGCCAGGCTTCCGGTAGCGTGGATCTGCTCCGTGACAGGGGCCTTCACCCCGAGAACAGAGGCTGCGTCTCATCGGCGGAGTGTGGGTGGTGAGCCCTTTCCCTGCTCCGGGGGGTCTGAGAAGGCACACAGGTGAGGTGCGTGGTGCTGCGGGGGGAGTCAGCCTCTGCCTCTCAGCAGTGAGGTCTCTAAACAAACAACCACTGAAGTACTGGTGCGGGTGAGCCAAGCAGAGGACAGAGGCCACGTCTGAACCCAGCGTGACCACAGGGCGCACCGGGCGGGAGCCCTGCAGAGCCAGCCCTGCCGCAGAGCACGGCCACAGCCTCCGCAGCGCATCCCTGCTGTTCGTCTGTTAGGACGCGCGTCTGTGAATTCGCTGTGTCTGCAGGGCGTGTGCGTGGATGCACGCAACCTGGCTGCCTGAGGACTGCAGGCGCTGCTCCCCGTAATCGGACCAACACGAACGGAGAGAGAAGCTTTGATGGAGACTGCAGTATTGCCACGGTGTTAATTCTCCCCAGATCGAGGTGTCGATTCAGGGCAGCCTCCGTTTTTAGAGAAACTGCCAGGAAGAAAACGCGGAGGATCTTAGAAGAGCGCAGACAGTCTCGACAGAGAAGAGCCAAGTTGGGCCGGCCGCTCCGGCCGCTTCTCTCCCAGCCTGGGCCCAGCGTCCCTGCAGGGGTCCCTGCTGCCGCTCAGGAGAGCGGTGTTTAGAAACCAAGGCCCAGCCCCGGGTGTGCTCACTGCCGGTTCCCTTAGCGGCAGAGAGAGCTAGCACACGTGCATACCTACAGTCATTTATTTTGTTTATCCACTGGCACATGTACGACGCTAAACATGGATTCATACCCACGTCTCTAACTATAACCTAGTACGGCGCGGCTCATTCTAGCTTTCCCCCACCCCTTGAGTATCTGTATAAGATACGTTTAAATTTCCTTTGAGACTTTCTCTCTGAGCCAATCTGGAAGACTATTGTTTAACTTCCACATATTTGGGAATTTTCCAGAAATTCTTCTGTTACTGATTTCTAGTTTTATTGATTTTGGTCCAAGAACATACTCTGTATGATTTCTGTTCTTTCAAATGTGTTAAGGTTTGTTCTGTGGTCCAGAATACAGTCTGTCTTGGTGAATGCCCACTTGACACTCACCCGAGGAAAACGTGGATGATGCTGTGTTTTTGGAGGCTGTCTGCTCTTAAAACAGGGATATTGGTGTCAGAATAGACCAGGGTTGTTTTAGCCTCAGCACTGCTGATATTTGGGGCCAGAAAATTCTTTTTGGTTGACAGGTGGCTGTGACTATAGAATTTTAGTAGCATCTCTGGTCTCTACTCACCAGGCTCCCATCCCCAAGCTGTGACAACTAAATATTTCCAAGTGTCTCCAGTTGTCCCTTGGGGGTGAAACCTCTCAGGTTAAGGAAAACTCAAATAGAATAAACTGATGTGACTGAAGAGTGACTGTCGCCGTCAACACTTAAAAAGTCTGCTCGTCAAAACACTCCCAACAGGAAGGGGACAAGGCAAGCCACAAAGTGAAGGAAAATACTTGAATGAATATCTGACAAAGGATTTGAGTACAGAACATATAAAGAACTCCTACAAAACAAAACCAGAAATAACCTGGTTAAAAATGCGGGGGTAGGTGGAAAGTCTTTTCACGAAAGAAGATGTACAAATGACCAGTCATCCCGTTGTTACTCATCCAGGAGGAGACACCACTTCACTTTCAGTCACGGGCTCAGCTTGAGCAGCACACTGTGAGGGGTGTGTGTGTATGGGGCAGGGGGTGGTCACAGAGGAGGAGGTCACCCAGAGCCGTCACCTGCACAGCTCGCAGACACATCTGTCTCGTCTGTAGCAACCAGTGGCATTTGTTTTTCCGTTCTGTGATTTCTATTTCAGAAAAAAAAAAAAACACTACGCTTTATGATGACTTCACCTAGGTTTGCTCTTTTCCAAAAAAATTCAACTTTTGAAATGTTTTGTTCAGACAGAATCTCACGTGGAAAGGTGGGGGCCGCATCTGAGCACCCCTGACCCCATCAGCCCCCCGGGTGTGCCCTGAGACTCCTCTACCAAACTCCACAGACGAACCTGGGCCGCACGTCCCGCCCCCCGCCCAGGCCTCCTGAGGGTGGACCGAGCACAGTGCAGTGGGCAGTGACAGGGGCTCTGCGTGCGCCCCCCACTCCTGCACACCCTCTGAGCACCCGTCTCCGCAGTGAAGGGCTGGCAGTGCTTTCCTGTGCTTGTGGCATCAAGTCCAGACTCCAGAGGGGGCTGCACAGTCCCCACTGGTCTTTTCCGGAAGCCTCTCCGCAGCCCACGTCTCCCCACAGCCCCGCTGTCCACCGCTGTGCACTGGGACCGTCGGTGATCCCGTCCACGTTCCGACCCTGTAGGCCCAAGTGTGCGTCTGTCGTAGTAGTGCCAGATTTAAGAGAGACAAACAGTGACGTCTGCCTTCCAGCTGGACGGTGCGTTCCGTTAGCCTCAGGGACACGTTTGGGACGATTGGGAACATGCTGCTAGTGAGAGTTACTTGCTGCTCCTCTGAACTCCACGTGTAACTGGGTGCCCCGTGTTTCTGTCTGGCATCATCCCTCCATCGTTGCTGGCATCAGCGCCTAGCAGCATTCCGGGCACCTGCTGGAGAAAGTCTGCAGAATTTACCAGAAGGCACACAGGCCTTTCCCCGCAGCGCTGCTGGTTAGAGGAGGAACGCCGTGAGGAGCAGACCCAGAGCAGCAGGTCCGGCAGCCTGGGACGCACGAGGGGGAAAGCAGGGTGGGCGGGCAGCTCAGCCCCAAAGCCCGCAACGCCGCCCCTCATCTCGGTCTCCAGCCCAGGGCCCTCCCGCCTTCCAGTCACACGGGGAACCGATTCTGAGCCTGACGCCGGCTCTCTGTCATCCTCGGGAGGCTCCTCAGGGCTGGGGGGGTTTCAGCCGTCCCCAGAGAGAAGGTCCCCGGGGAGGGCCCTCTGGTGTCACTTCTAGGGTCTGAGCACCCAGCCCTGGATGGGGTGAACATGAGCACACGTTCTCCTGTGACTGCAGTTAAAGCTTAGTCTGAATATTTCCCTATTTACACACTCAGTCTAATTATGGAAATAACCTGAAAAAGCACTTTCCCAACAGCCCCCAGGTCTGTGACCTGCGGGGCTCCGTGGCCTACCGAGTGTGTTGGAGGATGCTAAGCCACCATAATCAAGTGCGGATGAAGTTGGGGACCAGACCTTTGCAACCTCTGCTCCTCTGACTCAGCTGCCCAGATCTTGGGGCAAAAAGCATCAGTTTTGGAGCCAGGCTGCCTGGGCCCGGAGTCTAGCTCTGCGTTCGCTTTGCGGGCACCTGGGTGAGGTGGCTCCCCATTTGCAGTGAGGCCCAAGCATGTGGGGTCCCTGCGAGGACTGACGGGCTGGTACAGGGTGCTTCCAGGGGCCAGCATAACAGTACATCATGGATGTTCGATGTCTGGAGTCTGTGTGTGAAAGAAAACCTGAGGTTAGCTTTCTGTAGTGGCAGCTCGTCTCTCAGTGGCTGCCCAGGGCTGGAATAAAGAGGTGGTCGTGAGTTAGAAGACACATCTGAACGTAGAATCACAAATACAGAGTCCTGTGTGGATGCCACTCAGCCATAGTTCTGAGTCACCCCACTCACAGTGCCAGGCTCTGGGCTGGAAATCTGGATACAGAGATAAAGAACACAGAGCCCTGCTTTTACAGATGCTGAGAACTTAAATGTGAGAATGTTGAATCAGCAAAGAGCGGTGTTAATCAGAAGGGAAAGCTCTTCAATTGGAAGTAAGATAAAAGTGCTAACTGGTAGAAACTGGAGTGTGCAGACCCCCGTCCAGACCCGGGCCCGAGCAGCGTGGGTGACAAGGAGTCCGGCAGAAACCTGGACTCTTTACGAGCCAAGGTCAGGGCAGCCCCAGGCCCATTTCTCTCCCGTTTCCTTTCCTTTTCTCTTCTCTTCTCTTTTGGTCTGTTTTAAGTGGAAAGAAGGGATGTAAGAGCTGGAATGTTATATACCTAGTCTTAAAACAAAGTTATCATTATAATAATTTGTAAATTGTATTCTATTAGTATCTAAAAATACATGCTATTAACTTTACCTGAAATAATGACCTTAAAATAAATGAGCTTCCTTAATCTGAACTTAACATCAAGCCAGTTTTCCCTCTGCTGCCCTATTTCCAAAGAAGTAAATCACCGTGAAATCAATTTACATCAAGGGCTTACTTTAAAAATCAGGGAACATACTGTGGTCAAGACATGGAGTCAGAATTAGCAACCTAATTTTTATACACAGGCCTGTGCAATTATCCTAGTTAACTGTCTCATTGTGATCCACAGTAGGAAAGAAGAATAAATCCATTATTGTTGTTCACATTTTTCCAGCTTGGGGGTCAAATAAAATACAGTGTGTCTTGATTGTGGAAAGACTCACCAAACCTGAAAGGAGCTCGATTTAGCCAGAAACGTCAACCCAGCTGAACCCTCTCTCTGCCAGACATCCTCAGGGTTTGCCCTATGCTTTCAAGATTATGCAAAAAACAAGGAGGGGGACGGACTAGAGGAAATTGATTTTTAAGGCTGTTTGGAAGGAAATGACCATTATGATGATAATATGGATTTGAGTTTTCAGTCTGCTCTCTGCTTCTATTGCATAATCTGGACAACTTCACATAAGTTAAAATGGCTGGCAAACCTTTGATTTTTTTCTTCTTCTATTTTTCTGAGTGTGTAAAGTTGCCAAAAGCTACCCTGACCTTTATGAGACTCTCGTGGACTTCTGAGCCCAGTTTGCTCTGAGGCTGTGTGAGTTATCCAAGCTTTCAGGGTTAGGTTTCCCTCTTCGTGGAATGATCCAGATTTCACTACCTGATGATAAAAAGTCAGGTTTTGAAGCAAGTCTGTAAGTAGTCTGCCCCATTGGTGCTGATGAACCCACGTCCATGAGCTCATCTGTCAGGAATGTTACCACGAGCCCTAGATGCCCACCTCGCGATAGGGTTTGATAGCAGCCCCGGGCACTGCCACACATGGTCCCTGCAGCGATGCTCACGAGGCCTCTGTCTTCTCTCTTTCTCTCCTGTAGCCAGAGCTACCTGCAAGCTGCCAGCGACGGGCCTGCCAGCCACGGGCTGGACCCCTCTGCCAACTACAACTCCCCGAAGTTCCGCTCCCGGAACCAGAGCTACATGCGTGCCGTCAGCACCCTCAGCCAGGCCAGCTGCGTGAGCCAGGTGGGGCCCCTCCCGGTCAGCCCCCTGCTGCAGACTCAGGCCTGAGCCAGGTGGGGCCCCTCTCCTCCTGGTCAGCCCCTGCTGTAGACTCAGGCCTGAACCAGGTAGGGTCCCTCCCCTCCTGGTCAGCCCCCTGCTGCAGAGTCTCAGCCAGGAGTGCTCCTGTGCCATCATTGCACTAGGGAGCTCCGTGGGCGTGACGGGGCCTTTGTGACCAGTCGTTCTCACTCCCAGCCCCTCTGAGCAGGGCTGACGGGAGCGTCCACCACGTTCCCCTGCCGCGCCCCCCACACGGAGCAGCCTCCTTCCCTGGGCCAGGCCCCCCATGTGGAGGGTCTGAGCCCCACCCAGCGGGACACACAGGGCCCCATAGCACCAACCCCCTGAGGTCGCTGGTGTTTCCATGGACAGACTGTCCCCGCAGCTGCAGGCGAGCCATCAGGTCATGCCCTGTGTTGTTCTCTGAGGACACAGGTGATCCAGACCACCCCTGGCTCTGCCGCCTGAGGGAGGGGGCCCCGCAGGAGGGGACCCACAGAGGGGCGCTTGGGAACCTCTCCCCGCCCCTCACACCCTCGCCACCACTGTGCTCACACCCAGCCTGGCTGCCGATGTTTCTGGACCCAGCGCCGCTGGGCGTGAGGGAGCCACAGTGGGACAGCTGTCTGGACAGGTGGGCTCTGGGCGCAGTGGCTCAGCTTTCCCTAGGCGGGAGGGTGAGCCAGCCCAGAGGCTGAGGGCAGGAGGGGCTCCCATCTGGTCTCTGCTCGCCTTCCTGCGGTGGCTGCCTTGCTGAGGCCCCTGTGGCCACATCCTGGTTCCTGCGAGTCTCTGTGTGCTTCATCCATGCACCGTCCAGATCGCCCTGACAGCTGCTCAGTTTGCCCGGGAACCCAGGCGCTTTGCTGGGCGCGCAGGGGTGGGGGGGTCGTCAGGAGACCGCAGGGCAGGGGGCACCCCACTGCCCCCGCAGGAGCAGCGTCCGCCTTCCCCCACGGCCGAGCCTGCCACCCGCTCCTCCTGCCTTCTCGTTGTCTTCACAAAGCAGTGTCAGTCTGAGTGTAGCTTCTTTCTGTCATGCATCCTTTCTCTTTTCACTGTGGTAAAATATACCTAAAATCCACAACATGTACCATCTTAACCGTCTTGCAGTGTACATCCCGTGGCGTTTGGCACGTCGCATTGTTGGGCAGCCACCCCCACCGTCATCTCCAGAACGCTCTCATCTTCCTAAACTGAAGCTGTGCCCACGCAGCACTGGCCCCCGCCCCCCATCCCCTCTCTGTCTCCTCCCCGGGACCTCACAGGAGTGACTCTCACAGCGCTTGCCCTCCGTGTCTGCCCTGCTTCGCTTTCCTCCGTTGGGTGCCTGTGTCAGAACGTGCTTCTCCTCTGTAAGGCTGAGCAGCACGCCGTGTGGATGGCCCGCACTGTGCCCACCGTCTGTCAGCAGACACTGTGTTGCTTCCGCCTTGGCTGCTGTGAGCGACACTGTGTGGACACGGTGTGCAAGCGTCTGTCGGTGTCTCCGCTTCCGGTTCTCACGCTGCACGCCCTGTTCCTGCGGGTGCAGCTGTGGTCTCCCGAGGAAGCTCCGTGCCAGTTCCCGCAGCGGCTGCCCCGCTTTCCAGCGCCAGCAGCTGCGTCCAGGGTCCCACCCCCCGCCCACAGCCACCACCTCACTCTGCAAGCGCCACCATCCTGACCTGGGAAACCCGCCCTCAGCGTGTATCAGGCTCTCTGCCACTAGGAGCCACGTTCCTCACCATCTTCTGATTTTCTCTTCTCTGGTATCTCGAAGCCCACGTCCTCCAGAAGCAGTTTAAGTGCTTTCCTGCTCTTGCAGTTGACTAGAGAAGCCAGCACTTCAGCCCACACTGATTATGTGCCGCTCTGACTTTGCAACCTCCCGAGACACCCCGTGTCAGGCTGAACTGCGGTTTGAGTCGCAGAGTAAAATGCCCACTTTTCCAAATCTCCCTCGAGCTAGTCAGAGAAAAGGCCATTTTAGTTCCAGCCTAGACCAGCTGAGGTCCTTCTCAACTGCTTATTTGTTTCGGGGAAAAGTCCCCCTCATTTGAAGGGCCTCGCTGGTCAGCTTTGTGGCTGAAAGCACTGGCTGAGCGGTCCTCACTGAACGCCCATCCCTGAGTGTCAGAAGGTACCCGTGAGGGTGATGGCACCTCTTCCAGAAGGAGAAAGGCCCTGGGCCTGTGGGTTTGCAGCAAGGGGGAACCTACCAAGACCCCGTGTCGGAACTGGCGGGCGCGGGCGACCCCACACGGTTTTCTGGCCTCTTTAGGTTGTCTGACCTGGGTCCTGTGACGTAAATGACATGAAACAGTCTGAGACTTTCTGATACAGTTCCACATGAGGGAAAACCTGGGTCGGAAGGAGTCTGTACTCCAGGAAACAGCATACTTCGAGCCAGAGTGAGAGTGTTTGGGATGCATTTCCCTCCATGGGCACCAAGGTGACTGTGCTGGGGTGTCGGCATCTGTCTTTGCCCGAACTCGTCTGCCACTTTCCAGCATCAGACACCCTGAAACCTCTCACGTGGTGCAATCGCCCGGGGGTCTTTCTCTGGTCATTTCTGCCTGAACAAACTCGGTGTCCCCTCACTCTGGGCTCTGGGTCAGCAGTCCTACCTTTAAGACCCCCTCAGCACCTTCCTCCCGGGCCATGCTCACTGGGATTTGTCCAGTGAAGGGAGCGCTTGTTGAATATCTCCAAGTGTTAATAGAAGCAGGGAGCCAGGGAAGCATCTCAGGTAAGTGCAGGGGGGACCCAGGCCCAGGTCTGTGATTAGAGTGGGCAAGAAGCTGTCTTCTCTGATGAAGGGCAAATCCAATTCCTACCTGCTTTTACCTCTGTGAACAGTTAGAGGAAAAGGATTGATCTGGTATTTAGAACAATACTTTTTAAAATTTACCTGTCAACGTAGCAGGAGTGTTCAGCAAGTTGTGGGTCACGTTCCAGGGGTGGAGTGAGTGACTCAGCTGGGCGCTGGGCTGAGACTGTACCCAGTCATGGCCTCTGTGAGTACACTGCCCGCAGGCGTGGCTGGGGCGCAGGGGGCAGGCAGGGTTCCTAGGGCAGAGGCCCCCTGCATGGGGGGTGGTGGGGAGACCAGCCTAGGTTTCCGGGCCCCTTCATGAGCCCTAAGCAGGGACCCAGCAGGTCACCCAGGAGAATTGTCTTGGCCTCTGCCTGAGCCCCAGTTCCATGCAGAACTCTGGCCCCTCCACGTAAAGCATCTCCACGGGCATCTCCTGACCGGCTTCCGTGTTAACACGAGGTGCCCTGGGAGGCGGGGTTTGGGGAGGAGCCACCTGTCCAGGTCCCCACGAACCAGGCCTGGGAGCAGCTGCAGCTCATGGGCCCAGGCCCGGAAATCCTCGTTCCTACAATCCCCACTCCCCCCCACCCCCGCCCCAGGCTCTTCAGCCTGCTCTGTGTCCCACTACCGAGTTTCTGTATAAACTCCTAGACATGGCTCCTGGGAAGGCCCCAGAAACCTCAGGAAACCGCATTCCGCGAGGACAGCACACGGAGGCCCTCCGCTCACCCGCAGTCTGGCCCCTGGAGCGCGGCCCCTCAGGACCCGCGCTCTCCAAGGGCCCAGTCACATTTCATGACATAGGGTCCCAGGGCGACTCTCTACTCAGAAATGAAATGTCAGGCTTGAGAATAACAACTTTACCTGCTGAACCGCCAAAACTCAGGGCGGACACTACCAGCCCACGCTGAAAGGAGGGGAGGGAACCCAACGGAAGTGTGGGCGGCGCACCTGCATTGTGAGAGACCGAGGCACCTGCAGGACACGGGCTGGGGCTGCCTCCAGGGACGCAGGGGCAAGCTCGTGGCCGAGCAGGCGTCCGTGTCCTCAGCCCAGGGCACTGGGCTGAGCGGAAGCAGAGACAGCCGCGCCCATGGGTCTTTGTGAGCACAGCGTCCATACCTGGCTTGTCTGAGCTGGAAACAGCCTGGGCCATGAAAACGGAAAAAGAAGGATGACGAATACTTTGCACAGTGTGCTAACCTTTAAACCTCGCTGTTCCTCTTGACCTCAATGGTAACTGCCAGTCGCACTTTAAAGCCTGCCTCGGGGTCTCTAGACTTTCCAGGGCACAGTGGGAATTGGTGGGTTTTTTCTCAGCGTTCCCCGAGCTTAATGGCTCCCAGTGTGCCGACTTCAAATTAATTAAGCCTGTGCATGGCAGGCGGTGAGTGCCTGCGGGTGAGCTCTGAGCGCTTCTCCGCTGGCGCATGGCTGTGGCGCCTGGCCGAGCCGAGCCGTCAGCTGCGCTGTCGTTCTTCCAGATGAGCGAGGCCGAGGTCAACGGGCAGTTCGAGTCGGTGTGTGAGTCGGTCTTCAGCGAAGTGGAGTCTCAGGCCATGGACGCGCTGGACCTCCCGGGATGCTTCCGGACACGCAGCCACAGCTACCTGCGTGCCATTCAAGCGGGCTACTCCCAGGACGATGAGTGCGTGCCCCTGACCATCCCCGCTGATGCCGCCTCCACCATCCGGCCCACAGGTAAGGGACGCCCTCTGACCCATCCCCCAAACGGACAGGTGTGGGGCACCTCCATCCTCACGGACTGGGGTGAGTTCTTTCCAAACATCTGGAAATTTTCCAGCTTACATTGGTGACACAGTGCTGTTTGCAGTGATGTTTTGAAATGTTTTCTTTCCCTGGATTACTTTTCTTTTTCTTAGGATGAAATCTATCGATTGTCAAGGTCCTTATAACAGTCAAGTAGAGTTTTTGTAAAGTTTTGTATATGAAAAACATTGATGTTTGGGAGGTGATTGTTTTAGATACCGAAGTTGAATAGACAGCAGTAAAAGCTCAGCTGATGTGCAGTGACGTGGGGTCCCTCACCGCAGGCCCAGCCCCAAGTCTGCAGTGGGCAGATCTGTCAACACGATGCCTGGCTGCAGAGCAGACCGTTCGTGGAACTGAAGGTCACAGTCCTCCTTCAGTTCTTGGGGAAAGCCAAGATAAATTTTGATAATTTATCACCTAAGCTAAGCATCACTGTCTAATGTTTCTGTGCACTGTGCTCGTTTATGCAGCACCGTGAGTAAACACGGCCCGGAGAAGCCCACGAAGCAGCCAGGGATCAGAGTCGCCGAGCGCCGTGATGGGAAGAGCGTGGGGTTTGGACGCCTCGGGGCTGGGGCGGGGATGATCCTGAGGAGGACTGGAGAGAAGTGGCCCCAGTTATTGACGGCTCCTGGGAGCCAGGGCGGGGGCGGACCGTGTCACCCGCCACCCGCCCACGACAGAGCTGCGCGTGTTTGAAGCCAGGACAGCTGGCAGGACGTGGGGCGATGACCGGAGCTAGGTGTCGGGGGATCCTGCGGCTGCCTGGAACCTTCCCTGTCACTCGTGGAGCCTGCAGGTGGGAGAGGGCTCACCAGAGTCAGACCTGCGCCGCCGCCTCTGGGATCGCGGGCGGGTCATCCTCGCAGTCTGCTGCTCCTCGGTGTCCAACTCAGGCAGAAGCTCTGAGCACGTGACCGGGTCCGCCCGAGGGTTAGGGAGCTCGGAGTGCCGTGGGGCCTCTGGTCCTTTTCCAGTTGCCTGTGGCCCCGAGCAGAGGCCGTGATGCCCCCATGCTCCCGAGCCCAGGGGTCAGGGTGGGCGCCATTCTGGGAGCCGTGCCCTGCAGGAACCAGGGCCCACTCCATACAGGGCTGCAGATGCTGAGGACGTTGGGGGCCCGTGGGGCCCAGCCCCAGCTTCCCCCGGAAGCACCCCGTGTCTGTGACGTCAGGGACCACCCCTCACACTCTGCCCTTGTGGGGAAAAGTGTGGAAAGTGAACTAATTAGAAACTTAAGGAAGTTTCTATCTTACTTACTTATTTTACTTACCTTACTATCGTTGCAGATTTTAAAATATGCTGTAAAGAGATAATTACTGATAGGTTCACCAATATTCGTTGAGTGTCTCCTACAAGCAAACAATTAAGCACACTCTTGGTCTTCAGAAATGCTCTGAAACGATCATCACCTGGTGGAAAATGACTTTCTTGTTTATAGAGCTGTCACTCCAGAGGAATAAATATAAAACAGATTTCACAGACATAAGAACTAGTGCAGAACTCAAACTAAAATTCTGATTTATGTACATATCATTTTACCAAGTATTACCAATACATCTTGGTATTCCAACATGTATCTACCAAATGTATTAACAAAAGAAAAAAAAACGCTTCTCTTCAAAATTTCTCCTGAACATTGGCCTAGTTATAGAGTCAGAATTCTTCCAGAAAACAGTGGGGGAAGCAGAGGCAGGCATGCCTTCCAAAGTTAGGGAGTGGTCTGGGGAATAAGAGATGAGATGGATAACATCAGGAAAAATAGCAAGTTGCCTTGAAATAATTGATTTATAGAATTATAAGCTACCTTTTTTAAAGGTGCAGACGGATCCTTAATTCCTCCCTTCCCCTCTTTTACTCTAAGCGTTAGAAATTGAATATTTGTAAATTTTTCTCTCCTAAATAGAATAGTGATGACCTACAGCAACAGAATACTTAATAGGATTGTGAAACATACCAAAGAAATGAGACGCCCCTGTCTGGAGGTGAGGCAAAAACGGGGTTTCCATGATTTTATGTTGAAATACTATTTGGAAGATCATACATTTAATAACTATGCTTCGTTGATGTGTGTGTGTGTGTAGAGAGAGAGAGATTATTTTGACAAGTGCATTTTCTTTTATACTCCTAAAATTAGCTTTTGAAAATAATTCCCCAAAAAGTTATTCAAAAACATTCCCAGTGATTATTTTGAACAATAAGATGTACTTAAATGTCTTTTTAAGCCTGAAACATAAAAGTCGGTGTCCATTGGTTGCGTCACCTGTATAAACGCAAATGTGTAATGTTGATGTTCATCTAGCAGTAATTAAACTCCAAGCGTGTGCACGAAAGGGCCATTAGCAGTTTCGGAACGTGTATCAGGCGCTCCGTTCTCAGCGCTCACAGGCTGATGCTGCCACTGAGCGTTTCTCTCGTCTGGGGCTTGAGTTCACCTGTGATTTCCCTCCACCCTTCAAGATGGGTGACGATGCAGCTGAAACAGAGACTTGTCATATGATCTCCAGGGACCTGAAACAGGACCAGACTCCACCACTGGGCGCTGGGACCCATGGCCGGCACGACTCTCCAACCCACTGCTTCCCTCATCACCAAACACCCCACGTATTGATTAGAGTCCTCTCACTAAATGAAGTGGTTTTGAAAACATCTACTTTCATTTCACACATGGCTTCTTTCTCATCTGTGAAGTGATTTATCAGATAGATTTACTTGTCTAAATATGCATTTCACCTGATTCTTCTAGGGAGGGAAGGTTATTGATATCGTGGAGGAAAACAGTGTAAAATTAGATGATAATGATTTTTCTCTGGGTCAGAAGTTTTCTCAGCGTACGTCAGCACTGATTCCAGGAGGTATTACCACGGAGGGAAAATCCATACCAGGCATGATGGAGGAAACAGCTGTAAACCTTTTTCTATCTGGTGGCTTGTATTTCTGCAGTAACTTGCCTCTCAAGCGTTCCTGTGATCTCGTTTCCAAGATGCCTCCTGCGTGTGGAGTTTGGCATCTTCCTGGGCTCTGGCCGCATGACTTCGGCCCACTCCCCACAGCACCTCCCCTGACTCCTGCCCTCTGGCCTTCCGCCAGCCAGGACCCTGGTAATCCCGTCAGGCCATCATGATGGTGGGCATGGTCAGTCACTGCAGGAAAGAATTGTTTAAGAACTGTGGATACGTGAGCCAGTCAGACTTAGCACTTAGCGTCGTAAACCCTAAATAATCAATGATTAAATAAATGAATTCATGCATGTGTAAATAGGTGGAAGAATGCGCCACTCTGCTAGATCCCAGGGTGCAAGTGCTGTGGGGCTGACCGCTCGGCCCCCGGCAGCCCGCCCCCGCCGTGTCACCTCGTGGCTGCGCCCCCGGCCTGCTCACGTGCTGAGCACACTGACGGCCCTCCGTGCCCTTCTCGTCGCACCCCCTGCCTCCTGCCCCACTGCTGCATCACCCCTCCTCGCAGTCTCTCACTTCACGTGCTGTTGCTGATCCCAGAATTTGCTTTTCAGATATTTTTTTGCCTAATTCTGAGCTATGCTTTTGTTATCAACTCAGGGATCACTTTTTCCAGGAAGCCTTCACTGATTTGCTCTTCATCTAACTAGTGTAGGAGCCAACACAAATGCCTTCCCTCCCACCCCCGATCAGATGAGTTCCAGCTAAAGTACACACTTATTAAAACAGAGAAATCCTAATTTTCATTTATTTCTAAAATGTACTCCCCTTTTAAATATATAGACATATTAGATGCCACAACATGTAGCCTACTGTGCATGTATATGTGCTAAGTTGCTTCAGTCGTATCTAATGGACTCTTTGAGACCCCATGTACTGTAGCCCACCAGGCTTCTCTGTCCATGCAATTCTCTGGGCATGAATACTAGAGTGAGTTTCCATGCCCTCCTCCAGGGGATCTTTCTGACCCGGGGATTGAACCCGCCACCCTTAAGTCTCCTGCATTGGGCAGGCTGGCTCTTATTTACCAGTAGTGCCACCTGCAAAGCCCTGCAGCCTATGATAGTGGATCGTATTTACTCTCAGTATATACTTACATCATTTCATAATTTATGTTTAGAAAGCATTGATACTATGGCTTTTGTTTCTTATAATGTGTTAGTTAAAAAACATTAAATTAAAACCAGTTATTTAAATTTACAAAATTATAAAGTATTCTGAGAACTTTTAAAAGAAAATAAGTTTACTCTCGGGAAGAAAGAGGTACTGTGCTGTGCTCTTCTGTCAGATCACTGGCTGTCAGGAGTCTTCTTTCCTTGCAAGGAGGTAGAGGATGAGCCAACACTGGAAGTCAGAGGAACGTGGCCACACAGTACTGTATATATACTGAGTTTGTTGATTATCTGTACTTAATCATTTTACACATGCTGTCTTCAAAATGCACTAAAAATTATAATGTACTTGTTACTTTCAGAATTTCGGGTTTTTCCTCTTTGCTTCTTCTTTCCAAGAAACACTTGGACAACTTAAAATGATGTGTTTGGACTCATACCTAGTGGTTTCCTCTTAGGTATTTCTATTTTCTGGAGAATTAGCCTTTAATAAAAGTTATCCTTTGAAACATCATTCAGAGGGGAAGAGAAGGAGGCTTCCTGCAACCTGCTCATCTTACCCATCTGTCTCTCCTGCCCAGTTTCCTGGTGGCTGGTTACTTTTGCTTTGGACTAGTGGTTGAGGACTGGAGAAGGCGATGGCACCCCACTCCAGTGCTCTTGCCTGGAAAATCCCATGGACGGAGGAGCCTGGAAGGCTGCAGTCCATGGGGTCGCTGAGGGTCAGACACGACTGAGCGACTTCACTTTCGCTTTTCACTTTCATGCATTGGAGAAGGAAATGGCAACCCACTCCAGTGTTCTTGGCCTGGAGAATCCCCAGGGACGGGGGAGCCTGGTGGGCTGCCGTCTCTGGGGTCGCCACAGAGTCTGACACGACTGAAGTGACTTAGCAGCAGCAGCAGTGGGTGAGGACTAAGGCACTGCTAGTCCAAGAAATGTTGGAAAACTGGACATGTGATACCGGTGATAGTTAAGTTTGTGTCAGCCTGCCTGGGCCTAGGTGTTTAGTCAAGCATTATTCTGGGTGTTGCTGTGAGGGTGTTTTTTGACACGTTAACATTCCCATCACTTCATGGGAAATAGATGGGGAAACAGTGTCAGACTTTATTTTTTGGGCTCCAGAATCACTGCAGATGGTGACTGCAATCATGAAATTAAAAGACGCTTACTCCTTGGAAGAAAAGTATGACCAACCTAGATAGCATATTGAAAAGTAGAGACATTACTTTGCCAACAAAGGTCTGTCTAGTCAAGGCTATGGTTTTTCCAGTGGTCATGTATGGCTGTGAGAGTTGGACTGTAAAGAAAGCTGAACGCCGAAGAATTGATGCTTTTGAACTGTGGTGTTGGAGAAAACTCTTGAGAGTCCCTTGGACTGCAAGGAGATCCAACCAGTCCATCCTAAAGGAGATCAGTCCTGGGTGTTCATTGGAAGGACTGATGCTAAAGCTGAAACACCAGTACTTTAGCTACCTCAGGCAGAGTTGACTCATTGGAAAAGACACTGTTGCTGGGAGGGATTAGGGGCAGGAGGAGAAGTGGACAACTGAGGATGAGATGGCTGGATAGCATCACTGACTCGATGGACATGAGTTTGGGTGAACTCCGGATGTTGATGATGGACAGGGAGGCCTGGCGTGCTGTGATTCATGGGGTCGCAAAGAGTCAGACATGACTGAGCGACTGAACTAAACTGAACATTCTCGCATCTGAGTGAAGCTGATTGCCCTCTCTAATGTGGGTGAGCTGTGCCCAATCAGTTGAAGGCCTGAACAGAACAAAAAGCTAACCCTCCATGAGTAGGAGAGAATTCTTCCAGCCTGACTGTTCTCCCTTTGAACTTGACCTGAGAGACCAGCTTCTCCCAGGTCTTGGGCCTGCTGGCCCTTGGATGGGAACTGACCGTCGGCTCTGCTCAGCCTCCAGGTGGGCCCCACCTGGAGGGCCCCACACAGCTTGGGTCTTGACAGGCTCCACGGTCACTCGAGCCAGTTCCTCTCGTAAACCTCTCTCTCCATGTGTGAACACCTCTTCTGGTCTGTTCCTCTGCACAGACGTGACTAATTCAGTATCTACAAAGATTATTTCTTCAGGTTCTACATTTTAAATGGTCGTATCATTTACACAGGAACTTTGATCAGCAGCCCTGCACTCTGGCCAGCAGCTTGACCTTAAGGAGACAGACTGGAATCTTCTGTCCCGTGGCTGGGGTTAGGGGCCGGAGTGGTCATTAAGATGGGAGGCATTTTCACAGATGTTGAGAAGCTATGCTTGTAAAATGGTCAGTCAGGTAGATCTAAAAGTATAGAAACACCATTTGCTTCTGCAGGCTGGTGGTTCCTGACCACCACGTGGCAGTTCTGACCTCCCCTGGGGACCGGGGACATCAGAGCAGGACAGAAGCCACCCGGCGGCTCAGGCGGGTCCCGAGGGCGCCCCTGCAGCCGGGTCTGGGTCGGCCAGGGCAGTCGGTGTGCAGGAGCTGCAGGACAGGTGAGTCCAGGAGGAGCACTGAGGGACAGGTGAGTCCAGGTGCAGGAGGAGCACTGAGGGCAGGAAGCCGGGGAAGCCCCATGGAAGCAGGGGCCAGAGGCCGAGGGGCCCTCCGGGACACAGCAGGCATGGAGCCGCTGGGCCCGGAGCCTGTCCCGACTGCCCGGTCAGGGGCAGGTCGTTCAGGGAGAAGGTGCCCGCTGCTCACCTGGCAGGTCTGCAGCTGAGCCCTGCAGGAAGCATGCTGAGGAAACTGGAGAGAGACTCCCACAGGGGCCATGGGCTCTGCAGCTGAGGCCCCCAGCTGGGATCCATGGGCTCCTGGGGGACCCCTAATACGTTCAGGAGGTGAGGGGGGATAAAAAGTGGATCCTTAATTTTTCTAACATCTTTGTTGTTCCATTGCTGAGTCATATCCAGCTCTTTGTGACCTGATGGACTGCAGCATGCCAGGCCTCCCTGTCCTTCACCAGCTCCCGGAGCTTGCTCAAGCTCATGTCCATTGAGTCGGTGATGCCATCCAACCATCTCATCCTCTGTCGTCCCCTTCTCCTCCTGCCTTCAGTCTTTCCCAGCATCAGAGTCTTTTCTAATGAGTCAGTTCTTCACATCAGGTGGCCAAAGTATTAGAGCTTCAGCTTCAATCAGTCCTTCCAATGAATATTCAGGGTTGATTTCCTTTAGGATGGACTGGTTTGATCTCCTTGCAGTCCAAGGGATTCTCAGGTGTTTTCTTCAACACCATAGTTCAAAAGCATCAGTTCTTTGGCGCTCATCCTGCTTTATGGTCCAACTCTCGCATCTATACGTGACTACTGGAAAAGCTACAGCTTTGTCTAGACAGACCTTTGTCGGCAAAGTAATGTCTCTGCTTTTTAATATGCTGTCTAGGTGTGTCATAGCTTTTCTTCTAAGGAGCAACATCTTTTAATTTCGTGGCTGCAGTCATCATCTGCAGTGATTTTGGAGCCCAAGAAAATAAAATGTCACAGTTTCCATTGTTTCCCTATCTATTTGCCATCAAGTGATGGGACTAGATGCCATGATCTTAGTTTTTTGCATGTTGAGTTTTAAGCCACTTTTTTCACTTTCCTCTTTTACCTTCATCAAGAGGCTCTTTAGTTCCTCTTTGCTTTCTGCTACAAGAGTGGTATCATCTGCATATCTGAGACTTTTGATATTTCTCCCTGCAGTCTTGATTCCAGCTTGTGCTTCATCCAGTCTGGCATTTCACATGATGTACTCTGCATATAAGTTAAATAAGCAGGATGACAATATACAGCCTTGACGTACTTCTTTCCCAATTTTGAACCTATCTGTTGTTCCATGTCTAGTTCTAACTGTTGCTTCTTGACCTGCATAAGGTCTCTCAGGAGGCATGTAAGGTGATCTGGTCTAACTTTAATGTAAAATGTCCCCCCGTTACAAATGCAGCCACAGAACAGGCTCACTTTAACAGGGCCTCCAACCCCTGGTGTGTTGGACCCAGTATATAGCCGCCCTACAATTCATGCCAGGATTTCAAAACACCCTTTATGTTCATGAGGCTTTGAAATCAACAGTTGTTATCAGTCCTCTTGCCAGATCTCATTATTAACCGCATTAATAGACACCCCGGTCACAGAAATTTCCTAACGTTTTGATAACTGCATTTTGATGTAATTTTTTAATCTCCTGCATTTTAGCTTTCAAATTTAAAATGTTCTCTGTCTTGGGAAGGAGGGCATCTGCTTGACTGAGCTGCTGATGGGTCATAGCCCAGCAGCAGGCCTCGCAGTAGGATTTCTCAGCTCTCGTGAGCAAGGCTTCCCTGGAGACCCAGGGCAAGATATTTGCAGTTTTCTGTGTTAGGCTTTCTCATAGATAATTAGTAACAAATTATTTTAGTTTTTACTGTTGACTCTCTTTTCTCCATGACCATGAGAACAGGCACCTCTTGGTGTTGAACACTGCATCAGACACTTCTAGAACAGGGGCTGGAGTTTCCCACCCATGAGTGCTCGGTTTGCATCGAAGAACACAGCACACAACCATGCAACGGGGGATGATATGCTTCCAGGGGGCCCAGGGTCTCAGGGGCGCTTTCTCGGTCCCTTTGCTGCTGGCCACACAGAACATGCCTTCTGAAGTCGTGTGTGCAAACACCAGGGGCCAGCAGGCTGAGGTCTGCTCACGGTGGGGTCTTTCATGGTGTGCTGGCCACACGGGCTCCTGCCACTACGTGACCAGTCTTACCACACCAGGCTCCAGGGACAACGGCCAGGAATCACAGAGGCCACCGTCGCTGCTAAGCAAGGCTGCTGCTCGCAGGCTGGCCCGTTCTGCCTGAAGCAGTGGTGAACACCCGTGGTTCCCAGGCATCTCTGATCTTTAGTCAGTGTGTTTCCTCACACCCGTTAAGGTCACGGCTACGCTCAGGCACATTTGTATTTGCTGCGCTGAGTTTGCATTCGCCCAGTCTCCTGATCTGTGTGTACACCTGGGCTGTACAGGACTCAGTAAATATTTGTTGAATGTAAGAACAGTTAACTTGAGAATTTACAGCTTATACAATATTTAAATCCATTTACATGAACAGTTTGCACTCACTTAATATTTAAAGTTCAGTGTTTAAGCTCCCCTGGGCTAAGCCGTCCTCTTAGACACCTTGCTCATTGGATGTCTTTCTCTGTGTGTGTATGTGAGTCACTCAATCATGTCCAACTCTTTGCAACCCCCTGACTGCAGCCACCAGGCTCCTCTGTCTGTGGGATTCTCCAGGCAAGAATACTGGAGTGGGTAGCCATTACCTTCTCCAGGGCATCTTCCTGACCCAGGGATCAAACCCAGGTCTCCTGCACTGCAGGCAGATTCTTTACCATCTGAGCCACCAGGGAAGACTGTACCAACTCAGGGTGCCCACTGCTTTGATCAGATTTTGACATGACACACAGGTGGATCACGTGCAGCATAGCTGTGAAAGAAATAACCATGTTTGTTTCTTTCCTTAAATCACCAAAGTCAAGAGGGGTCAACTTAAACTGCCTTCCCCAAGCAAAATCTCTGCAGAGAGGAGCCCAGAGCTGCTGCAGTGGGAAGGACTGTGTAAAAAACATGCGAATAATATCCCCAAGTCTTATCCTGAGATGTAGGTCAAGTGCAGAGGTTCTCCCAGAATGGCCACCACCCAGGCCGGTTAATTATTCCTCAGATGACATCTGGCCACTTTCTGAAAAGAGGTCCTCAGTGGCCCACTAACTGCAGAATCGTCGCGGGTGATCCTTCCAGTTTTGATGTTGACTCCCTGGACAGGTAAGAATTATTCAGGCATGTAAAATGACTTTGAGGGGACTGCCTTTCTTTAAGTGCAAGATATCCAAACACTCAAAATACTTTTTGACTGAGAAAAGTACTCCGCCACCAACTTCCTTTTGCGTTTACAAAGACACCAGAGCTGTTCAAAGCTCAGACTTTCAGTTAGCACTAGCTGGTTGTCATTTCCTTTCAGTAGGGGTATTAGGCTAAAACAGAATTTGGATAGGGCATTTTTACGTTTCCAGATTTGGAGTAAGAGATGGAATGAGGTTGAGATTACTCTTTCGACCCATTTTCAGGTGCCAGAAGAAGTAGAGTGCCACACACGTGTACAGTGAGCTTGGTTTACGGCTTCAGACTTGGGTTCTGAAGTTGGTATTTTTCACTGATCCTTTCAAATGATGGCTAGGTGGCAGCGAACCATAGTCAGGAAACCATAGACTCTGGGGACATATATTCATATATGTAGAGCATTCCCTCATAAACTGATTACATTGAATTTACTTAATTACATTGGATTTACTTCATCCTAACATAGTAATTAAAACACAGAGTCATGCTGTGCTTTTTAAACACAAATGATGGGGAAGCTTTGAAAGTCCCAGTGGATTTATTATAAAGCACATTTATACCTCTGTTTACCCATTTATAAATGTTCTTTATGATAAATCCACTGGGACTTTGGTTTGATCCCTGAGTCGGAAAGATGCCCTGGAGAAGGAAATGGCAACCCACTCCAGGATTCTTGCCTGGAGAATCCCATGGACAGAGGAGCTTGGCGGGCTACAGTCCTGGGAGTCGTAAAGAGTCGGACACGACTGAGAGACTGAGCACAGACAGATGTACATTCATTTATTACTTTTTGGAAAGCCAAGGAGGAAAGAGATAAGGAAGGATGAGGTGACTGTGTCTGATGTCGCCATGAGTGTGAATAAGAAGGAAGGCTTCGCCAGCTGAGGAGCATGGCTGTTTCTGGGATGGCAGATGAAGGTCCTCTGAATTCCTGTGTGGCAAATGCAGGGCAAGGCCGCATACCCGTTCATTAAAGTGTCTGTGTGTGCTTTGATCTCTCTCTCTAAAAGGAAGTCGGTGTTTATTGGTTTCTAGCAGGCCATTCCTTCACTGCCATTTTGGTCAGTCACACAATCAATGGAATCCAGTACACAAATATTTATTTTGTGCCTTATGTCTATAAAATACTAGAGAGATACTTCGTGAAAGAAAAGGAAACGGAACTGAAGTAGGTTTAGAAGCTCTGGGCGTATCTGCAAATAGGTAATCACCGTGATCACATTTTCTCAGCTGATACTTGGTAGTTAACATTTAGTCCCTTCTGTTCATGAATATTGAGTTATTACAAAATGGTCTATGATTCATGAAACAGTCAGAGTTCTCTCCTCTTCCGAAGACTTACAACAGGAACTGAGACCCCAGGTCTCAGCCATGGGACAGAGGAGTCTCATCCCGCCCACTCGCCCTTTCCCGCAGACTGGGGCTTAGTTGTCTCTGCAAGGGAAGTTTCTAAAAGGCCTGTGCTCTCTGGCAAATGGTGCCAAAAAGAAATGAGTTACTTTGGCGTTGTGGGCTCTTTACAAGGCACATGCTGTGTGCCTGTCAAGGGATGCTCAGAGTCTGTATCTGCATGCATTAGATGCAAGCCCTGTCCACTGTCCTACAGATGAGGCCGCCCACCGCAGCAATCCCACCCACACTTGTCCACATCTAAATGCCGCGCCAGACTTCAGCTCAGGGAGCCCCGGCCTGGCACCCCAAGGCCTCGCCTATGGGCCGAGATCAGGGAGTTCCTTTCCTAAAGCCCCATTTGAATGATTCTTTCTCTTTTTCTCTTCAAAATTAAGTTGGCTTTTTTTTCTAGTCATACATTATTACCATGTAGGTGTGACCTTTAGAGATGTTTTGTGTTTCTTTGTCTCTCTCTTTCGAAAGAATAACCATGAACCTGGTACTAACTGAATATTAAACTAGACCTCAGGTTCAGGCAGAAAAGTCCATTGGATTTTATACATACCGTGGTGCTTTTCACAAAACTATTGTGAGGTTGCACTTGGAGCCTGTCACAGGGAGCACCCGTGTGTTGTAATGATGTATTTGGCTCCGTGTCTCCTTCCTGGGGATGGGAGAACAGGGAGGCAGGGATTTCCTCACTGGCTGGGTCCCCAGGGCCTGGGATATGCTAACCATTATAGAAGTACTTGCTGAGTCTTTAATGAAAACAGTGAACAAATGGATTAATCAGTAAAGGACGTTTTCTGAGCTGTGCTCAGGTGGGAACACTGTTCCCAGGGTAGGTGGGTTTGCTCTGTGACTGAGATTCTGAACTTAGAGCAGGAGAATAAAAATGTCATTGAACGCTGACAGCAGTGTGCTGTCATCCAGGGAGGCGTGGATCAGCAGCCTGGTTCTTCGTGAGGACTCACTTAGAACTTCTTTGTGCTTCATGGCAGACTGCGTCATCTGTTTTCCAGCTCTGGGTGTCAGGTCAGGTTTTCTGTTTATAAAGAATATTGTGGGAAGTTGGAGCCCAGGAAAGGGAGTCAGCCGGCAGGCCGACACGTTACCTGCAGTCTCTGAAAAGACAGTAAATGGTCGCCTTGTCCATGTCTCCCAACTTTCTTATAGAACTTTATGGGAGAAGTCCCTGGCGGCTCAGTGGTAAAGAAGCTGCCTGCCATGCAGGAGACTTGGGTTCCATCCCTGGGTCAGAAAGATCCTCTAGAGGAGGGCAAGCCAACCCACTCCAGTATTCTTGCCTGGAGAATCCATGGACAGAGGAGCCTGGGAGGCTACAGTCATGGGGTCACAAAGAGTCGAACACGACTGAGCAACAGAACAACAAAAGGCAAAAATTTATGATGTATTCATTAGATGCTGAGCATCAGTAGGTGTAAATAGCTCGTTACATGTTATTTTTTACCCTTGCAATTGGTGTCATCGTTATCGCTTTATTAACTGTGCATTGGAAGGTTTCTCCCTTTTCCTTGAGTCAAGAGACAGTAGTAACTCTGATACTTTAACTCGTGGGGTCCACAGCCACACCTGCCTTGTTTGCCACAAGCCGACGTGAAGTCAGTGATTTCATCGTGAAACAAAGCACCAGCCCGGAATTACTCCCCCACACATCGTGATGGAAAAAATACTGTTCTGGCACAACTCTAATGTGGGCTTCATTCCTGATTACACGTCCCCTGTGAAACGAGGTGCAGCCCACAGCTCTGAGGACAGAGGACAGTGCCACCCGCTGCTCCATCTGCAGATCCTCCAGAAGCAGACTGACTCCAGTCTCCCCCAGCTGTGTCCCTGTGGTGGGTCTGTCAGCTTTTCCACTGAAAAAAAATCAGTGTTTTCCATGATTAGCATTTTCAGCTAAGTTGAAGCCTCCTGTTCTCACAGACTCGGGACACAGCTGTTTCCCACTGGACACCTGATTGGGGGGAACCACCCTCTGCACCCCGTATGTTTCAACATTCTGTCTTGTCTGTCCCCACAACCTCAGGACTTGCCTGTAAATCAATCCTGATGTTGTGTGATTTTGTTTACAGCCTGGCCCCTTGAACACTCAGAATTCTGTACTTAGAAACTTATCTGACTCTCTATACCTTTAAAAGTTGCCTCATTCTTAGCTTTTCCTTGGAAAATCCAAGTTCTTCTTGTCCAAAGTGGGTTTTAAATATTTTAAATGAAAACAGGAAGTGTCTCAAACCATGAAACAGCTGTCATCACTTCATTTTACTATCTGCAAGATGTTAGATGCTGGCTAGACTGTAATTTCTTGCTAATTAACACATGGGAACTGGATGTCTTTGCCTTGTGGCCCATCAGAACTTGTGCGGCCCACACGAGTTTCTGTAACTTCAGGGAAACCACGGTGCTCATGTTAGGGGATGAGACTTCTGCATCCTGAGTGACTTACGTATGTTTTGAGACTGACATTAATTAAGTGTCATAGTAGCTTTAATCTTTTATGTTGAATCTTTGCCTTTGGTTTGGGTTCTCCAATATCCAGACTCTCAATTAGACATTCATGGGCTGATTACTGTAATTCTTTTTATGCTGTTATCTTTGAAGTTCTAATTAAGAGAGTGCAATGAATTTAAGTGTGACTGTTACATTCAAATAGAATGGTGAAGACTGCCTTTCGAAGTATATTTTATGTTGATTACGTATTTGTGCTTTATATGATAGAATGCTAATTTTTAAATTTCCTTTTGGGCTTGCAAATGCTTGTAAGGACCAAAATCAAAAATGGTGTCCAGAATTCCAGGTGTGGAGGGATAAGGCACCCACTGAAGTAACGATGTGTTTGCATTTGAGATGACTCATGGTCATGCGGAAGTAGGGACTGTGGGTTAGTTGATTTCATCCAATCAGGTTCAGTTCAGTTCAGTCGTGTCCGACTCTTTGCAACCCCATGAATCGCAGCATGCCAGGCCTCCCTGTCCATCACCAACTCCTGAGTTCACTCAGACTCACGTCCATCGAGTCAGTGATACCATCCAGCCATCTCATCCTCTGTTGCCCCTTCTCCTCCTGCCCCCAATCCCTCCCAGCATCAGAGTCTTTTCCAATGAGTCAACTCTTCGCATGAGGTGGCCAAACTATTGGAGTTTCAGCTTAGCGCCATTCCTTCCAAAGAACACCCAGAGATGATCTCCTTCAGAATGGACTGTTGGATCTCCTTGCAGTCCAAGGGACTCTCAAGATCTTCTCCAACACCACAGTTCAAAGCATCAATTCTCGGCGTTCAGCGTCTTCCACAGTCCAACTCTCACATCCATACATGACCACAGGAAAAACATAGCCTGACTAGATGGACCTTTGTTGCCAAGAGTAATGGTCTACTTTCATATGCCTTATCTAGGTTGGTCCATACTTTCCTTCCAAGGAGTAGTGGTCCTTTTAATTTCATGGCTGCAGTCACCATCTGCAGTGATTTTGAAACCGAAAAAAATAAAGTCTGACACTGTTTCCACTGTTTCCCCATCTATTTCCCATGACGTGATGGGACCAGATGCCATGATCTTCGTTTTCTGAATGTTGAGCTTTAAGCCAACTTTTTCACTCTCCACTTTCACCTTCATCAAGAGGCTTTTTAGTTCCTCTTCACTTTCTGCCATAAGGGTGGTGTCATCTGCATATCTGAGATTATTGATATTTCTCCCGGCAATCTTGATTCCAGCTTGTGCTTCTTCAAGCCCAGCATTTCTCATGATGTGCTCTGCATATCAGTTAAATAAGCAGGGTGACGATATGCAGCCTTGACGTACTCCTTTTCCTATTTGGAACCAGTCTGTTGTTCCATGTCCAGTTCTAACTGTTGCTTCCTGACCTGCATACAGATTTCTCAAGAGGCAGGTCAGGTGGTCTGGTATTCCCATCTCTTTCAGAATTTTCCACAGTTTATTGTGATCCACACAGTCAAAGGCTTTGGCATAGTCAATAAAGCAGAAATAAATGTTTTTCTGAAACTCTCTTGCTTTTTCAATGATCCAGTGGATGTTGGCAATTTGGTCTCTAGTTCCTCTGCCTTTTCTAAAACCAGCTTGAACAACTGGAAGTTCGCGGTTCACGTATTGCTGAAACCTGGCTTGGAGAATTTTGAGCATTACTTTACTAGCGTGTGAGATGAGTGCAATTGTGTGGTAGTTTGAGCATTCTTTGGCATTGCCTTTCTTTGGGATTGGAATAAAACTGACCTTTTCCAGTCCTGTGGCCACTGCTGAGTTTTCCAAATTTGCTGGCATATTGAGTGCAGCACTTTCACAGCATCATCTTTCAGGATTTGAAAATAGCTCAACTGGAATTCCATTACCTCCACTAGCTTTGTTCGTAGTGATGCTTTCTAAGGCATCCAAGTTAGTTTACCTCAAATAGAGTGTTTCTCCAGATCCCCCTTCAATAGATTTGCTAACCCAACACTGAAGACCTACAGGAAAGTCTTTACAATGGAGTTCCTCTGCTTTGTGTCATCCGCTGAACAGAGAGGTGGGCTTGTACTGATTGAACTTCGCCTGGAGGAAAAGCTCAAGACCAGCACGGTCCTGGAAGACTATGGCCTGCGGCCGCTGTCAATCACCATCCCCGTTGGCTGATCTTGACTGTTGAGGCACTCAAGTGCAGCTCAAATGTGGAGGAACTGATGCTTAATTATAGTTTAGGTGTTTCGATATTTTTTTCGTTTTTATTTATTTTTTTTTAATTTTATTTTTTAACTTTACAATATTGTATTGATATTTTAGAAGTGTGTTGTCATTTAGCTGAGTCATATCTGACACTTTGTGACCCCTTGGACTGTAGCCCACCAGGCTCCTCTGTCAATGGGATTCTCCAGGCAAGAATACTGGAATGGGTTGCCATTTCCTTCTCCAGGGGATCTTCCCAACCCAGGGATCAAACCCACGTCTCCTGCACTGTAGGTGGATTCTTTACCTCTGTGCCACCTGGGAAGCCTTTAAAAGTTCAGATGGACAAAGCCATCTGGAAGGTGGCCCTTCTCACAGAACCAGAACAAATCCACGAGGTTTTAGGCACAGTCATCGTCCAGGTGGAGAAGTCTGCCCTTCTGTCGCTCAACCAGCAGGTCTGTGGCTGCAGCCTCTTCCCACCTGCCGGCTCAGCCTCCTTCTGACCCAGGGCTTTGAGTCATTTCTTCAGAAAGAGTCCAAGTGAGATGAACTCAAGCCGGCACGTGCCTGGGAAAGCCTGATTTTCACGCGCCTCATCACTCGGCTCTAACAGAAGAATTAACCAAGTTTCCTTTAAGCATCAACACTTTTAGTTCAATGCTGTTTTCTTTTTTTTTTAATGTGCAATTTTAATCAATTTTGGCTTTGTTTCCTTTTTTTTTTTTTTATTTATTCCTTTATTTCTCATGTGTTCCCCATCCTGAACCCTCCTCCCTCCTCCCTCCCCATACCATCCCTCTGGGTCGTCCCAGTGCACCAGCCCCAAGCATCCAGCATCGTGCATTGAACCTGGACTGGCATCTCGTTTCATACATGACATTTCACATGTTTCAATGCCATTCTCCCAAATCTTCCCACCCTCTCCCTCTCCCACAGAGTCCATAAGCCTGTTCTATACATCAGTGTCTCTTTTGCTGTCTCGTATACAGGGTTATTGTTACCATCTTTCTAAATTCCATATATATGCGTTAGTATACTGTATTGGTGTTTGTCCTTCTGGCTTACTTCACTCTGTATAATAGGCTCCAGTTTCATCCACCTCATTAGAACTGATTCAAATGTATTCTTTTTAATGGCTGAGTAATACTCCATTGTGTATATGTACCACAGCTTTCTTATCCATTCATCTGTTGATGGACATCTAGGTTGCTTCCATGTCCTGGCTATTATAAACAGTGCTGCGATGAACATTGGGGTACATGTGTCTCTTTCCCTTCTGGTTTCCTCAGTGTGTATGCCCAGCAGTGGGATTGCTGGATCATAAGGCAGTTCTATTTCCAATTTTTTAAGGAATCTCCACACTGTTCTCCATAGTGGCTGTACTAGTTTGCATTCCCACCAACAGTGTAAGAGGGTTCCCTTTTCTCCACACCCTCTCCAGCATTTATTATTTGTAGACTTTTGGATCGCAGCCATTCTGACTGGTGTGAAATGGTATCTCATAGTGGTTTTGATTTGCATTTCTCTGATAATGAGTGATGTTGAGCATCTTTTCATGTGTTTGTTAGCCATCTGTATGTCTTCTTTGGAGAAATGTCTATTTAGATCTTTGGCCCATTTTTTGATTGGGTCATTTATTTTAAGATTAGCAAAAGCACAGCAACAGAGAGAAAAATAAACCAATGGGATCACATCAAACCAAAAAGCTTCTACATAGGATATAGTCAACAAAGAAAAAAGGCAACCTATGGAATGGAATTAAATATTTGCAAAACATGTATTAGATAAGGGGAGTAAATCAAAAAAAAAAAAAAAAAGTGAGAAACTCATCCAACTCAATATCAAAAGAAGCCTCAAATAATCAAATTTAAAACTGAGTAGAGGACTGAATGGATATTTTTTCCCCCAAAGAAGATAAAAATATAAATGGCCAATAAGTACAAGGAAATGTGCTTAACACCACTAATCACCAGGGAAATGCAAATCAAAATCACAATGAGATATTGCATCACACCTGTCAGGATGACTATTATTAAAAAGAAAGCAAGTGCTGGTGAGGATATGGGAAAAGGATGTGGGGAACCCTCGTGCCTGTTGGTGGGAATGTAAATTGGTGCAGCCTTATGGAAAACGTTATGGAGGTTCCTCAAAAAATTAAAACTAGAACTACCACATGATCCAGCAACTCCATTTCTAGGAATTATCAGAAGGAAATGAACCCACTATATTGAAGAGATACCTGCACTCCCATGCTCACTGAAGCATATTCACAATAGCCAAGATATGGGAACAATTTAAGTATCCACTGATGAATGAATAAAGAAAAGTACATTTATATTCGCACACACACACACACACACACACACACACACTGACTGGAATATATTCAGCCCTTCAAAGAAGGAAACTTTGCCATTTGTGACAGCATGGATGAATCTTGAAGGCATTACGCTCAGTGAAATAAATCAGACAGAGAAAGTTAAATATTATGCTGTCACTTGTATGTGGACTCTAAAAACACAGAACTTACAGAAACAGGGAATAGAATGAGGGGAGAAATGGGTGAAGATGGTCACAGGTACAAACTTCCAGTTACAAAATGAGTAAGTTTCAGGAATCTAATGTACAGCTTGGTGACTACAGTTAATAACACTTTTGGGGCTTCCCTGGTGGCTCAGTTGGTAAAGAATCTGCCTGCAATGCAGGAGACCCAGGTTTGATCCCTGAGTCAGGAAGATCCCCTGGAGAAGGGAATGGCAACCCACTCCAGTATTCTTGCCTGGAGAATCCCATGGGCAGAGGTGCCCGACAGGCTACAGTCCACGGGGTCGCAAAGAGTCGTACATGACTGAGTGACTAGCACACTAACACTAACATAAACTTAAAAGTTGTTAAGAGACCAGATGTTGAAATTCTCAAAACACACACACAAGTAACAAGCCTAAAATTTGTGCTGTTTAAGCTACCAAAGTTTAGTATATCCCCAAGCTACCTGTTCATAAAAATGATTGGGGAGGGGCCCTTGTTAAAAATACAAATTCTAGAACATTCTTGCTGCAGTTTTGCTCCAGTAGATCTGGCATGGACACCAGGATCTGTCATTTTAACAGGTCTCCATGGTGATTTTTATGGATACGCACTTTGGAAAATTTTGCTCCAAGTTGGTGAGGAGGGGCTGCGGTTTGACTGAGAGGGGTCTTGGTCACAGCTGGCTTGGGAAGTGTTTAATAGGCTGTCTGGAAGTTCCTGAGAGTGTGGGCTATCTGTCTGGTTCTAGACTGTATTTTCAGCCCCTGACCAAGTACCTTGAATCTCAGTCAGAAGTTGGCCAATATCTGTAGACCATGAGGCACTCAGAGGGTTCATGGTTACATGTGGGCCTTAAACCAACCTGCAAGAGCATGGGCAAGCTGTTCTTCTGAGTGTCATTTTGATCCTTGTGAGGGTGATGTAATTCACTTTTCTAATAGGATCATGGTGAAGATGGAGACTCTTCAGACATGCATGTGCTTTATAAGATCAAAGACTTTGCCTAAGAGTACACTCTGGGCTTTGATGGCTTTAACTGAATGGGATGGGTGAGGGGTACCTTTAAAAAAGATGTAGTTGACCAGGATGAGTGTGGCTGAGCTGTCTGACTCCGAGAACAAGTCCACAATGTTCCCTTGCGTCTTATTCTTGATATACTCGTTGATTTGTCTGCTGGCTCCTGCCCAGTCCTGAAAATCTGTGGTCAAGGCCTCCAGCTCGTAGTAGTGCTTTGGTTGCTTGAGAATGACTCCAGAAGCTCCAGGCTGTGGTCAAGGAACAAGGCATTGCCATGGTCATGTCCAAGGTGGTGTTTGACTCCTGAGGAGGTGGTGGAGATGCCGGAAGGCCCGGTGGATCTCACCTTCGGACATCTCAGTAAGGTTGAAGCCCAGGCCTTGGAGAAGCTGCTCCCGTGTGTAGCCTCTGGCGCCCAGGGACAGCATAGCTAAGGCCGTGGAGATGCTCACAGGGGAGATGAAGACACTTGCCGGGAGCTGAGGCCACTAGGTGCTTATACAGGGTAAAGGCAAAGTCAACATTGTTTGGAGCCAAGTCCGGTGAGGGTTCCTTGTGCTCATGTCAGTGTCAGAGCCCTTAGCCTGGACGGTCCAGAGCCCACTGGTAGACAGCCAGAGGAGACAGGTGTACAGGGTGGGTAGCATTGTCCAGGATGGCCAGGTCCTGCAAAATCAGAAATGCTCATTAGATGATGTGGGTCCTCCGAGGCAGTGGGCATGGTAAGCCTAGGCAGAAGCCCTAGCAAAGACCCCACTCAAGCTCCAATTTCTTCTTTTACATTGGCTGTGTGGCCTGGGGCAAGTCAGAACTCTGGGCCTTGATTTCCTCTCCTGAAAGTATGAATTGCACCTGCTGTGATTCAAATACCAAACCATGTGCCCAAAATATTGCTTCAGGTGACAACAACAAAGTATAAAGGATTATTTTGATTTTAGGTGGGCAGAATAGATGCTTAGAAAGGTTAACTACCCACTCAGTTAATACATTCAAATTACTGAAAGAAAAAACTATCAACCAAGAATACTCTATCAGTCAAAACTGTCCTTCAAAAGTGAGGAAGAAACTAAGACATTTCCAGATAAACAAAAGCTGAGTATGCTTACCACTAGACCTCTCCTATGAGAAATGCTAGAGGGTGTACTTCTGGTTAAAATGAAAGAACCATAGAAAGTAAATAGATTCTGTAAGAAGAAGTAAAGATCTCTGCAAAAGTAAATACATGAGTTAGTATAAAAACTAGCATAATTTTGACTTGTAATTCCACTTGTTTATGTTTTCTATATGATTTAAAAGAGTGACACATAAAAATATAATTATTCATGTATCTTTTTGGACACACAATGAATAAAGATGTAATTTGTGACATATAACTGAAAAGATATGGGAATGGAACTATATAAGAGCAGTTTTGTATGTTATTGAAGATGATCTGGCATAAAGTCAAACGACAGTGTTATAACTTTACCATATTAAATGCAATTTCCATTAAACCTGAAAAGATATAGAGTGTGCACAGAGAGGAGCTTTCCTGCTAGCTCAGCTGGTAAAGAATATGCCTGCAATGCAGAAGACCCCAGTTCGATTCCTGGGTCAGGAAGACCTGCTGGAGAAGGGATACACTACCCATTCGAGTATTCTTTGGCTTCCCTGGTAGCTCGGATGGTAAAGAATCTGTCTGCAATGTGGGAGACCTGGGTTCAATCTCTGGGTTGGGAAGATCCCCTGAAGGAGGGCATGGCAACTCACACCAGTATTCTTGCCTGGAGAATCCCAGGGACGGAGGAGCCTGGCAGGCTACACAGTCCATAGGGTCACAAGGAGTTGGACATGACTGAGCACCACACAGCACATGCACAGAGGGAAGTGAAGATAATTAAACTCCTTCCTTTGTATTAAGGAATATAAATCTTCCCATGTAATTCAGAAAATCAACTAAATACACAAAAATATATTAGTAATGCAGGAAATAAAGCACAAAAAAACTATAAGGCATATAGAAAACAAATAGGAAAATGACCGAGTAGTTCCTCCATATGAGTAATTAATGTAAATGGATACAATTCTCCAGTCAAAAGACAGAGATTGACAGAATGGATTTTTAAAAAAGAAACAACTATATGCTCACTACAAAAGATTCACTTTAGATCCAAAGGCACATATATGAAAATGAAAGAATGGAAAAAGATAATCCATGTAAATAGGAACCAAAAGAGAGTACAGCTAGCAGAAGAAAGGAAACAATAAAAATTAGACACAGATAAATAAATAGAAGTTAGAGAAAATCAATGAAGCCAAAATATGATATTGTTATAGTATATAACCATATATGGAGAAGGCAATGGCACCCCACTCCAGTACTCTTGCTTGGAAAATCCTATGGATGGAGGAGCCTGTTAGGCTGCAAGCATGGGGTCACTAAGAGTCAGAGATTGAGCAACTTCACCTCACCACTTCACTTTTCACTTTGATGCATTGGAGAAGGAAATGGCAACCCACTCCAGTGTTCTTGCCTGAGAATCCCAGGACGGAGGAGCCTGGTGTGCTGCCATCTATGGGGTCGCACAGAGTTGGACACGACTGAAATAACTTAGCATAGCATAGCATAACCATATATTAGGATATAATTATAATAAAATCTAATCTTCAAAGGATTAATAAAATTGATAAGCTTTAGCTAGACTAATTCGACAAAGAGAGAGAAGTCTCAGATTACCAAAAGCAGAAGTGAAAGTAGGGGCATTATTACTTATCAGTTCAGTTCAGTTCAGTTCAGTTGCTCAGTTCATGTCCGACTCTTTGCAACCCCAGAGACTGCAGCACGCCAGGCTTCCCTGTCCATCACCAACTCCTGGAGTTTATTCAAACTCATGTCTATTGAGTCAGTGATGCCATCCAACCATCTCATCTTCTGTCCCTTTCTCCTCCCGCCTTCAATCTCTCCCAGCATCAGGGTCTTTCAAATGAGTCAGATCTTCACATCAGGTGGTCAAAGTATGGGAGTTCCAACTTCAGCATCAGTTCTTCCAGTGAAAATTCAGGATTGATTTCCTTTAGGATGGACTGGTTGGATCCTTACTGTCCAAGGGACTCTCTAACCCCACAGTTCAAAAGCAGCAATTCATCAGTGCTCAGCTTTCTTTATAGTCCAAATCTCACATCCATACATGATACTGGAAAAAACACAGCTTTGACTAGATGGATCTTTGTTGGGTAAGTAATGTCTCTGCTTTTTAATATTCTGTCTAGGTTGGTCATAACTTTTCTTCCAAGGAGCAAGCGTCTTTAATTTCATGGCTGCAGTCACCATCGGCAGTAATGTTGGAGCCCAAAAAACTAAAGTCTGTCACTCTTTCCACTGTTTCCCCATCTATTGACATGAAGTAATGGGACCAGATGCTATGATCTTAGTCTTCTGCATGTTGAGTTTTAAGCCAACTTTTTCACTCTCCTCTTTCACTTTCATCAAGAGGCTCTTTAGTTCTTCTTCACTTTCTACCATATGTGTGTGTCATCTACACATCTGTGGTTTTTGATATTTCTCTGGCAATCTTGATTCCAGCTTGTGCTTCATCCAGCCTGGCATTTCTCATGACATACTCTGCATATAAGTTAAATAAGCAGGTGACACTTTACAGCCTTGGCATACCCCTTTCCCAATTTGGAAGCAGTCTGTTGAACAATGTCCAGTTCTAACTGTTTCTTCTTGATCTGCGTACAGATTTCTCAGGAGGCAGGTCAGGAGGTCTGGTATTCCCATCTCTTGAAGAATTTTCCAGTTTGTTGTGATGCACCACAGTCAAAGGCTTTGGCATAGTCTATAAAGCAAAATAGATATTTTTCTGGTACTCTCTTGCTCTTTTGATGATCCAATGGATGTTGGCAATTTGATCTTTGGTTCCTCTGCCTTTTCTAAATCCAGCCTGAACATCTGGAATTTCATGGTTCACATACTGTTGAAGCCTGGCTTGGAAAATGTTGAGCATTACTTTGCTATCATGTGAGATGAGTGCAATTGTGCAGTAGTTTGACGTTCTTTGGCATTGCCTTTCTTCAGGATTGGAATGAAAACTGACTTTTTCCAGTCCTGTGGCCATTGCTGAGTTTTCCAAATATGCTGGCATATTGAGTGCACCACTTTTACAGCATAATCTTTTATGATTTGAAATAACTCAACTGGAATTCCATCACCTCCACTAGCTTTGTTCATAGTGATGCTGCCTAAGGCTTCACATTGACTTCACATTCCAGGATGTCTGGCTCTAAGTGAATGATCATACCATCGTAGTTATCTGGGTCATGAAGATTTTTTTGGTATAGTTCTGTGTATTCTTGCCACCTCTTCTTAATATCTTCTGCTTCTGTTAGAACATTTCTGTCTTTATTGTGCCCATCTTTGCATGAAATGTTCCCTTGATATCTCTAATTTTCTTGAAGAGATCTCTAGTCTTTCCCATTCTGTTGTTTTCCTCTATTCTTTCAATGATCCCTGAGAAGGCTTTCTTATCTCTCCTTGCTATTCTTTGGAACTCTGCATCCAGATGAGTATATCTTTCCTTTTCTCCTTTGTCTTTCACTTCTCTTCTTTTCACAGCTATTTGTAAGGCCTCCTCAGACAACCATTTTACCTTTTTTGCATTTCTTTTTCTTGGGAATGGTCTTGATCACTGACTCCTGTACAATATCACGAACCTCCATCCATAGTTCTTCAGGCATTCTGTCTATCAGATCTAACCCCTTGAAGCTATGTCACTTTCACTGTATAATAATAACTTTATTGACTATGCTAAAGCCTTTGACTGTGTGAATCAGAACAAACTGTGGAAAATTCTTCATAGAGATGGGAATACCAGATCACCTGAACTGCCTCCTGAGAAATCTGTATGTAGGTTAAGAAGCAACAGTTAGAACTGGACATGGAGCAACAGACTGGTTTCAAATTGGGAAAGGAATATGTCAAGGCTGTATATTGTCACCCTGCTTATTTAACTTATATGCAGAGTACATCATGAGAAGTGCTGGACTAGATGAAGCACAAGCTGGAATCAAGATTGCCAGGAGAAATAATAAAAAACCACAGATATGTAGATGACACCAAACTTACGGCAGAAAGCAGAGAAGAGCTAAAGATTCTCTTGATGAAAGTGAAAGAGGAGAGTGAAAAAGTTGGCTTAAAACTCAAAATTCAGAAGACTAAGATCATGGCATCTTGGTCCCATCACTTCATGGAAAATAGAAAAGGAAAGAGTGGAAAGAATGACAGACTTTAGTTTTTTGGGCTTCAACATTACTGCCGATGGTGACTGCAGCCATGAAATTAAAGATGCTTGCTCCTTGGGAGAAAAGTTATGACCAATCTAGACGCATATTAAAAAGCAGAGCTATTACTTTTCCAACAAAGATCTGTCTATTCAAAGGTATGGTTTTTTCCAGTAGTCATGTATGGATGTGAGACTTGGACTATAAAGAAAGCTGAGCACTGAAAAATTGATGCTTTTAAACTATGGAGTTGGAGAAGACTCTTGAGAGTTCCTTGGACAGCAAGGAGATCCAACCAGTCCATCCTAAAGGAAATCAGTCCTGAATATTCATTGGAAGAACTGATGCTGAAGCTGAAAGTCCAATTTTGGCCATCTGATTTGAAAAACTGACTCATTTGAAAAAGACCCTGATGCTGGGAAAGATTGAAGGCTGGTGGAGAAAGGGATGACAGAGGATGAGATGGTTGGATGGCTCAATATACATGAGTTTGAGTAAGCTCCAGGAGTTGGTGATGGACACAGAGGCATGGTGTGCTGCAGTCCATGGGGTTGCAAAGAGTTGGACATGACTGAGCGACTGAACTGAACTGAACTGAACTGATACCTGACTGGTCTGGTGTTTTCCCTAGTTTCTTGAATTTAAGTCTGAATTGGCAATAAGGAGTTCATGATCTGAACCACAGTCATCTCCTGCTCTTGTATTTGCTCACTGTATAGAGCTTCTCCATCTTTGGCTGCAAAGAATATAATCAATCTGATTTCGGTTGTTGACCATCTGGTGATGTCCATGTGTAGAGTCTTCTCTTGTGTTGTTGGAAGAGGGTGTTTGCTATGACCAGTGCGTTCTATTGGCAAAACTCTTTATTAGCCTTTGCCCTGCTTCATTCTCTATTCCAAGGTCAAATGTGCCTGTTACTCCAGGTATCTCTTGACTTCCTACTTTTGCATTCCAGTTCCCTATAATGAAAAAGATATCTTTTTCGCTGTTAGTTCTAGAAGGTCTTGTACGTCTTCATAGAACTATTCAACTTCAGCTTCTTCAGCATTACTGGTTGGGCATAGACTTGGATGACTGTGATATTGAATGGTTTGCCTTGGAAACCAACCAAGATCATTGTCATTTTTGAGATTGCATCCAAGTACTGCATTTCAGACTCGTTTGTTGACTATGATGGCTACTCCATTTCTTCTAAGGATTCTTGCCCATAATAGTAGATATAATGGTCATCTGAGTTAAATTCACCCATTCCAGTCAATTTTAGCTCACTGATTCCTAAAATGTTGATATTCACTCTTGCCGTCTCCGTTTGACCACTTCCAATTTGCCTTGACTCATGGACCTAACATTCCAGATTCCTATGCAGTATTGCTCTTTACAACATCAGACTTTATTCCCATCACCCATCACATCCACAACTGGGTGTTGTTTTTTACTTTGACTCCGTTTCTTCATTTTTTCTGGAGTTATTTCTCCACTGATCTCCAGTAGCATATTGGGCACCTACTGACCTGGGGTGTTCATCTTTCAGTGTCTTATCTTTTTGCCTTTTCATACTATTCATGGGGTTCTCAAAGCAAGAATACTGATGTGGTTTGCCATTCCCTTCTCCAGTGGACCACGTTTTGTCAGAACTCTCCACCTTGACCTATCTGTCTTGGGTGCCCTACATGCGTGGCTCATAGTTTCATTGAGTTAGACAAGGCTGTGGTCCATGTGAGCAGATTGGTTAGTTTTCTGTGATTCTGTTTTTCATTCTTCTGCCCTCTGATGGAGAAGGATAAGAAGCTTATGGAAGCTTCCTGATGGGAGAGACTGACTGGAGGGGAAACTGGGTCTTGTTCTGATGGGTGGGGCCATGCTCAATAAATCTTTAATCCAATTTTCTGTTGATGGTGGGGCTATGTTCCCTCCCTGTTTTTGACCTGAGCCAAACTATGGTGGCGGTAATGAAGATAATGGAGACCTCCTTCCAAAGTTCCCATGCAGGCACTGCTTCGTTCAGTGCCCCCTACCCTGCAGCAGGCCACTGCCGACCCACACCTCCACCAGAGACTCCTGGACACTCACAGGCAAGTCTGGGGCAGTCTCTTGTGGATCATTGCTCCTTTCTCCTGGGTCCTGATGTGCACAAGGTTTTGTTTGTGCCGCCAAGAGTGTGTTTCCCCAGTCCTACGTAAGTTTTGGCAGCTTTATGGTGGGGTTAATGGTGACCTCTTCCAAGAGGGTTTATGCCATACCCAGGTCTACTGCACCCAGAGCCCCTGTCCCTGCAGCAGTCCACTGCTTACCCATACCTCCATAGGAGACACTCAGACACTCACCACAGGTCCTGGTGAGCACATGGTTTGTTACTACCTATAGCACAGAAATTTTTTTAAAAATTTATGAGAATACTATGAAAAATTAGAAGTTATACACCAAAAAATTGGATAACTTAGATGAAATATAAAATTTATAGAAACACAAAACATACCACAATTAAACCACAAAGAGACAGAAAATCTGAATAGACCTTTAAGTAGTCAGGAAATTGAATCAGTAATTGAAAACCTCCCAACAAAGAAAAACCTGGATTAACAGCTTCAGTTTTGAATTCTACCAAATACTTAAAGAAGAATTGGCACAAATTCTCCTCAAACTTTCCAAAATAACTGAAGAGGAGGGAATGTTTCTTAACTCATTCTTGCCCTGATACCAAAGGCAGACAAAGACACTATAAGAAAAGGAAACTACAGACAATTGTTTATGAACATTGATGCAAAAACCCTCAACAAAATGTTAACAAACAGCATTCAGCGGCGTAGTAAAGGATTTTACACTATGTCAAAGTGGGATTAATTCCTAGAATGCAAGATCAGAATGGCCATCATCAAGAAATCTACAAACAATAAATGTTGGCGAGGGTGTGAAGAAAAGCAACCCTCCTACAGTGTTGGTGGAATGTAAATTGGTCCAGACTCTATGGAGAACAGTATGGAGATTCCTTAAAAAACTACCAATAGAGCTCCCATATGATGCAGAAATCCCATTCCTGACCATATATCCAGAGGAAACCATAATTCAAAAAGATGCATACCCCAACATTCACTGCAGCACTATTTACAGTCGTCAGGACATGTCCTTTGAGAGAGGAATGGATAAAGATGTGGTACATATATACAATGGGATATCACTCAGCCATAAAAAGACTGAAATAAGGCCATTTGCTTCAACATGGATGGACCAACAGACTGCCATACTGAGTGAAGTAAATCAAACACAGACAAATATCATATGTATTCCTTATATATGGAATCTAAAAAAAAAAGTTACAAATGAGCTTACATAGGGTCACAGATACAGAAAACACACTTATGGTTACCCGGGGAAAAGTGAGGGAGAAGGATAAATGGAGAGATTGGGATTAATATACATACACTACTATTATAAATAACTAAGAAGAGCCTACTGTATAGCATAGGAAACTCTACTCAATACTTCATAGGTGAACTACATGGGAAAAGAAACTAAAAAAAGAGTGAATACTTGTGTATGTATAACTGATTCACTTTGCTATACAGCAGAAATCAACACACCATTGTAAATCAACTATACTCCACTAAAAATTCAAAATAAATAAAAAGTAAAGGGTATAATAACAATGAACAGTCAGATAAAGAGAGTAAGGCAAGGTCTAGAGGGGTCTTAAACACAGGGGCTCTTGTCCCTGTGGCTTGTATATACACCACCCTCTCGCCATGTACATTCAGAAGCTCTCTGAACCCCACACCTTTGCGCATGCTTATGGAGGCTTCATCAATAGGTGGAATTGATCATGAACTTAATCTCTAACCCTCGCCCTTTCCTGCAGGATGGGGCTGAAAGTTCCAAGTTCCAGTCATGACTTGATCTTTCAGGTACCAGCCCCCATCCTGAGCTATCCAGAGGTCACCCAGCATCTCATTAGAGCAAAGGACACTGCTGTCACCCAGGAAATGCCAAGGGATTTTGGAGCTCTGCCTCAGGAAGCAGGGTCAAAGACCAAATACTCGAGCAAAAGATGCTTCTCGCATTCTTATCACTTAGGGAATTACAAGGGTTTAGGAACTTGGTGCTAGGACAGGGGGAGAGTTTCAGGTATGTTCTCCTGCATTGCAGGCAGATTCTTTACTGACTGAGCCACATGAGAGCCCTACAACAGTCAAGTCATAGAAACCCAAGGAAGGTTTAGTAGTTATCAGCACTGGGGGTGGGGAGGGGGGAAATGGAGAGTTAGGGTTTAATGGGTAGAGTTTCAGTTTGTGATGATGAAAAAAGTCCTGCAAATGGATGGTGGTGATGGTTACAGAACAATGTGAATGTACCTGATACCAGAGAACTGCACACTTAAACCTGGTTGAAAGGCTCAATCTTTATATATCTTACCACAATATAAAAAATTAATGATAAGCCATTAAAAAGGTTTGATAAAATGATTCCAAAAAATAAGCCAAGGTCAGAATCAGTAAGCAGACACTCTGCCTGCAAGGCCAGTGGTCCCAAGCCCTGTCTTTATGGAACGCCCCCGTATTCCTATAAAGGAAGGATGCTTATAGGAGAAGCAGGTCCCCCTGCACCACCCCACCTGCAGGACTAGCTTATGCTGGGATGGGGCTGGGAATCCACAATGAAAACAGTCCCTCAGGAGAATGCATGCACACTGAAGGTGGGAGTCAGTAGTCTGCTCCGGAACACACCCTGAGGGCCCTTTCCTGGCCCACTGCAAACCCAGAACTTCACGAGAACCTCTCTTTGAGCCCCTCTCAAGCCCCCTGCCTGCCTCCCTCCACGTGGTGGAATACAATTCCTGTTCCTGGCTTCTTGGCTTTGATAAGAGCCTCACCCCATCCCTGCCCAGTTTCCTGGCTTACAGACAATTCCATTTTCCAGGTTTCACGGCAGACCAAGTCAGATGGAGATCTCAGCACTATCTTATGACCCAGATGATCTGGGTGCACTGTTCAAACTCTGCCTGTTTCCTTGATATAAAGTAGATTGCTAACAACACCTACCCCTGGCCTGGCCCATTTGACTGTCCACCTTTCTGGGGTCTGTCTTCTTCTCCAGTTCTAGGACACAGCCCAAAATTGGACTTGGCATCCCTCCCAGTTGCCCCTCCTCCCCGACCTGATCTCCATGCTCTTGCCTCACCTCCTGCCAACCTTTCTTTCCTCTGCAGCCAGAGGCATGTTTCCAGAATCAAGCAGATGGGCCAGCCCCTGCAGAAAAGCTGTCAGGGACTCCCATTGCTCCCAGGCAGGGCTGATCCTCACTCACATTGCCCAGAGAGTCCTGCCTCAACCCCCAACCCCAAATTTGGCCTGTTGAAATCTCAGTCATAGCAACACTGTGTCTCTTGGGGTGTCCTCCAAGCACGTACCAGACTTTCATCCCTCTGCCTGGGTCAGGCCAGGTGAGGTCATTCCATTCTCCAATGTTTGCAAAGCCTGGCTCTTGGCTTAGAACTGGAGACAAAGATGGCCGTTCCAGTCCTTCCCCATGTGGCTCCACTTCTCTGCACTCTGTTGGCCCTGTCCCCTCCCTGTCATGCCTGGATCACTTCCTTACCTCCTCCAGGAAGCCCTCCTCTGTGTTCTCTCTGTCACTGCCCCTGTCAGACTTTAGTGGATCTTTGCTTCAGTCCTGGCCATCTCCATGCTCATCTTTGGCCCCTTCTTGGGCAAGGACCTGATGCAGTTCACAGCCTGGAACGGGATGGGCTTGCCCCCAGTAGAAATTCTTCTCTCTTCCCTTCTCTTCCTGCTGTCTCTGAGAATTTCATGCCTCATACCCTCCTGTGCTAATCCCCTCCTGTACTAATCCTCCAAGATGGGGATTAAAACTCTACCCACCTCACAGACTGTTGTGAATATCAGTCACAGCTGTTAACACTGCTTTCTTTAATGACCTCACTTCCTGGGTCATCCTGGGTCCATTGTACAGATGATGAAACTGAGGCCCAGGGAGTGAGGGCTGAAAATCCCAAGCCTAGCGGTCTGACTACATAGCTTGTGTTCTGCCTTTCTCTAGAGTGAAAACCCAGCAACGTAAAAATGCAGAATATCAATATCATCCATGGATTTCATTTCATGTATGTCTTCCTTGTCCTCATTTTTGAAGTCATACACATGCAGTACACACCCACTGTGTTTCTCTATTTTTCTAGATGCTCTGTACAAGTCAGGCACAGTCCCAGGCCCTGTGCATTTAACCTCAGACTGTGTGCTGTAATGCTGGTAGTTCCGTTCTGTCTGCAGGATCCTTGCCCCAGGTCATCCAGGGAGGGAGGTGTGTGCAGCTCTGTAGGGTACAGTCTGTGCTGGTCACCTGGGCACTGTCCTCCCCTGCCTGTGTCCCCGGGCAGGGGCGCTCTATTGTGCCGATCCATCCCAGCTCTCAGACTCCATCTCAGAGGCTGTTAATGGCTGTCTTGGCGGCCTTAGGGGCATTGTGTGATAGCTGGGAATGGCTTTTAGAGCCGAAGTCAACTCCTGCAAGACAGTGAGCCCAGGAAAAATCAAAACCCCTGTGGGTGGCCCACAGACTCTGGAAAACCCTCTCAAGGGTTGTCTCCTGTCACTGCTGGTTGCCCTAAGGCTCCATGCCCCATTAAAAAAAAAAAAATTCAGGTGAGCAAGACACAGTCATGCGCTTGGTTCTGGAGGCCGGGCAGCTGTTACTCACGGGTCAGCAGTGGGCTCAGGCTGCGAACTGCTGGCTTGGTCCTGCTGTCCTGGATCATGTTCATGTGTACAGTAAGCCAGCGGGCGCTGCTGCTGCTAAATCCTGGTTGGTCAGCTTCCCAGCTGGTTAATGTTTAGAGGGGGCCAGTGGCCCTTCACCAGTTGGTGGTCCCCTCCCCCCAGTCATTAACCAAGGGGGAGCCTTTTCCAGGAAATTTAAGTAAAACACAGCAATTCTGCAAATTAACTTTCTTCTGCATTCAATTCCCTGAGGTTTGATTTTAATTAGCAAAATGCGGCTGGAGGTTACGTCAGGGTTTGTGGTTGCCTGGGTGGCAGTGGGCGCAGAAGCCACAGGTGTCCTTAATTGCATGATTGGGCTCACACCTGTGAAGAACCAGGTTGCTGAAGCTTCCTCTGGGAATGAGTCCAGCCCGAAGGTCTTACCTTCAGGGGCAATAGTGTGAGGGGAAGATAGATGTGGAAATAAAAGCAGTGGAGTGCTTCCCGTGGATTATCTCATTAATCCTCACGACTCTGTGAAACGATACTATTATTATTACTATTCTCTAGACGAGGAAAACTTGAGGCGCATGAAGATTAAGGGAGCTGCTCTTGAGATTCAAATCCAAGACCATGCAACTCTGAAAAACTAGCACCTTCCCTTCCCTCTTCCCTACATTTTTATTCATCAGCTTCTCTTTGGCTGCAGATGACAGACCCAACTCAAACAGCTTTAAAGCAGGAAAGAATTTATACCAGGTCTCTTGAAGGATGGCTTCTGAAGTGGGAGGGCTTCAGGCCTGGCTGGATCCAGGAGTTCCAAGGTGGTCATTAAATAATCTCTCTCTCTCTCTTTTTTAAAAAATTCTTTTTTTGCTCCGCTTCTTCTTTCCTGCTTTAGTTTCTTTATGGTGGGGAAAAGGTGGGCACTGCAGCTGCAGGTTACTGGTTTTCTAACTGGCAATATGATATCAGAAGGAGAGAGACTCACTTTTTTTTCAGTGTTCATATCAGTCCCCCAAAGGACATGATTGCCCATCCTTGGATATAGTGCGCAGAATACAACATTGTGAGCTGTGAATCAGGTACTTGGCCCTCTGCTGGCCTGGTGCTGCTATTACTACCTTTCAGGGAAGTGGGGAGATGTTCCCCTGAGGCCGCAACTCAGTGGAGGTTTTGAGGCATTTCAGTTTTATTAATAGTATTGGGCTTTTCAAGAATTTTTATTAAGCCAATTATAGAATTTAAACTAGGAAAGTTATAAGTATATAAATATAAATATATAAATATAACTAGGAATTTACTGTTTTTCAAATCTGTGTCATATCAGTATTTTAAGCTTAATAGGAAATGTTTAAAATCTCCACTCATAACTGTTCATTTATTTACTTCTCTGTCAGTTGTGGTTGAATATACTTTAAGACCATTAAAACTTATGCAACTTTGATTATTATATCATTTCTCTCTATTGTTCATTTTCTTTTATCTTGTCTTTATGTGGCACATTTTTGTCTGAAATTCTATTTTATTTAGTAAGATTGGTTTCCCAACTTTTTGGTTCATTCTTGCTTGATATATTACACCTTTTCACTTACAAGCTATCTATGCTTTCTGTTTTAAGAGTGTCTCATATACACAACGTTTTGCTGGATTTATTTTTATTTTCCGACAGTGAAAGTCTCTTTGTCTTTCAGTTGGCGAAATTTAACCTATTACATTTTATTTTAATTATGCGTGTTTTAGGACTGACATACCACTTCATCTCATATTTTTCATTTACTATATATTCTTTTTCTTTTTGTGTCTTTTACTTCTTTGCGTTGAAAAGGTTGAATTTTTCTCCACGGGGTTCAAAGATACTCATTCTATTTTTGGCCTTATGATGGTCTCCCTTTACTAAAAAACACCGGAAAACCTTCAGCTAAGATCCTAGCTATCAAGGAGCAGAGACAAGCCATCCCTGCTGTGCCTGTCTGAATTCCTGTCCACAGAACCAAGAGTGTAAATAAATGGCTGTTTTTGAGCTACTACAATTTTTGGATAGTTTATGAGGCCACATTTACCAAGCCCAGATTTTGGTTCCTGGAAATGGAATGCTTCATAACAAAAAACCTGAATATGTGGCAGTGGTTTTGGGATCAGTTGGAAAATCGGAGTTGAGAAAACCTTCTGAACGCTGTCTCGGATGCCTGGTGGTCCTCGATGGGAGGGCTTAAAGGAAAGTGAAGATCAGGTTGTGGGAAGCTGGAGGAAGGGGTGGGGGAAAGTGAAGTAACACTGTCATCTCTGAAACATGAAGACAGAGAATGTAACAAATGAACTGGTGGCTAATGAGATACCCAGGCAGACTTGTTGAGAAAGTATGCTCCGGTTCTTCCTGCTATTTACAGTAAAATGTGAGAGGAGATAGATAAGCTTATATTTTTTTGTTTCCTATAAAGAGCCAGGACTTTCTGGGTCAAAACAAAACAGAGCACAGTTTCTCCTTCATAGGCAATGATTTTGCCTTTTGAGAAATGCCTGTTTTAGTAAAATTGTTTCTGTCAGATTGTCTTTTTCTTAGTCACTGGGAGACCTGCCTGTTAGATGTATCATATACTGCAAGATAGCTTCTCTAAGTTTGGCCTTTTACTCTTTTTACGAATCTTTTGATGAACATAGTTTGCAACGAAGTCCAACCCTTCTATTTATTTTTCCACAGATAGTTTATTGTCCTACTTAAGAAATCATTGTCCATTTCAACGTTGTGAAACATTTTCTTATGAAGCTTCTATCGCTTTATCTATTTATTTTGAGTATGGTTGTGAAGAAAATCGTCAAATTATCTTTTCCATATGCACGCTGACACCATTTACTGATGACAGGAAGTGTGCTTTTTTAAACATGTGTCAAGGTCAAAGAAGACACGATATGTTTACCTCTTGGAGGAGATTGAAGAGGCATGATGTTTGCAGTGGTGGGATTTCTGAGGAGAAAGTGGTCTCCATTCTTATAGGGCTTTAGCAAGAAAGCTCTTGAAACGGTTGGAGTGACTCCAGAAAGATCAATAAATCATTATCCTTGACTTAATGTTGAGTTGCTGAGGTCCTTTAACTGCAGGAAACATGTACTTTGAGGGACATTAGTGGAAAAGGGTACAGAAACGGATATACTGTATGCTGAGAGAAGACGTATTGTACCAGTTGCGTAAATTCCCTGAAGTTAATAGGCTTTAACTGAAAAAACAAATTACCCCAAATTCTAGGAATAACATTCGAAGTGTTTAAAGGTTAAAAGATCGTGAAATATAAAACTTATAGTTTTAAAAACCACATGACAACTTAATACAGTAAAGC